>NC_072423.2:117064464-117373660 GCF_028878055.3 Symphalangus syndactylus | reverse complement strand
AGGCAGTATTTTAGATACTTTTGGCATGAATATCTCAAAGCAGTATGTTCTATCTTCCTAATTGGAGGCAGCCCTGGACCTGAATTGGGAATACTGTTAAAGTTACTCTACTCACATCTAAGGGGAATCTAAAGTAGGGCTGCCAGGGAAAAATGTTTCACATTAAAAAACAGGTAAGATTTCAAACAGAGCTTATGTTGTGAAACCATCCTTCTACTTTGACATCACACACCACATCTGACTCAGCTATAACCAGCTTTATAATCAAGGCATCAGTGATAAATGGTGATCCTTTCCTAGCATCATTTAGCAAATCAAATGTAGAACTTCAGAAAAATATAGATGCTAGGCCCCACTGAGACCTACTAGACAAACTGGTCCAGCATCCCCTGAAGGAGACTTTGGTGCATACTGCCAAGGATGGATGGAGAAATGTTGTGACCATTACTCTTTTTTTCTTTAATATAAAGCATATGGTGATCACCACTTAATAATTTACCCATTAATTCCAAGAAACATTAATTTTAAAAGAAGCAAAACAAAAGATGACTGAATCCAAACTTAATATGAATACATCTTGTCCCATGGAGAACTTCTGCCATCTTACAATTTAGAAATCTTTGTGTAGTCTGATTATTTTTCCACAGTTTTCTTCATAAGAAATCTAAGACTGTCTTTAGTTTAAAATTTCTATTTATTTACTTTTGATTATATTCACATGGCTTAAAAATCAAAAATTCTAAGTACATAGTGAAGAGTGTCTTGTTCCCTTGTCCCCTTTTCTTCCACTTCCCAGCTCCCATTCTCCATAGAAGACAACCACTATTTGCAATTTCTTATGTATTCTTCCAGACACTTTGTATGCAAAATAAGCAAACTTGAATATACACACTCTTTCCTACTCCCTTTTCAGCATACTACATACTGTCAGGCCCCTTGCTTTGGTCATTTAAAGTGTCTTGAGGGACTTTCTGTGTCAATACTAAGAGCTCCCTCATTCTTTGCCACACTGCTTCAGCATTTTATTACATGGATGTATCAGAATTTATGTAACCATTTTCTTATTGGTGGACATTTAGTTGCTATTACAAACAATGCTACAATTGGTGATCTTATAAGTACATCATTTAACAAATGTAGAATTAGGCTAAATTCTGGAAAGTGAAATGGCTGAGTCAAAGGGGACATGCATTTGTAATTTTGATAGATAATACGAAGCTGCACTCCATGGGTTGACCAGCTCATGCTTCCACCAGCAGCGTATGACAGTGCCTGGCCTCCTGAACTTGCAATATGTTTGTAACTAAACTTTCAGGTTTTTTTTTTAAATCATCTATATTGAGTTATAATTTACATACAATAAACTGCATGCATTTAAGGTATATACCTCATTACATTTTGATAGGTGTATTTACCTGTGAAACCACCACCACCACAAACAAGACACAGGACCATTTCCATTTCCCCCAAAAGATTCCTCATGACCTTGCAATTCAGCCCTCTCTTTACACCTGGGTCCAAACAAAATATGATCTGCTTTTTGTCAATATAGATTTGTTTGCATATTCCAAAACCAGATATAACCAAAACCATACAGTAGAAATTCTTTTGCATCTGCTTCTTTCACTCAGCATAATGATTCAGTGATTGATCCATGTTTTATGTATCACTATTTCATTCCTTTTTTTATTGAGCAGTGTTCCATTTTATAAATATGTCAAAATTTTTGTTATCCATTTACCTACTGGTGGCAAGTTAGGTTGTTTCCAGTTTGGGGTTACTGTGAATAAGGTTGCTATGAACATTCCTGTGCAGTCTTTGTATGAACATATCCATTCATTTCTCCTGGTTATCTATTAATATTTCTCCCTTCAGTTCAAGTTTTTTTCCCCCACATATTTTGAAACTCTGTTCTTTGGTACATATACATTTAAGATTGGTATGTCTTCCTGGTAATTTGACACTTTTACCATCATAGAATGGTCCTCTCTGGCAATTTTTGCTCAGATGTCTACTTTATCTGATACTAATATAGTCATTCCTTCTTTCTTTTGATTAATATTTCCATATATATCTCTTTCTATTCTTTTACTTTCAACCTACCTAAATCATATTTGACTTGAGATTCTTAGAGACAGCATCATGTGTTTTAATCCACTCTCCTAATCTCTGTCTTTAATTGTTGTCTGACCGTTTACAGGTAATGTAGTTATTGATACGTTAGGATGTACGGCTGGTCATCTCCTTGTTTTCTGTTTGTTCCCTGTTTTTCATTTCTCTGCTTTCTTTTTCCTGTCTTACTGTGGTTTACTTGAACATTTTTTTTAGAATTCCATTTTGGTTTATCTATAATGTTCCTGAGTATATCTTTTGTGTAACGTTTTTAGTGGTTGCTCTAGGTATTATATATCCATAACTTATTACATTCTACTTGTGTCATCATTTATCAGTTTGAGTGAAGCACAGAAACCTTACCTCCCTCTATCATCCTTTATTTATAATATACTTGTCTTGATATAGGGGAAAGAATCAGATAGTGTATCTTGTCTACATAGGTTGCGTGTAGCGGCTCATGCCTGTAATCCTAACACTTTGGAAGGCCAAGGTGGTAGGATCATTTGAGGCCAGAAGTTTAAGACCAACCTGGTCAACATAGTGGGAGCCCATGTCTACAAAAAATAAAAAATTTTTTTCTACATATATTTAGAATCACTGGACAGTATTATAAGTTTTGCTTCAACCATCAAACATAACATAGAAAACTCAGTAAGATAAGAAAAGTCTATTTTGTTTACTAATATTTTTGGTTACCATGTTTTTTCTTCCACAGGTTCCCAGATTTCTTCTTTTATAATTCCTTAGTTAAGAGAACTTCCTATAGCTATTCTCTTAGGATAGGTCTACTGGCAACAAATTCTCTTAGTTCACCCGCATCTGAAAGTGTCTTGCTTTTTCCTTCATTTCTGAAAAATATTATCTCTGGATATACATATATATGTATGTATGCATATATATGTGTGTATTTTATATATATACACACACACTTTTTTTTTTTTTTTGAGACGGAGCTTTGCTCTTGTCACCCAGGCTGGAGTGGAATGGCACAATCTCAGCTCACTGCAACCTCTGCCTCCCAGGTTCAAGCAATTCTCCTGCCTCAGCCTCTCAAGTAGCTGGGATTACAAGCAACCGCAACCACACCCAGCTAATTTTTATATTTTTGGTAGAGATGGGGTTTCACCATGTTGGTCAGGCTAGTCTCAAACTTCTGACCTCAGGTGATCCACCTGCCTCAGCCTCCCAAAGTGCTGGGATTACAGGCATGAGCTGCTGCACCCGGCCAGGATTCTACATTGACAACACTTTAAGGACCTGAAAAATATTTTGCCACTTTCTTCTGGCCTCCATAGCTTCCAATAAGAAATTGGCTGTCATTCTAATTGTTTTTCCCCTATAGGTAAGATGTTATTTCCCTTTTCATGCTCTTGAAATGCTGTCTTAACTTTCAAGTGTTTATGATGTGTGTTGGCAAGGATTTCTTTGGTTTATCTTGTTTGGGGTTCACAATGCTTCTTGAATCTGCAGTTTTGGGTCTCTTGCCACATTTAAAAAGTTCTTAGCCGTTATTTATTCAAGTACTTTTTGGGCCCCTCCCTCTTTCTTCTCTCCTTCTGTAACTCCAGTGACATGAATGTTAGCTCTTTTTTATACCCACACAGGTCCCTCCGGTTATGTTTGTGCTTACAGAATATTTTCTCTCTGTTGTTCAGACTGGATAATTTCTCCTTTTTTTTTTTTTTTTTTTTGAGATGGAGTCTCACACTGTTGCTCAGGCTGGAGTGCAGTGGCGTGATCCAGCTCACTTCAGCCTCTGCCTCCCAGGTTCAAGCGATTCTCCTGCCTCAGCCTCCCAAGTAGATGGGATTATAAGTGCCCGCCACCATGCCCAGCTAATTTTTTGTATTTTTAGTAGAGATGGGGTTTCACCATGTTGGCCAGGCTGGTCTCAAACTCCTGACCTCGTGATCTGCCTGCCTTGGCCTCCCAAAGTGCTGGGATTATAGGCGTGAGCCACAGCACCCAGCTGATAATTTCTTTTATTCTATTTTCCAGTTTCTGATTCTTTCCTCTATCCCTTCCATTCTGCTGTTGCACTCATTCAGTGAGCTTTGTATTTCAATTATGGTATTTGTCACTTCTAAAATATCAATGTGATTCTCTTTTATATTTTCCATCTCTTTGCTGAGACATCCTAATTCTGTTTTTTCATTTGTTTCAGATATGGTCATAATTACTCATTGAAACTTTTATATAAGGCTGTTTTAAAATCTCTGTCCAATATTTCCAACCTGTGTCATCTTGGTAGTGGCATCTGCTGACTGTCTTTTCTCATTAAGCTTGATTTCTTCCTGGTTCTTCCTATGATGAGTGATTTTTTTTTTTTTTTTTTTTTTTTTTTTTTGAGATGGAGTGACGCTCTGTCACCCAGGCTGGAGTGTAATGGTATGGTCTCAGCTCACTGCAACCTCTGCCTCTCGGGTTCAAGTGATTCTTCTGCCTCAGCCTCCTGAGTAGCTGGGATTATAGGCACCCAGCAGCATGCCCGGCTAATTTTTGTATTTTTAGTAGAGACGGGGCTTCACCATGTTGGCCAGGCTGGTCTCGAACTCCTGACCTCAGGTAATCCGCCTGCCTCAACCTCCCAAAGTGCTGGGATTACAGGTGTGAGCCACTTCACCTGGTCTGATCAGTGATTTTTTAAAGAGAAACCTGGACATGTTAGGAGAGATAAGATTCTAAATCTTATTTAAACCTTCTGTTTTAGTTGATTTCTCTAATACCATTCCAGCAAGGGAAGAGGAGATAACGCCTTATTACTACCAGGTAGAGGTAGAAGTCCAGGTTCCCCATGTGGAAACCACTGGCATCCAGGGGGGATTCCTCATTATTGCTGGACAAGGATGGGTGCTCTGGCTTCCCACTAGACCTCTACTGATTCTTCCTTCAGAGAGAGAAGGACAGGTGCCTCATATATGTTCCCATGTGGCCTCCACTGTGCAGGGTTGTGGTGAAACTCCTTATATTCCACTAGGCTTCCTCTGAGACCACCCCAGGACTAGAAAACTAGACTAGCAGAAACTAAAAAAGGAGTCTCATTACTGCCAGATAGGAGCAGAAGTCTAGGCTCCCCATGTGGCTTCCACTGACACTGTAGCATGGAGGGTCTCATTAATACTGGCTGAGATGAAGTCTCAGCTGGCTACTTTCCCAGAAGATTGTCAGAGTTTCACATCTAAAAGGGGTCTTAGAAATTATATTTATCTCCCCTAACCCCCAATTTTAAAAACAAGAAAAGTGAAGCTAGACAAAGTTAATGGTTATCTAAGGCCACACAGCTAGTTTGTAGCAAAACAAACAAATTCAGTTTTCCGAAATCTCTCTGTAGGGCTTACTTTTTTATTTTTTTCCCCTGTCATAACACCTCATATTTTTATTTTTTAAAGGAATAATTTTTTTCTCAAACAATTACCTGCCACACACCAATATTGGCTGAAGGTTCTGAGAATGGACGTTTGAAGACCCTGCACATTTTTAAGGCATCTGAATTGACTTCAGTGAAGTTATTTAACACAGCAAAGGCAGCTGCTAATGGGTAAACACAGGAGAAAAGGCTCACATAACCAAACTGCAGGAATAACTCCAAGTAATCATCAAAGGTGCCCTGAAAATATAAACAAGCGTGCATTATTTTAATATCATATAATAGGAATATCCTTTTGCAATACTATTCAAAGCTGTGGCCTCTAACGATTCAAAAAAACCTCAAAGAGTTTCCCCACCACACACCAGTGTTTCTCCAACTTCCGACACCCTCAGGCTTCATGATCATCCCACACACATGCAATAATAATTTCAGTTTAAGAAAAGTATTCATCACAATGTTTTAAAGCAATCATAGGCATTAATATTTTTAAATTAATAAACATTATTATTATTGCATCTCTGAACCAGTCTTTCACTAAGATATGCATATTAGGCTCAGTATTAGTGTAAGTCAGAGTCCACCTCCAGTCAGTTTTTCTTATTTTATATTTTACTAAATAGAAAATCTCAAACACAACAATAGGGTATTGGGAATGGCAAAATGTGCTTCTTCCAGATGTTCTGGATATCTGAATCAAGTATGAACCCACAGATTCTGAGTCTCACTGGCTATTTTTGAGGTTCACCAGAAAGTACCACTAAACACATAAACCTCAGAACTGGCAGGTTAAATTCTCGGCTTGGGACTCAAGGGTAAGCAGTTTCTAAGTAACTTGGTAGGTTGCATTTGGCTCTAGATGGTATGTTCTCATGTTGTGTTGCAGCATCTAGTTATGGTTCTTAAATATACCCAGTGACATTGCATCAATCTCTTTCTCTGAAGGATGAAGAAATCAAGAGTTGGGAAAAGAGTAAAAATCTTAGCAATCAAGCCATTTTTACCACATTCAGTCTTAAGAAATCCTGATACCCTATGCTCAGCGTTCAAAATTGCACTGTTTCAGGCTGTAAAGATCAAGCCTATGCAGAGATGTGCAGGCAGTTTTTCTCAGGTGTGCTATTGGGAAGCCTCTGGAAATCATGCAAAGGTCTTCTTGGAGTTATTAGTGTATAGCACCAGAGGAGCCCCTTCCAAACACAGCAGCGTGCTCCACACTCTGTGTTTCCGCACACTCTGTGTTTCCATCTCTCGGGGTGATTCTGAGTGATGATAGGTACACGTTAACATTGTATCAGTACCTTTTACACTTCTGAGTGCTTTTGAGCCAATAAATTTAGCAAACCAGGGACATAATCCAATAGCAAGAAGGAAAAAAATGAAAATTTAACAAAGAAAACACATACACACACTAAGAATATATTAACCAAGATACAATCTACCCTATTCTCTCTTTTTGTTGGACTATGCTATCAACACTCAGCTGAGAAGTTTTAAACTGATAAAATGTTATTTACTAAAAACACAGAACAAACATAACACACAATGGTGAGAAGATAAAAAAATCAGAAATAAGATAAAGATTCCTGTGATAATTACTTCTATTCAAATTGTATTGAACATACCAGTAAGCCTAGTAGATAATAAAAAGCGTAAAAACTGAAGGAAGAAAGAAAAATGGTCATTATTTATAGCTCAAATTACTGTCTATGCAGAAAATCCAACAAAATCTATAGAAAATGTTTTGGAAATAACAGGAGAGTTCAGCAAAATTGTAGGTAAAAGATATAAAAATTAACAGCATTCCCATACGCCAGCAACAAACAATTAGAAATTGTATTTTTAAAGAGAGACTATTTATAAAAAGGAAAAGGAAAGTTTCAAAAGTATTGACCCACAGATAATTTATTCATTATAAAATGAAGAAAAAAAAAAACACTGTGCAATCTGCCTTTTCCCAAGCCAACCAAATGATCAAACAAGGTGACTCCACAAAATGGGCAACCAGACATCAACGCCTCCTGATGGGGTACAATGGTGGTATACTTCCAAAATCATTTCACTCAAATCTTATGAGAAATAAGATCAAACAACAGATTTACAAAAGCCAATTCCTTGAAAAATGGAAAGGAGGTTGCTCTAGAGCTGTAGTTTTCAAGCTTTTTTGGTCTTAAGAGCCCTAAACGCTTAAAAATTATTGAGGACATTAAAGACATTTTGTTTGGCCAGGCGCGGTGGCTCATGCCTGTAATTCCAGCACTTTGGGAGGTTGAGGTGGGTGGATCACGAGGTCAGGAGATTGAGACCATCCTGGCTAATACGGTGAAAAGCCGTCTCTACTAAAAATACAAAAAATTAGCCAGGCGTGGTGGCGGGCACCTGTAGTCCCAGCTACTGGGGAGGCTGAGGCAGGAGAATGGTGTCAACCTGGGAGGCAGAGCTTGCAGTGAGCCGAGATCGCACCACTGCACTCCAGCCTGGGCGACAGAGCAAGACTCTGTCTCAAAAAAAAAAAAAAAAAAAAAAAGGCGTTTTGTTTATGTGAGTTTATCTAGTTGATGCTTTGATGCTTACCATATTATTAATTAAAACTGAGAAATTAGGCCAGGCATGGTGGCTCATCCCAATACTTTGGGAGGCCAAGGTGGGAGAACTGCTTAAATCTAGGAGTTCATGACCAGCCTGGGCAACACAGTGAGAGCCCATCTCTACAAAAAATACAAAAATAAGCCAGGCATGATGGTGCATGCCTGTAGTCCCAGCTACTCAGGAGGCTGAGGTAGAAAGATCACTTGAGCCTGGGAGGTTGAGGTTGCAGTGAGCCACTATTGCCACCACTGTCCTCCAACCTGGGTGACAAAGTGAGACCCTGTTGCACCAGAAAAAAAAAAAAGCTGAGAAATTTTAAAGATCTTCCATTAATCCATTTAAATAATAACATATTAACATAAATGTCTTTTGAAAAATAATTACATTTCAAAAATGTTGATGCAGACTGGCACTTTTTACATTTTTGGCAAACCTCTGTAATGTATCATTTAGTAGAAGGCAGTTCATTTACTGTGCAGCAATATGATGTTCTACTTGGAATAGACATCATGAAAATTCAGCCTCACCCAGCTATGGAGTTGGATATGAGTGGGCAGTTCACAGGAAAAGGACAGCAGAGGACAGTGAAGATCTAGGAAGCAACACAGCCTTAGTCCTGGGCTGGCGGAATAGCAGTTAGGAGACCCAGGGGATTACCATGGGTGGGAATATTACAGAGAATTTCTTTTTATATATTGACTCTATCCTGCATTTTCTAAGTTTTCTACAGTGAGTGAGAAAGTATTACTTTTATAGTAATGTTTTTAAAGTTTCGGCCAAATTGCTTTTTCCCAAAGCTTGGCGACATTATTTTATACTCACATATAAGAGTCAGGATGAGCTTACAGAAAATACAATTCTAAATTCATTGATTTCAATTAGGAGAAAAATGAACCCAGAAGAAAGGATTCATGCATAGGAAACAATCATCTAGAATAAATGTGATCCAAAAGTATCCCCGCCTCCAAATAGATGGAGAGAACTGAAATGGCAAATATCCAACGTCACTCCAGTGGAGACAGTGAAAAAGAAACCTGTAAGAGATCAGGAGTGGGAAATGGCCAGATCATGCAGAACCCTGCAGGCCCAAAAAGGAGTGGCACTGTAAACCCTGGAATTCAGTCACAGACCCAGAGCCTGAGAGAGAAATCAATATATTATTTCCTTTACTTCACATCAGAGAGCCTGTGGTGTATAACAGAAAGATTCTGAATTGGGAAGGCAAAGTCTTGAACCTTCTTTCTGATTTAGTCACCAAATAATTAACGACATAGAGCTTCATTCGCTTATTTTTGACATGGCAATAGCCATGCCTCCCTCACCTTCCTTCATAAAGGTTTTGTCAGATACCTTGAAATGTCAAAAGAGGTAAGATCTGAGATTTTGGCAGTGTCACATCACTGGCATACAGTTCTTAGATAAATTAGAATTGCTCAGATGAGGACTATACTAAAAACCATTCATTGAGCCAGGGGCAAAGCAGGAGAAACCCCTCTTGAGAAGATTATGAATCGTGTTTTGGGTACTTCAGGAGATAATGTTGTTTGCCCAAACAATTTCAGAGAAAAAGAACAGCTCAAAGCAGATTCTAATTGATTATAGAAAGAGAAGTAGGAAACTAGAGACAACAATATGGAGAATTATTGCAGAAAACTGTGTGGGGAAGGAAAGACAGGACAAAAACAGCAGAAGACGTGAAGAGTTTGCTTAGTTCAAAATAGGCAAGTTGCTGACTTGGTGGAGCAGTTAGAAGGAAAAGAAGTAGATAAAAGAGTACCAGGTGATGGCTGGTGACAGGAGGCCTCCAAAGATGAAGGGGGATGGAATGAGAGTACAGGGGATGGACTTCTGGTACAGTTTCTATAAGACAGTGAAAAAAGGAAAAGAAATGTGGCCAAGAATACCACCCTCAAGCATAGGCAAGGAAAGGATCCTAACATAATGGGAACTTTTATCCCGTAGTAAAATGATGTAATTTAACTTTTATCCCATAGTAAGCTAGCACTCAACCAATCCAGAAAGGACAGCTCCACACTTGTGCCCACGTGCTCTTTGTCTTTAATTCTTCCTCTGTGAGACAGAGTAGGTGTGTGTCTTTTCCCTATGCTTCATATATAAATATAAACAATGTTACTGTTCAAAGTTTACTATGTGTTTATACTTTGAATAATCTCCCTCAAACACAGCAATGATAGAAGGGGCTAGGATCTGTATCCTATGGGGAGGAGAACCAAGAGCACCCTCTCCCCTGAGTGTAACTGGAACCAAGCTTGCTGAGCAAAACCGGGGGTTGGGACAATGCTCCCTGCCCTTCAAAGGAGGCTTTAAAAAAGCCACAACTGCTGCCTGTTAACTACAACTATGTCAACAACATGCCACCTACTGGCTCTGTGACCAGATCTATAAAATCCTCATCAACACCACAAGATGGGAGCTCTGGGCTACAGACACCTGGTTCTGGATGAGGGGCTTGGAGGCTCAGTGGGGGCAACTGCAAAAAATAAGGCAGAAGTGAGCACAGAGAAAAGGACAAAGTCCTACTCAACATGAACATACAAATTCCTAAGCACATGAGAAAAATTATGAAAGTCAGTCAAGACACTCAAAAATCAGGAAATAAACTCATTCAAGACGAAAAACAAGACTACGAAAGTTTCACAATAATGGGCTCTCAGTAAATGACCCACTGAAGGATCTATTTCACCAGAAAGAATACTACAGCAACAAGGAAGGTGCAGGATGTTAAGAAACAATGGCCTAAAAAAAATGTGAAATATAGAAACAGTGAATGTAATCAGAGCTCAATAAAAGTTGGTTGAACACATAGATTTTATGAGCTAGACCTTTCAAATATTAAAAGTGTAAATCTCTAATGATCTGCTTATAGTTCCAAAAAATAATTCAGAAAGTCTCTGTCTTAAAGGAACTGTTTTATAGTTATACAATAGCACCAATGTAAACTAAAATTCAATCTTCAGATTGGCATTCCATTGTTCATCAATGGGCCTCTATCTTTTGCTTGTGCAGCCATCATTTTCCAGTTTGAAGTGTCAAGAGCGAGCAACGCTGCTGCCTCTTCAGGGACCATCTCTCCCGTTCTGTCATCTCTGGGGCAACTATTTCTACCCTGCTCTCCGCAAAGCAAAGCAGTCATGTAATTCTCCAAATTCGCACTTTGGTGTCATTAGGAGTAACTTTAGATTTCAGACAGCAGTGCTTCAATGCACAGTTCTATCCTTTTCACTTTAAAGTGGTTCATGATGAGGAAACTGACTGGAAAGCACTTCTAGAATAGTCATATCTGAAATCATGAATGTATAACATTTGTTGAACTCGGTGCATGGCTATTATTCACTTACAGTAAATGTTTAATTCAGCAATATTCCAGCTTACCAAATAAGTTCCCATTTCTTTTTCCAGGATGACTTGTTCATATAATGCAGCATCAATGTCTGCCTTTAAAGCCTGCAGCTTCCTCTTCACCCGCACACCATGCTTCCTTTGGAGCCAATAAGGAAGAAAAGATTCCATAATTTGGTTGAGGATCTGGGAAGTAATCAGGAGAGTGGCCAAGCTCTAAAGAGAAGCACACAAATCATATTTTGGGAATACAGCTTAATAAAACTATAGCATTTATATAAATTATATATATAAAGTATATATAAATTAAACTATAGTATTTATAGCATAAATACAATTATGCAACAAATAAAATGGAATCTTCAATAAATAGCATACTATTGTGTTATAAAAACCAGTATTAGAAAAGCTAGGTGTTAGAATGGTGTTTCTAATTTATGGTTTTTCACATGAAAGGCCAAGATTAAAAGATAAATAAGATTATAATACAAATAATGTTATAATAAGAAACAAACTGGTCAGTTAAACAGTCCCAACACAAGGAAATAATAAATGTTTCAGAGGATGGATATGTTAACTACCCTGATCTGATTGTGATACATTTTATGTATTAAAACATCACCAAGTACTTCATGAATATGTACAATTATTTGTCAATTCTAAAACTTTAAAAAAAGAATCATTACAAAAATGAATTAACTTGCAATTGTGTTCTTTGACATTTCATCCTGACTGCAA
Source organism: Symphalangus syndactylus (assembly GCF_028878055.3). NCBI lineage: Eukaryota > Metazoa > Chordata > Mammalia > Primates > Hylobatidae > Symphalangus > Symphalangus syndactylus. The sequence continues at coordinate 117,361,491 of NC_072423.2, read as the reverse complement.
CATATAAATCTAAATGATGTTGCCACCTCTGGAAAAAAACAGTTTGGCTAAATTCTTTTTTAAAGAATTTAAATTATACCACTAATACATACCCTCTCACTACAAAAAAAAAAAAAAAAAAAACCAGAAAAAAAAAATCCACATATTTACAGTCAACTGATTTTCTATAAAGGCACTAAGAATGTATATTGAGGCAGGGTGCAGTGGCTCATGCCTGTAATCCCAGTACTTTGAGAGGCCAAGGCGGGCAGATCACCTGAGATGGAAAGTTTGAGGCCGGGCACAGTGGCTCACACCTGTAATCCCAGCACTTTGGGAGGCCAAGGCGGGCAGATTATGAGGTCAGGAGATCGAGACCATCCTGGCTAACACAGTGAAATCCCGTCTCTACTAAAAATACAAAAAATTAGCCGGGCATGGTGGCACGTGCCTGTAGTCCCAGCTACTCCGGAGGCTGAGGCAGGAGAATGGCGTGAACCCGGGAGGCAGAGCTTGCAGTGAGCCAAGATCGCGCCACTGCACTCCAGCCTGGGCGGCAGAGCGAGGCTCCGTCTCAAACAAAAAAAAAAAAAAAAAAAAGAAGTTTGAGACCAGCCTGGCCAACATGGTGAAACCCCGTCTCTACTAAAAATACAAAAATTAGCCAGGCGTGGTGGCGCACGTCTGTAATCCCAGCTACTTGGGAGGCTAAGGTATGAGAAATGCTTGAACCTGGGAGGTAGAGGCTGCAGTGAGCCAAGGTTGTGCTACTGCACTCCAGCCTGGGCAACAGAGTGAGACTCCATCTAAAAAAAAAAAAAAAAAAAAAAAGAAGAATGTATATTGGAGGGAAAAACACCCTCTTCAATAAACGGTGCTGGGAAAACCAGGTATCTATATGCAGAAGAATGAAACTAGACCTCTCTCTATCACCACAGACAAAAGTCAACTCAAAATGGATTAAAGATCTAAACATAAGACCTGAAACTATAAAACTACTAGAAGAAAACATAGGGGAAATACTATAGGACATTGGTCTAAGCAAAGATTTTATGGCTAGGACCTCAAAAGCATAGGCAACAAAACCAAAAATAGACAACTGTGACTATATTAAAGAAAAAAGTTTCTGCACAGCAAAGGAAACAACACAGTGAAGACACAATCTGTTGAATGGGAGAAAAGATCTGCAAACTATTCACTTGACAAGAAACTAATACCTAGAATACCAGAATATACAAGGAGCTCAAACAATAGCAAAAATACAAATAATCCCATTACAAAGTAGGCAAAAGACATGAATAGACAATTCTCTAAAGAAGACACTTAAATAGCCACAGGTATATGAAAAAATACTCAAAACCACTCATCATCAGGGAAATGCAAATCAAAGCCACAATGAGATATTATCCTACTCCAAATAGAATTGCTATTATTAAAAAGACCCAAAAAATCCAGATGCTGACAAGAATGTGCAACAAAGGGAACTCTTATACACTGTTGTTGGTGGAAATGGAAATTAATACAGACACTATAGAAAAGAGTATGGAGAGAGGTTTTTTTTTTTTTTGAGACATCTAAAAAAAAAACTGAAAATAGAACAACCATAGAATCCAGCATTCCGACTACCGGGTATTTATCCAAAGGAAAAGAAATTAGCATATCAAAGGGACACCTGCACCCCCATGTTTACTGCAGCACTATTCGTAACAATAAAGAAACAGAATCAATCTCAGTGTCTATCAACAGATAAATAGATAAGGAAAATGTGGTATATATACACAATGGAATACTAGTTGGCCATAAAAAAGACTGAAATTCTGTCAATTGCAGCAACACGGATGGAACTGGAGGTCATTATGTTAAGTGAAATAAGCTGGGCACAGAAAGACAACTATCACAGGCTCTCACTCAAATGTGGGAGCTAAAAAAGTTGATCTCATAGAGAGAGTGGGACGACGGTTACCAGAGACTGGGTGGGTGTGTGTTGGGGAGAGGAGGATAAAGAGAAGTTGATCAGCAGGTATAAACATACAATTAGAGAGAAGAAATAAGTTCTAATATATGAGAGCAGAGTAGGGTGATTATAGTTAACAATAATGTATTGTATGCTCCTAACATATAGAAATGATAAATACTCGAGATGATAGATACTCTAAATACCTTGATTGATCATTACACATTTTTTTTTTTTTTTTGAGACAAGGTCTCACTTTGCAGTGCGGTGGCGTGATCACAGTTCACTGCAGCCTGGAGCTCCCAGGCTCAGGCGATCCTCCCACCTCAGCCTCCCAGGTAGCTGGGACTACAGGCATGTGCCACCACACCCAGCTAATTTTTTGTATATTTGGTGGAGACAGGATTTTGCCATGTTGCCCAGGTTGGTCTTGAATTCCTGGGCTCAAGCAATCTGCCTGCCTCAGCCTCCTAAAGTGCTGGGATTACAGGCATGAGCCATTATGCCCGGCCTTCATTATACATTTTATGAATGTAACAAAACAGCATATGTACCCCATAAAAATGTACAACTATGTATGTATTATTTAAAAAAAAGAAAATAGAAAAAAAGAGCCACCCATAATTAAACAACCATGACAAAACCACTGCTATTTCTTGGGATATTTCTTTCCAATCATATATAAAAATAAAATTATAATTATCCTATATGGATACAACTTTGTTTACTGCTTTTCTCGCTTAGTATGTTTGAGGATTTTCCCGTATCATTAAAAATTCTTTTTTACTTGGCCTGTACACTGCTATTAAGTATTACTCCCAATTTTCGCTATTATAATGCTGGTGCTTGGATATCTATGTAGATGAATCTTTGCTCCTCTCTGAATATTTACTAGGGATGAGTTAAGGTTCTTGGCAAAGCTATCAAGAGAGCTGGTTTCCAGAGATGTATCAATCTCCACTTTTCTCAGATAGATATGAGTGTTTCCATCACACCCCACCTTTGCTGGTATTACAACTGTTTTTTTAAGCGGTCCTCCTCCATTCCCCTATCTTCTGCTAAGTAAAGGAGACTCTCTAAAGCAGAAGAAATGAGAAGTCACATCCGACTAATACACTATTACATGGGACCACTATTACATGTACATCCAACTCATCAATTCCAAATGTATTACTTTAAACTTTCTCTATTTTGAAAAATAATTTTTAACAAGTGGAGTCTAGGCTTTGAGACTGCTCACCAACAATCTCAGAATATTAAAACTGGGAAAAAACAGCCATTTACTTATAACTGGTTCAAATATAAAAAGGAGAATTTAGAAATCAGTAATTTGTTCTTAATTTATTATTCATTGGTATTATGTGATCCAGAAATGACAACACACCAAAATAAATGTCAGACACTTTAGAAAAGATACAGCACTGCATAGGATCCACTGGTCTCTAAAGTTTAACAACTTATTAATTTAAAAATTAAATTTGCGAGACCTAAGGTTACACCAATCATCCCCACCCAAGGCACACAAAACAGTTCAGTTAATGAATACTACATTTTTGCCGTTAGAGTTGCTTACAAGCTTTGAGGTGAACTATATAATTGATTTTACTGCCCTATACTTAATTTTTCAGGTTGGTTAGATTCAACTCATTTCAGTTGAGCATAATACACAATGCAATTCCTAATAATTTTTTATTTAGAATTTGGTTTAAAAATATACAAAATTTAAAAGATTTTATTTGTAAAAATAATTTGAAGACAATTACAGCATCTAAAGATAGAAAACCACCTCTATGACCTAAAAAATTGGTATTTTTCTGTTATTTATACTCACCTGGCGCAAAAGCTTCATATCTTTCAGGACAAAGGCAATGTAGAAGAGTGAGGCAAAGCAATTGAGAAAGTTGAACTGCCAAAAAAAAAAAAAAAAAAAAAAGGTAAGTGTTAAACACTGCTTTAGAGTACTTTATTACAACTGTAATGTAGCATTTAAAAATGTAATGAGAGAGGAGAATTGCTTGAACCTGGGAGGCAGAGGTTGCAGTGAGCCAAGATCACACCACTGCACTCCAGCCTGGGTGACAGAACCAGACTCCAACTCAAAAAATAATAATATAATAACGGTGGAGCCAAGATGGCCGAATAGGAACAGCTCCGGTCTCCAGCTCCCAGCCCCAGCGACACAGAAGACGGGTGATTTCTGCATTTCTGCTTGAGGTACCGGTTTCATCTCACTAGGGAGTGCCTAACAGTGGGTGCAGGACAGTCGGTGAAGCGCACTGTGCGCGAGCCGAAGCAGGGCGAGGCATTGCCTCACTCGGGAAGCGCAAGGGGTCAGGGAGTTCCCTTTCCTAGTCAAAGAAAGGGGAAACAGACGGCACCTGGAATATCGGGTCAGTCCCGTCCTAATACTGCGCTTTTCCAACGGGCCTGGAAAATGGCACACTGGGAGATTGTGTCCCGCACCTGGCTCGGAGGGTCCTATGCCCACAGAGTCTTGCTGATTGCTAGCACAGCAGTCTGAGATCACGCTGCAAGGCGGCAACGAGGCTGGGGGAGGGGCGCCCGCCATTGCCCAGGCTTGCTTAGGTAAACAAAGCAGCCAGGAAGCTCGAACTGGGTGGAGCCCACCACAGCTCAAGGAGGCCTGCCTGCCTCTGTAGGCTCCACCTCTGGGGGCAGGGCACAGACAACCAAAAACTCAGTGAGAACCTCCACAGCCTTAAATGTCCCTGTCTGACTGACAGCTTTGAAGAGAGTAGTGGTTCTCCCAGCACGCAGCTGGAGATCTGAGAACGGACAGACTGCCTCCTAAAGTGGGTCCCTCACCCCTGAGCAGCCTAACTGGGAGGCACCCCCCCAGTAGGGACAGACTGACACCTCATTCAACCGGGTACTCCTCTGAGACAAAACTTTCAGAGGAACTATCAGACAGCTGAATTTGTGGTCTCACGAAAATCCGCTGTTCTGCAGCCACCAGTGCTGACACCCAGCCAAACAGGGTCTGGAGTGGACCTCTAGTAAACTCCAACAGACCTGCAGCTGAGGGTCTTGTCTGGTAGAAGGAAAATTAACAAACAGAAAGGACATCCACACCAAAAACCCATCTGTACATCACCATCATCGAAGACAAAAAGTAGACAAAACCACAAAGATGGGGAAAAAAACAGACCAAAAAAACTGGAAACTCTAAAAAACAGAGCACCTCTTCTCCTCCAAAGGAACGCAGTTCCTCACCAGCAACGGAACAAAGCTGGATGGAGGATGACTTTGATGAGTTGAGAGAAGAAGGCTTCAGACGATCAAACTACTCTGAGCTACGAGAGGAAATTCAAAACAATAGCAAAGAAGTTAAAAACTTTGAAAAAAAATTAGAAGAATGGATAACTAGAATAACCAATGGAGAGAAGGGCTTAAAGGAGATGATGGAGCTGAAAGCCAAGTTTCGAGAACTACGCGAAGAATGCAGAAGCCTCAGTAGCAGATGCGATCAACTGGAAGAAAGGGTATCGCTGATAGAAGATGAAATGAATGAAATGAAGAGAGAAGGGAAGTTTAGAGAAAAAAGAATAAAAAGAAATGAACAAAGCCTCCAAGAAATTTGGGACTATGTGAAAAGACCAAACCTACGTCTGATTGGTGTACCTGAAAATGATGGGGAGAATGGAACCAAGTTGGAAAACACTCTGCAAGATATTATCCAGAACTTCCCCAATCTAGCAAGGCAGGCCAGCATTCAGATTCAGGAAATACAGAGAATGCCACAAAGATACTCCTCGAGAAGGGCAACTCCAAGACACATAATTGTCAGATTCACCAAAGTTGAAATGAAGGAAAAAATGTTAAGGGCAGCCAGAGAGAAAGGTCGGGTTACCCACAAAGGGAAGCCCATCAGACTAACAGCTGATCTCTCAGCAGAAACTCTACAAGCCAGAAGAGAGTGGGGGCCGATATTCAACATTCTTAAAGAAAAGAATTTTCAACCCAGAATTTCCTATCCCACCAAACTAAGCTTCATAAATGAAGGAGAAATAAAATACTTTACAGACAAGCAAACGCTGAGTGATTTTGTCACCACCAGGCCTGCCCTAAAAGAGCTCCTGAAGGAAGCACTAAACATGGAAAGGAACAACCGGTACCAGCCCCTGCAAAAACATGCCTAATTGTAAAGACCATCGAGGCTAGGAAGAAACTATAGCAACTAACAAGCAAAATAACCAACTAACATCATAATGACAGGATCAGATTCACACATAACAATATTCACGTTAAATGTAAATGGGCTAAATGCTCCAATCAAAAGACACAGACTGGCAAACTGGATAAGGAGTCAGGACCCATCAGTGTGCTGTATTCAGGAAACCCATCTCACGTGCAGAGACACACATAGACTCAAAATAAAGGGATGGAGGAAGATCTATCAAGCAACTGGAAAACAAAAAAAGGCAGGGGTTGCAATCCTAGTCTCTGATAAAATAGACTTTAAACCAACAAAGATCAAAAGAGACAAAGAAGGCCATTACATAATGGTAAAGGGATCAATTCAACAAGAAGAGCTAACTATCCTAAATATATATGCACCCAACACAGGAGCACCCAGATGCATAAAGCAAGTCCTCAGTGACCTACAAAGGGACTTAAACTCCCACACAATAATAATGGGAGATTTTAACACCCCACTGTCAGCATTAGACAGATCAACGAGACAGAAAGTTAACAAGGATATCCAGGAATTGAACTCAGCTCTATATAAAGTGGACCTAATAGACATCTACAGAACTCTCCACCCCAAATCAACAGAATATACAGTTTTTTCAGCACCACACCACACCTATTCCAAAATTGACCACATAGTTGGAAGTAAAGCTCTTCTCAGCAAATGTAAAAGAACAGAGATTATAACAAACTGTCTCTCAGACCACAGTGCAATCAAACTAGAACTCAGGATTAAGAAACTCAGTCAAAACCGCTCAACTACATGGAAACTGAACAACCTGCTCCTGAATGACTATTGGGTACATAATGAAATGAAGGCAGAAATAAAGATGTTCTTTGAAACCAACGAGAACAAAGACACAACATACCAGAATCTCTGGGACACGTTCAAAGCAGTGTGTAGAGGGAAATTTATAGCACTAAATGCCCACAAGAGAAAGCAGGAAAGATCCAAAATTGACACCCTAACATCACAATTAAAAGAAGTAGAAAAGCAAGAGCAAACACATTCAAAAGCTAGCAGAAGGCTAGAAATAACTAAAATCAGAGCAGAACTGAAGGAAATAGAGACACAAAAAACCCTTCAAAAAATTAATGAATCCAGGAGCTGGTTTTTTGAAAAGATCAACAAAATTGATGGACCGCTAGCAAGACTAATAAAGAAGAAAAGAGAGAAGAATCAAATAGATGCAATAAAAAACGAAAAAGGGGATATCACCACCGATCCCACAGAAATACAATCTACCATCAGAGAATACTACAAACACCTCTATGCAAATAAACTAGAAAATCTAGAAGAAATGGATAAATTCCTCGACAAATACACCCTCCCAAAACTAAACCAGGAAGAAGTTGAATCTCTGAATAGACCAATAACAGGTTCTGAAATTGTGGCAATAATCAATAGCTTACCAACCAAAAAGAGTCCAGGACCTGATGGATTCACAGCTGAATTCTACCAGAGGTACAAGGAGGAACTGGTACCATTCCTTCTGAAACTATTCCAATCGATAGAAAAAGAGGGAATCCTCCCTAACACATTTTACGAAGCCAGCATCGTCCTGATACCAAAACCTGGCAGAGACATAACCAAAAAAGAGAATTTCAGACCAATATCCTTGATGAACATTGATGCAAAAATCCTCAATAAAATACTGGCAAACCGAATCCAGCAGCACATCAAAAAGCTTATCCACCATGATCAAGTGGGCTTCATCCCTGGGATGCAAGGCTGGTTCAACATATGCAAATCAATAAATGTAATCCAGCATATAAACAGAACCAAAGACAAAAACCACATGATTATCTCAATAGATGCAGAAAAGGCCTTTGACAAAATTCAACAACCCTTCATGCTAAAAACTCTCAATAAATTAGGTATTGATGGGACGTATCTCAAAATAATAAGAGCTATCTACAACAAACCCACAGCCAATATCATACTGAATGGGCAAAAACTGGAAGCATTCCCTCTGAAAACTGGCACAAGACAGGGATGCCCTCTCTCACCGCTCCTATTCAACATAGTGCTGGAAATTCTGGCCAGAGCAATCAGGCAGGAGAAGGAAATAAAGGGTATTCAATTAGGAAAAGAGGAAGTCAAATTATCCCTGTTTGCAGATGACATGATTGTATATCTAGAAAACCCCATTGTCTCAGCCCAAAATCTCCTTAAGCTGATTAGCAACTTCAGCAAAGTCTCAGGATACAAAATTAATGTACAAAAATCACAAGCATTCTTGTACACCAATAACAGACAAACAGAGAGCCAAATCATGAGTGAACTCCCATTCACAATTGCTTCAAAGAGAATAAAATACCTAGGAATCCAACTTACAAGGGATGTGAAGGACCTCTTCAAGGAGAACTACAAACCACTGCTCAATGAAATCAAAGAGGATACAAACAAATGGAAGAACATTCCATGCTCATGGGTTGGAAGAATCAATATCGTGAAAATGGCCATACTGCCCAAGGTAATTTATAGATTCAATGCCATCCCCATCAAGCTACCAATGACTTTCTTCACAGAATTGGAAAAAACTACTTTAAAGTTCATATGGAACCAAAAAAGAGCCCGCATCGCCAAGTCAATCCTAAGCCAAAAGAACAAAGCTGGAGGCATCACGCTACCTGACTTTAAACTATACTACAAGGCTACAGTAACCAAAACAGCATGGTACTGGTACCACAACAGAGACATAGATCAATGGAACAGAACAGAGCCCTCAGAAATGATGCTGCATAGCTACAACTATCTGATCTTTGACAAACCTGACAAAAACAAGAAATGGGGAAAGGATTCCCTATTTAATAAATGGTGCTGGGAAAACTGGCTAGCCATATGTAGAAAGCTGCAACTGGATCCCTTCCTTACACCTTATACAAAAATTAATTCAAGATGGATTAAAGACTTATATGTTAGACCTAAAACCATTAAAATCCTACAAGAAAACCTAGGCAATACCATTCAGGACATAGGCGTGGGCAAGGACTTCATGTCTAAAACACCAAAAGCAATGGCAACAAAAGCCAAAATCGACAAATGGGATCTCATTAAACTAAAGAGCTTCTGCACAGCAAAAGAAACTATCATCAGAGTGAACAGGCAACCTACACAATGGGAGAAAATGTTTGCAACCTACTCATCTGACAAAGGGCTAATATCCAGAATCTACAATGAACTCAAACAAATTTACAAGAAAAAAACAAACAACCCCATCAAAAAGTGGGCAGAGGACATGAACAGACACTTCTCAAAAGAAGACATTTATGCAGCCAAAAAACACATGAAGAAATGCTCCTCATCACTGGCCATCAGAGAAATGCAAATCAAAACCACAGTGAGATACCATCTCACACCAGTTAGAATGGCCATCATTAAAAAATCAGGAAACAACAGGTGCTGGAGAGGATGTGGAGAAATAGGAACACTTTTACACTGTTGGTGGGACTGTAAACTAGTTCAACCATTGTGGAAGTCAGTGTGGCGATTCCTCAGGGATCTAGAACTAGAAATACCATTTGACCCAGCCATCCCATTACTGGGTATATACCCAAAGGACTATAAATCATGCTGCTATAAAGACACATGCACACGTATGTTTATTGCGGCACTATTCACAATAGCAAAGAGTTGGAACCAACCCAAATGTCCAACAACGATAGACTGGATTAAGAAAATGTGGCACATATACACCATGGAATACTATGCAGCCATAAAAAATGATGAGTTCGTGTCCTTTGTAGGGACATGGATGAAACTGGAAAACATCATTTTCAGTAAACTATCGCAAGGACAAAAAACCAAACACCGCATGTTCTCACTCATAGGTGGGAATTGAACAATGAGAACTCATGGACACAGGAAGGGGAACATCATGCTCCGGGGACTGTTGTGGGGTGGGGGGAGGGGGGAGGGACAGCATTAGGAGATACACCTAATGCTAAATGACGAGTTAATGGGTGCAGGAAATCAACATGGCACATGGATACATATGTAACAAACCTGCACATTGTGCACATGTACCCTAAAACCCTAAAGTATAATAAAAAAAAAAAAAAAAAAAATGTAATGAGAGACTTCCAGTCTGAATGAAATGGCAAAGACTTGCTTCTCCCCATGTCTCCTTATTAAATAAACTCTGGAAATAACAAATAAGGCAACCAAAGGAGAACTCTGAAAGGTGCTTAAAGGAAGATGAGATGGTTTAGGACCCCAGAGCTGAAGGAACAGCACAGCACGTGCACACCTGAAGTTCCCCCACCCAACAGAAGGAGGAGACCAAGGCTGGCATTTCCCAATCCCAACCTACCAACCCAGGTAGCCCAAGTAGGCTCATTCCTCCCACATTTGAATAGGAATCCTGTCAGTGCCAGGGGAGCCCTGCTAAATTGGCAAGGGGAAATCAATCAGGACCCCCCCCCCCAATAACAATAAGTTTCCTGGGGAAGTGCTCTTCTTCCTTGCTGGCCCTGAGACTCCCCTGCTCCACAGAGAGATCCCAGGATGGCCAGGCAGCACTGGCAAGAAGGACCCCATCACAGCAAGCCCATGCCTGGAAACCTCATCAAAAGTATGTGGGGCAGCTGGGTGGCACTGGCAAGGGGGATCCTGCCACAAGGGCCTGATATAAGAGGCCTCTTCATGCCTATGTACCTGAGATTCTCTCTATCACAGAGAGACAGCAGGTAACTGGGAAGCTATAACAACCAGTCCAGCCTGGGAAGCATCTTTGTCACCATGAGCATGAACTCCCTCGCCCTGCCAGATACACAGAAGCAGGCTGGGCGAAGGGGAGTACCAATCAAGGGGATCCTGCCACAAAAAGTGCCATCTCTTCCAGGAGTTCCCTGCTCAAGAACCTATGGCTTACGCCCTGCACCAATGGGTTTCCGTTCTGCCTCCCAGACCCCATGCTGACTACTTCCAACCCAGCATCATCACTTAGACAAAGGCTGCTTACGTGTACAGGTGTGAGTGCTTAATTACTGCGGAGATGGGGAGTTGTTCTAGAAAGTAAGCAGTAAGATCAGTATGGCCACAGGACAGGGGTGCTAAGTTAGAGCAGAAGTTGAAAAGCAAAAGCCTGGGAAGGTTAAGAAACACCATCCCCTTAAGATTAAAAAGGAAGAGAGGCCTAAGAAGCACCGTGGAGGAAGAAGACTTTAACCAATGGCTTTTTTTTTTTTTTACAAGGCAGTTACCTAACGGTATCTGGCATCATCAGAGAATAATAAAGTCTCACAAATAACTGAATTCTTTAAGACAAACGGAATGTTTTTACCTCTGAGGGAAAAAACTCCTCCTGTTATAACCTTTTTGAATGAACTTTTTAATGTATCCCATGTTCCTTTACTTTCTTACACAGAGAGCACAGAACAGAACTTTCTAGCTGATTTAGCACCAACATTGTAAGTATCAGCCATTTCACGGTGTGAAGGAGGCCTTCGAAGCCTTTTGGATATGTAGGGCTACTTTTCCCTTTCCTAATGCCCAGTTGTTGAATTCTTATCCCTTATGACAGGTTTTCATTTCCTTACCTGTTCTTTCTCTGTAGGTTTGCCTACTTCCAGATATCTAAACACCCTCATGATGGTGGTTTCTGATTTTTTAAGGACCGAAAAAACAGATAGATAAACTTCTTAGAATGATTTGTACAGCTAGAGCAGAGATTCTAAAAGAGGGCCTGGATCCTTCTCTTGGGAGTGAAGTACACGGACTGTGTTAAATCAATTCCAGTTGAAAGTTCAGATGATTCTTCAGGTAACTTTCTTGATTCTCACTTATGTTACAGATGACTGAGGTAAACCCCTGATAAATGATGTGTCTCCAAGCCGGTACTTCTTTATTATTTATAATAATGGTAGAAAGAGGCACGGCATGTCAGCTTCTACACAAACAGCAAGCAGGTTACATACTGCTTTCTCTCTGTCTCTTTCCTCCCACCTGTCAAAACATGCTGGGAACCTTTTGAACTTTGGAAATCTAACAAAAAAAAAAATTTTAATGTAATGTTCCATCATTAAACAGGTTGTGGTAACAGGAAGGATTGCTGAATAGCAAAACATTCAAAGAAATCACCAAAAGGAAAAGAATAGAAACATGTCTAAAAAGTGGGTTAGTTTTGTTGTTATTGTTGTTTTTGTTTTTTGAGACAGGGTCTCGCTCTGTCACCCAGGCCGGAATGCAGTGGTGCAATCTTGGCTCACTGTAACCTCCACCTCCTGGGTTCAAGCGATTCTCCTGCCTCAGTCACCCCAGTAGCTGGGATTACAGGTGCCACCATACCCGGTGAATTTTTTTTGTATTTTATGGTAGAGACAGGTTTTCACTGTGGTAGCCAGGCTGGTCTCAAACTCCTGGGCTCAAGTGATCCACCTGCCTCAAGCTTCCCAAAGTGCTGGGATTACAGGCGTGTGCTACCGTGTCTGGCCCATTAGTGTTCTTTCTTTTCTTTTTTTTTTTTTTTTTTTTTTGAGACAGAGTCTCGCTCTGTCACCCAAGCTGGAGTGCAATGGTGCCATCTTGGCTCACTGCAACCTCCACCTCCTAAGTTCAAGCGATTCTCCTGCCTCAGCTTCCCGAGTAGCTGGGATTATAGGCCTGAGCCATCATACCCAGCTAATTTTTCTATTTTTAGTAGAGACAGGGTTTCACCATGTTGGCTAGGCTGGTCTCAAACTCTTGATCCACCAGCATAGGCCTCCCAAAGTGCTGGGATTACAGGTATGAACCACCCCACCTGGCCTAGTTTTTAAATAACTGGAAATTGGCTATAATACTAACTCCTATATTTTGAAGTCTTACATCACATGCACATTTGTAATAAGGCTACCGAACACAGAGGTACGCATGTTTATTAATCAATCCTTGCCTATTTGCACAAAATATATTGATATCTTAGATTAGAAGCAACTCTTCATATTTGTATTCCTATATATTATGTAGTATATATCAGTTTCATAAAATGGATTTGTATATAAACGCTGTACTTACCACTAAAACTTTCAGAATTAGATGGTTCTGATAGGCAGATTCCAATCTGTGATTCTCTAAAACATTAAAACACACAGGTAACTTCTCAGTAAGAAAACAATACGAAAGCACTGTTATGAGGTAAAGTGAGTTGCACGGAGGGCGGAGATGTCCAACATCAGAGCCTCAGTCGGTAAATGTACTAGGCTGTCAATCACAGCTATGCCTTACCACCAAGAGCATCAAACAAGAACACATTTTTCAGGGTACTGCAATAGCACTGTAGTCTGAAATTATTTTTTAAATTACTGCTACAAAGAAATTTGGCAAGTGCTGGCAAACAATCCTACAGACAGCCACCCAAAGACCCTGTATAAGAAGTAATAGTGAAAACTAATAGTAACCTCTAAAGAAGAGGGCAATAAATAAAGTTTTCTGTAAATAAAGTTCTGTAGGTAAAATTTCATGTGGCTTACAAGGGTTAACTTGAAAGGAAACTCAAATTTCTATCTTCATCTAGAAAAGGTAACACTGCATAGATCCCCAAATAGCAAGATAAAATGACAAAAAGGAAGACTCTGAAGAGAAGTGTCATCTTACACAGAGTGTTGGACTGACCTGGATTTGAACACCAACTCAGCTACTCAGCCACTGCCTAACCTTGGGTAAGTTACTTAACCTCCAGATACTCAGCCTTATTCCCTCAAAACAAGGCTGACCATCTTCCTCCCAGGGTCACTCTCAGGATCAGAAATAATATAAAACTTTAGCCTAGGATTAGCACAAGGAAAGTACTTGATAAATGACAGCTGATATTGTTATACAACTAATAAAAATAATTTAAAATATCTTTTTTTTTTTTTTTTTTGAGACGGAGTCTTGCTCTGTCGCCCAGACTAGAGTGCAGTAGCACGATCTCGGCTCACTGCAACCTCTGCCTCCCGGATTCAAGTGATTCTCCTGCCTCAGCCTCCTGAGTAGCTGGGACTACAGGCGCGTGCCACCACGCCCGGCTAATTTTTTCCATTTTTAGTAGAGACGGGGTTTCACCATATTGGCCAGGCTGGCCTCGAACTCTTGAACTTGTGATCTGCCCACCTTGGCCTTCCAAAGTGCTGGGATTCCAGGCGTGAGCCACCACGTCCAGCCCCTAAAACATCTTTATGGCCCATAAAGTTAAGGCTTTGACTTATTCCTAGGGAATAATATAGCGAATTTGTTCATTGGTTTGAATGAATAAATAAATTAAAGGGTGAATGGCCTATCAAGACCATTTTCAACTTATAACCAAGTTCCTTTTTTACCACAGATACATCCATAAACACCTGCCTTCAATGAGCTCAACAGCAGTCCTCAGTGCCTCACACCAACTAGACACTCCATTTTAGAAAACTGGTCATAGTTGATTCAGCTGAGTATCATGAAGACATTTTTTTTTCTTTCTTCTGTGGCTCTAGCCAGTGAAACAATTTCAATCTATTTTACCCTCAGCATGAAACACAATGTTACAGTATTAGGAGCACAAGCTTTGGACAGATAGGTCTGAATTAGTCTAGCTCCACTATTTGCTGTCTGAACCTCATTAAGCATCAGTTATCTTTATCCATAAAAGGGTGAAATAACTTCTACTTCACGGTACCCTTAAGAAGGTGATGGTGAGATACTGTGAATAAAGTGCTTAGCAGGGCACCTAGAACATAGTAATTAACACTCAATAAATGAGCGTTACGATAACCATGGCATGGAGATCATCAGTGTTCACAAAGCTGATAAATTTTTCCTTATGTCTCTATAATGAGCCAAGAGCAACATCTATTGTCTCTGCAAGGTAGCAGCTATGTGAATCCCATGATCTAGGCAACATTTCTTACAGGCAAGTAAGACGTGAATATAAAGCCTCAAGTCTTACCCCATGAAGTTAAAAACTCGGCAGCATATCGATAGAGACGATTCATGATCTCAATCACAATGGCATAGATGATGCTGGGCACATACAACAGGACACTGGTCCACTCAGACTCGCTGTTCTCATGTAGACCCAAGGCCCAAACCTCCATGTCGAAGTAAATCATCATGACATACAGTGAGAAATAGAGGCAGAGGCACACGAATGGCAGGGAGACCAGGTAAATGCGCAACTGTCTCTTGTAGCTGGGGTACAGAGGCTCCTCCTTCCCAGTGATGGAATTGATACCCAAGACACCATGAAATCCCGGCCGGGGCTCCTCAAATTTTCTCTTCATGAGCAATGTCCCCCACCTGTAGGTCATGTTGGCACAGCCACGCTTCCACACTTCCAGAATCACCGTGGACCAGATCAGGTTGAAAGAGGCAAAGATCACGTACTTGTCATAGTCTTCCCACACAAACAAGTAGTAAGGTAACCCAATGACAGCCATGGGGATTAATGCAAAAGTGAAATATTCCAAAAATCCAAAGTACAGAGCAATTGTTTCTCCGAAGTATCCACGAATACTGTCTATAGTGGAAAGAAAGAAAGAACATAAGTATAGACTACCAAACACTTTAAAAAATCATTTCAAATGATTTTTCATTTTTTAGTTAAGTGGGGATTATTCATTTTTTAGTTAAGTGGGGATCATTTAACCCTCACTTCCCAATCAGTGTGTGGTGGTAGATCCATCTTCCATGCAGTATAAAGACCCTGCTTGTCTGCATGGCAGGTCCAACATTTCCCCCAGGTTAGGGGCCAGGCCTTAGCTGTGGGGGCTGCTCTGCCAGGTGCCTGGACTCTGTTTCCCCTCACCTGATGGATACCTTTTTCCCAAAGGAAAACTCATCTTGTACCTTACCCAAAATCTCCAAGGTCCTAATTTAAGTTCAGCCATGGCCACTGAACATTAATTTGGGGGTTTAATTTATGCTCCCCACTTTTCTCCTACTTAGTGTTATAAATGTTCTTTTCGACGAAGACTCCCCATCCACAAAATTCTGCTCTTCCCTACCCAAAGACATAAACTTTCATCAATGTGTCATGGCAGATTTTTCAATACACTAAAGAAAAATTATTCAGAAGCACAAAACAGGATTCTACACATGAACTTCCAGAAGAGCCATGGAACACATTTATCAACACTTTCATATATGCACTGGGCAGAAGAAGGTCCAAGCAACATGACTGCTAATGTTCTGTGAACTCGACACAAGCTAACTGACTCTAGAGAGGTCACCAACACTGCATCCTTTGCCAGCCTCATCCAAATGGGGAGTGCTTGGATCATAAGAGCATCCTGTACCAGGACCAGGGTAGGATGCAGGGGGTGAGAGGAAGTGTGGCAGTTGGCATTATTATTTCTTAGTTAATAACACACAGTTACCATATTTTTCTTAAGATAATTTGAGCAGTCTATAAAATTGAGTTAGAGTGAACTGAGATAGGCTATTTTCTCCTATCCTTAATTCTTCCCCCTAACCCAGGGGCAAATGAAAACAGTAGGTATGATGTCACCTTAAATTTAAATCAGGTTAAAGAACATCCGATCATTTCTTTTTAAAAGATGCTCATGACACTTGGCTCCACAGCAAATGACCTTCCCCTTTCAACCTCAAGGAGCCTCAAGATCCACCTATGTCCCAGATGCTATCACCAGTCTCAGTCCCCAGCGAACCCGAATCCACTACCACCCCATGCCTAGCCTTCACCATCGACTCACTTTCTCCCCTTACTTTCTAAGAAGTAGCTAACAGAAGCCGGGAGCAGTGGCTCACACCTGTAATCCCAGCACTTTGGGAGGCCAAGGCGGGCAAATCACCCGAGGTCAGGAGTTCGAGACCAGCCTGGCCAACACGGGGAAACCCCATCTCTACCAAAAATACAAAAATTAGCCGAGCATGGTGGTGTGTACCTGTAGTCCCAGCTACTCAGGAGGCTGAGGCAGGAAAATCACTTGAACCTGGGAAGCGGAGATTGCAGTGAGCTGAGATCGTGCCACTGCACTCCGGCATGGGCCACAGAGCGAGACTCCCTCTCAAAAAAAAAAAAAAAAGAAGTAGCTAACAGATACAGTCACTTTACAAATCCTAGAGGCAATATTCAAATTTCCTGCCACTTAAATGCCAAAACAAAGTTAAACAGTTGTAAGTGTAACATAAAATGACTATTGTATGACCTGGAATTAACAAAAACAAAACTTTTCCTTTCAGAGAATATAAACAAAATTCAAAATGTAATTTCAGAGTTTGATCTTAAAATAATTTTTGTTTGGTAAAACATTACATAATAGTTGTTTTCAGAAATAGAAAACAGAAAGAAAATTATTTTAGAAGGATACCATTAAACAAAACCAAAAGGAAAATGTCCTTTAAAGAAAAAAAAAATGATAGTAATGCAAAGGTGAAATCTACCAGCTTAAAAAACATAACCAGACTAAAATATTTGAACATCCATATTGACAAAATTTTAAATAATGTCCAGCACATACCAAATAAATTAATAATTATTCTTATAATTATATTCAAAGAAAATTGACAGATCCAGTAATGCATGCCAAGGTAATTACAAATCACCTCAGAAGATGTTTGGCCTGCCAGTTGCCTTAAGTGTGGCATTGCTTGGTTCATTCTAAGTAACTGGCTCCTCAAAAATAGAAATTTTCAAATACAAAACAGTCATTCATAGTTAAACTAAATTCTTATTAAAACTTGTCTGAGGCTGGGCACGGTGGCTCACACCTGTAATCCCAGCACTTTGGGAGGCCAAGGCGGGTGGATCACCTAAGGTCAGGAGTTCGAAACTAGCCTGGCCAACATGGTGAAACCCCATCTCTACCAAAAATACAAAAAATTAGCCAGGCATGGTGGCACATGCCTGTAATCCCAGCTACATGGGAGGCTGAGACAGGAGAATTGCTTCAACCTGGGAAGCGGAGGTTGCGGTGAGGTGAGATTGTAGCATTGCACTCTAGCCTGGGAAACAAGAATGAAACTCCATCTCAAAAAAAAAAAAAAAAAAAAAAAAAAAACTTGTTTGATTCCAACTCTGACACATATTCAGGAAGGCCACTCTGAACTGTCTGTGTTGTTGGTGAAGGGTAGTAAAAGCCTGTGATTCCACTGATCTATGGTAGTATTAGAAAATCAAAAAATGCCAGGCACAGTAGCTCACACCCATAATCCCAACACTTTGGGAGCCCAAGGCACAAGGATCGCCTGAGCATGAGTTCAAGATCAGCCTGAGTAACACGGCAAAACCCCGTCTTTACAAAAAATTAGCTGGGATGGTGGTGCGCACCTGTGATCTCAGCTACTCAGGAGGCTGAGATGGGAGGATTGATTAAGTCTGGAAGGTCAAGGCTGCAGTGAGCTGTGATCATCCCACTGCACTCCAGCCTGTGACATACTGAGACTCTATCACAAAAAAAAAAAAAAGTTTAAAAAAAGAAAAAACGGGTCATCTAACCCATCTTATTCCCCCCATCAAAATGTTTTCCCACATGTAGCTGGTGATCCCTGCCCAGTAGAGCACTAAATATCTGCCCAAGGGAGCTGACTCCACTGCTGGATCGTGACTTTTCATCAGAGGCCTTCCTCTTCTTTAAGAGAACAAGTACTGACACATACCTATGGGCTGATACTTGAAAGCAAACCGAGTGTACCAGGTGTCCTCAAGCTTCTTCAGGGCTTCACTGTCATGCAGGGGAAACACTTGAATCACGATGCCAGACGTGAGCAATCTTCTCACTGCACAGGGAAAATGTGCCAAACTGCATGAAATGGACTGAAGATTGTGCATGATACGCTTCAGCAAATACTATAAGGACACTCCACAGAGGAGTATAACGCAAAGGTCAATGTCATACTGCCTACTCCAAACCTGTATATTCTTTCATTTTTCAGAATGTAAATATCTTTATCATTCTCTTTGACTATGAAGCAAAAAAGTAAACATAAAATTTTAAACCATATAGAAGTGTAAAAATTAAGACTATGGGAGGCCCGTTAGTCTCTCCTTCCCCTTGAAAATAACCACTGTAAAAAGCAACATAGTATATAACCAGACATAAAAATATATCCATATATATTTTAAGAACAAAAATAAAATCATTTTATACACATTATGTTGTTTCGTAATCTTTTCTCATGTAGTAGTACACAGTGAATATTTTTTGACGCCAATAAAAATAGAACATGAAATGTCCTTTTAACAATACCATAATATTCTCTTGTATGAAATGCTGTAATTCAACTAATCTTCTATTTAAAAATATTTGTTTCCCTTTTTTTGCTATTGTAAATAATGCTAAAATTTGTACAAATACCTTTCCCTACCTGTCTACTATTTCCTTAGTAAATATACTTAGAGGGGGAACTGCTAAGTCCAAGGGCATAGTATTTTAATATTTGATACATATTATAAAATTGTCTCTAGAAAAAACTTATCAATCTGTCCTTCCACTACAGTGAAGGTAAGAAAATGTTCAGTTCTTTTCATTCTTGTTGATACAGAGTATTTTCAATCCTTTTCGTCTCTTCTAATCTGATAACAAAAGCTTACACTCACAAATAGCAAATAACAAAATCAAATTAAGACTTCCTACTTTTAGCAGTCATTTGACTAGTATGGTTTGAACACTAATGCATATATCTGGAAGAGACAAATGAATTTAACCAAAGACAGTATCTCCCAGCAATATTAAATGAAAATTTGGAATTCTCTCATCCATAGTAATTACTTAGAATGACTCAGTGGGTGGAGAAGAGTGTCTTCAGGTCTTTAAGAGGAAGTGTGTTCTGTAGATATGGAGAACTCAAATGCAGTGCCTTGTGCCATATTTGGGGAGATGGAATATTTTCCACATCAGTTCCTAATACAGTCTCTTACTAAGAATATGGTTGCTTATAAAATAAAATTTGGCCAGGCACAGTGACTCACACCCATAATTCCAGCACTTTAGGAGGCTGAGGGAGAGGATTGCTTGAGGTCCGGAGTTCAAAACCAGCCCAGGCACCATCACAAGACCTCCATCTCTACAAAAAAATTAAACATTAGCCGAGCATGGTGGTGTGTGCCTGTAGTCCTAGCTACTCAGGAGGCTGAGGTGGGAGGATGGCTGGAGTCCAGGAGTTTAAGGCTACAGTGAGCTATGATAGTGCCGCTGCAGTCCAGCCTGGGCAACAGAGCAAGACCTCATCTAAGAAAAGAAAAAAAAAAAAAAAAAAAAGATAAAATTTGCGTTAAGAAAGGATGCTTTGCTGTTTTCATCCACTGATAAGTTTTGAGCTCTTTAAGGTTTACCAGCTCAAGTCTTCAGAGGGCTACCTCTCTTATCTCCTATCTACCTGTTACCAGAGACAGATAATAAAAATATCAGGCATAGGCCAGGCGCGGTGGCTCACGCTTGTAATCCCAGCACTTTGGGAGGCCGAGGCGGGCGGATCACGAGGTCAGGAGATCGAGACCACGGTGAAACCCTGTCTCTACTCAAAATACAAAAAAAGCCGGGCGTGGTGGCGGGCGCCTGTAGTCCCAGCTACTCGGAGAGGCTGAGGCAGGAGAATGGCGTGAACCCGGGAGGCGGAGCTTGCAGTGAGCCGAGATTGCGCCACTGCACTCCAGCCTGGGCGACAGAGCGAGACTCCGTCTCAAAAAAAAAAAAAATCAGGCATAAAACCCCTTATTGGGGACTGGCAAATAAATGTCTGCAGTGTGGAATAGAAACACAAAGTATTTGGCCGGGCGCGGTGGCTCACGCCTGTAATCCCAGCACTTTGGGAGGCCAAGGCAGGTGGATCACAAGGTCAGGAGATCGAGACCATCCTGCCGAATATGGTGAAACCCTGTCTCTACTAAAAATACAAAAAAATTAGCCAGGCATGGTGGTGGGCACCTGTAGTCTCAGCTACTCGGGAGGCTGAGGCAGGAGAATGGCATGAACCCGGGAGGCAGAACTTGCAGTGAGCCGAGATCGCGCCATTGCACTCCAGCCTAGGTGACAGAGCGAGACTCCATCTCAAAAAAAAAAAAAAAAAAAAAAAAAAGAAACACAAAGTTTTCAGTGTAGAAACACTACATAGAGACAATGTATTCTTAGGACAGGTCCCCATCATAAAATCTTCAGAGTAATTTAAAAGTAAACCCAACTTCTTAGATATGAAAAAGAAAAAGATAATCAAGAGATATCTAGTACTAACAATAGGAAAAGTCTGGAAAAAAGATTCTTCATATATGTTTCTTCCCACAATTATATTTTCATAAGTTACACGAGAAGAAAAGTTTTTAAAAGCTAGGTTTGTGATAAAATTCTCCTTCATGATTGTAAAAAAGTATATACTCAAAGTATCAGTAACTAGGGTAAAAAGACATATGGTTTAAGTTACTCAGCCTCTGGTACTGTCAAAACCATTTTTTAATATTTTAATTCTAACATGGTTCAGTGAATTTTTCTTCAGCTTACAAGAGTTAAAGTTGATCACACATGACTGTTCTGATTCTTATTCCTTATTTGGGGATGTACAGGCTACAGCTGATTCCTTCTTCCTATCACTACTCTGGTAAATTACTACATCAAGTTTTTTAACTGAAGTGACTTACAGCATATAAATTATTTTACTATTTCTAAGTTATCTTTAAAAAGATGACTCCATTCTACTGTAGAAGACTTTCCAGGCAGGCATAAAAACCAGTTTCTAAAAATAGGACTGTGAACTGAAGACTCAGAGAGAATATAAAGCTGCAGGTCCTAAATTACTGATCTTCTCTTCATCAGTGCCAAAGTCATGGTTCTGGTTTCAGCTTCTAAAAATAGAAGTTTGCTTTTAGTTTTTTTTTTAATCCTTCAAACTTCTCATGTCAGTTAAGAATGTAATTACTAGGAAGGAGCCTTACCCTCAAAGGAAACCATGATGCCATGTGGGCCTATTTAAAGAAAGCAAAAACTTAAGCCAGATTCCTTCCTTCAAGAGTGCTAAATGATCTCTTGTCAAGTACTGGGGCTATGGGTGTAATAGCCATTGAATCGTGAGCCAAACAAATCAAAATCTAGTTTAAGAGAGACTATCAGTAACGTAGTTTACAGTAGGACCCTCCAAATTAACTAATTCAATAACAATACTAACACAGTACTGCTTCTGTCTTTGGTTTATGTGATGTGTTTACTTCAAAAGTAAAAGCAAAATCCCTCTCATAACTCCTTACAGCATTTCTGTGAGACAGAGAGGAGCAGGTCATGCTACCTCCAATCCAATAGGGGGTGATAAGCACAGATGCCCGCAGGAAGTGGTGGCCAGCAGCCTTTGCACAATGAAGACAGTCCCTGTCCCCACAGCTGCTGCTGCACCTAATACTCTAACTCTAGCACTCAGGTGTGAACAGATCACTTTTGCCTTAATAAAGAAAACAGTATCTTTTTTAAAGAAAACACTATCATAAGGTTCTAAAAGAATATCTATATAATATTAAAGACATAATATATGTGCCAGGTGGTCCCATCAATCAAAACATGATAATCATCCAATAGACATTTGAGACACAGCTTTGATCTAAATCAAGTAATATCCCTTAGGATACAGTTAAAATGTAAGAAAACCTTGGATCCCTTAAAAACTCCTCTTTCTAAAACTCCTTCGTTAGGTTATTTGCATGATGATTAACTGTTAAGCAGTAGGAGAAGGCAGAGTCTGAGGGCATGAAAAGATCTTAGACCGCATGAAAAGATCTTAGACCACATGAAAACAAGAAATGAATGGCTGTCAAGATGAATGCTTGGGGACTAAGACACATGTAGCCAATTGCTAATTCTGCATGTTGCTTGTCATGTGGTGGAATGAGGGGGAACCCCAATATGCATGTAAGGAACATGGCTGTGCTTTGGTTGAGGATAGCCCAAGGTAAACATCCAGAGTGACTCAGCAAGTTTAGAGCACAGGCATATAACTCCACTTGTTATCATAGCCATGTAGCCATAATGTGGCTTTAATAGATGGTCAGTGGGGAGCCAGGACACGGCTCGGCTCACTCATACCCAGAGACAGAGTTAGGCTGCTGACCCTGAAGGGAGAGCCGACCGCGCAGCTGTGTGTGGGAGCCACTGGACTAAGCAGCTGAGACAGGGCGAACAGTGTGAGAGAGCTAGTGTAAGTAAGCTGCTGATGAGAGAGCTGCTGAATAAAACTACCTTTCACCTGCCTACGGACCCCCTTCAGCTATCGGCTCATCCACCCACTCCCTTCGGACCTTAGCATGAGCTGGAACCTGACCCCAAGCATAACATTTGGCATAGTCATGGACCTACAATGCACATCTCACAGCGCCATCTAACTGCCTCGAAATCATGTTTACATGACAAAACTTGGTATCTACTTAATGAAAGCTTTCTATCAAAACACAACATTACAGCAAGCAGCAAGCAACTTTATATGCGTGTGTAAAATGAAAATCAAATTAAACGTAAGATCTGGGGAGTGTTTCTCATGAAAGCCCTGGCCACCTTTTAGTCTTGAGGGGCATCACATTGGGCAGACTAAAGCATCGCCTCTCAATTAGCCTCAAAGAGGCTGCCCAGGGGAGCAGCTGCCTTCAAGTAAGATGAAAATAGCTTTTCCTCTTATTTCTGTGGTTTAAGTTAATGAAAATCTAGTATTTAAGTTACTCTAAGTTTTATTAGTTCTAAAATTTGCACTCTGAAAATAGGTCATAGTTTTAATTATGCATATACCACTTTTCTTCAACCAAGTATTATAAAATTAAAATGATGCAAAAAACACAGCAGTTTAAGGATCACATTCTCAAAGGCATAAAGGAACAGAATAATGCAGCATTTAAAATCCCAGGGTTGACAACTTAATTCTTATCTCAAATAGTATAAAAATCTTTCCAATGACCATGATCAAGATGATTTTACCGTATTCATATTTAGTACCAAAACGGAAGGAAAGGGAAGGGAGAAAGGGAGAAGAAATGAAGAAAGGAAAAAAACAATCTTTGTTTACAAAAGCCTCATCCTGCCAGCAAGAAAGTTATTTCTATTATTGCTTCAAGATACCAGACTGGCTACCTACACAGTTAGAGAAATCCATTTACATATTTCCTTGAAGGTTTTCATTCATCTTAAAATTTCTCTCTTTGAAGCAACTGGAAGCATTTGAAAAACTGCTGCTCCATTATCCCATCTGATCAAAGAGCACACTCACTCTTTTCTTGGTCTCAACCACATCCAAGAGGACGTACCTGCGCAGAAACTTACAGGTGGAAGCCGTGATTTCCACATTATCAATGCGGATGAAAAGGGAGAAACAGAATACTTACATTAGCAATCAGGACTGTGCCCCAGTCTGCTTTGTATTTTATTGGATGCAGTACCCAGCTGTGTCTGAAAACATGCCTTCCCACTAGTAGATTAAGAAAGATTAAAAAATTTTGGGACAGTATCAAACAACTGCTTAACTACAGAATGTGGAAATCCTGGTTACAAATAGTGGCAGAAAGATACCTCTGCCCTGTTCTTGTTCATGATGCCAAATTAAAAACAAAAGAAAACAAGAAACATAAAAAGAAATCCCTATCTTTGATGCAAGTATGAAAAAACAAACTAAAATCCCAAATCACAAACTATAAAAAGAGGCCTGGAAAATCAGCCCTGGGTAAACTAAGAGCACCCATGCTTCTGCAAACCTGGGCCAAGCACACAAAGGGCAAGCCTCTCCTGGAACTGGGGATGGTAAACCACAGTCCCCTTGCTCAGAAAGCAGGCAATGAGGGTGCATGACAGACACCTGGAGTACGTCTGCTCCCTGCCTGGCACCATAGCCAGATAAAGAGGCCAGGTTGGAGGAAGAAGAGCAGGTCTGCCATGTTGGAAGAAAGAGTGACCTGCTGGGACCAAAGGATGGAAGGTAACTAGCTGTGGAACTGTGGGTCTTGGTGGGCCAAAGACAGGCCTAAACGCCAAACACAAAATCCCTGCAAGAACAGGGCTCCATGGAGGTTCTTTTCAGGGACTAAAATGGCTCAAGGAGAATGCACTGCCAGGTAAAATCTAAGCTTCTCACTAAAACAGTTCCTTGCTGGAAGCCCCTAGGACCCTTCTCTCTCCCACACACACTTTCTTCTAAAAATGGTCAGTCCAGGAAAAATAAGGGTTCATTAAAACATAAGTAATAAAAAATAAGTAATAATCACAAAGAAACTGGCATCGAGCTATGCAAAAATACTACCTGGAAAAAAAGGGGAAAACCAAAAATACTACAAGAAAAAAATATATAAACAAAAGTCAAAGAACAAACAGCAGAAAATCATAGCATCCAGCAACAAAAAACCATGAAATTCTTCATGAAATTTAAGAAATTCATGCAAACATTCCATCTTTGAAATTAAAACTCAAAGAGGACCTCTGAGAGCTGAAGGAGAGAGCTCAGAGAAGCAATGCAAGAGAAAAATAAACCTGTTACAGATTCAAAGTCATGACAAAAGCAACAAAAAATGGAAAGACTGAAAATACAATCAGGAAACTGGTAGACAAGCCTAAGAAAAGTATGTAAGAACAAGGACTTGAAAATACTACAAAGAATATGTAAGAGCCCATATACATAAAATTGGCACCCCTCAAGATGAGAACAGAGCAAATACAACCAAATAACTCTTCAAAGATAACTAAAATTTTCCTGAAATCATGGTAATCCTTACTCTGTATATTGAAAGAACATTATGTCCAACCAAAAACAAAATTGATAAAAAATAACATCGAGACATATGCAGATAACTGGAAATGCAGACAAATAAGAACAATGAGTGTCTACATTCAAACTTCCTGATACCTCCTAAAAGCCATACAGATCAACAAGGAGAGCAAGTAAAAGCACCTATAACATATGCCTACAGCACAACCCAGAGATACGTGAGACTGCAACATTGAAGCCAGGCAATAAGAATCAAGACCTGGAAGAGATCTGGGCCACAGTCTAGAATGGTGCAGGAAGTCCCAGCAGGAGCTACACAGAGAAAAGGGGAGGCCAGGGGAGTCCATATAGTGTAGGAACCCAGATAACACCAATGAGGACTCATCACCCTCCTTCAGGAGAAGGCCCCACACCAAGTGGGAACTTCCAAGAACAAGTCTGAGACCTGACGGGTCAGAGCTCTGACAGCAGGAAGGGCTGAAGGGAAGGGTTGGAAAGTACACAGAACAACAGGCAATCTGACCGTAAAGCACTGCTTCTGGGAAATGCGGAGGGAAGTGTCTGGAAAAGTAACAGACTTTGGGGGTAGCAGCTTATGGGGAAGGAAAAGAAGTTAAAACGTGATTAAGAGTCCTACTGAATCAAGATCCCACATCCCATAAGATCTCCTGCTAATGGGTGATACAGGAATATCCTCAATATTTAAATGTTAATGAGAAAAACTTTTTTAATCAAAAAAAAAAGCAAGCACAAATAAGACAAGGGAAAAATACCATTAAAACAGGAGTTTAAAAGATGCTGAGAGAAATTTGTACAAATCAACTCACATAAATTTGAAAACCTATGTGATAAAATGGAAACTTTTCTAGGAAAATATAATTTACCCAAACTGACCCCAGTAGTGATGGAAAGTCTAAACAAACCAATTTCTGTAGAAGACTTAGAGAAAACTGTTCAAAAACCTAATCCAAAAACAAACATCAGAGCCAGATGGTTTCATATAGAAATTCTAACATACCTTTAAAACAGATTAGATTTTGACTAGATATAGTAATAGAACAAAAAAGAAAACAGAAAATCTTAAACTTCATCCAGAACTTGCATTGTTAATATTAAAATTAGCATGGCCTACAAGCTATTTTATGTAAATTGTAAAATAAAGCAAATTAGTAATTACGGTAATGTTATTAAGAATCAATATTTTCAATATGAGTAAAAAGATAAAAATATAAACCAAAGAAATTAAGTAATAGCCTATAATGTTAAATTTGAATTGACTATATCAATATAAATTCATGATTTTCAAAAATATATATCCTAGGCTTTTCCATTGAAATGGGAAAAAAGATGGCATAGCCTATATAAACGATATTTTAAGCACACAAAAAAGCAATTTCCATAAAATACAACATCAACTACGATAACCTAGCACAAAATATGTCATTTGTTTAAATATTTTACTTAGTATAAATTTACTTAGTAAAAAAAAAAAAAATCCTCAGATTACAGTGCAAAGCAAAATCTGACTATATCCTGATATAAGAGATCCACGTAAAATGATACTGAAAGGGGCTGAAAGTAAAAGTCTGGGCAAAAACATTCTAACAGACACAAACTGAAATAAGGCAAGAACCACAAGACATGGCTGAAGTCAGCAACAACAAAACATTAAGCAAGATGAGGAATAATATTTCATAATGATAAAAGGTGCAATAGACAATAAAAATCTATCCAAGATCTTTATGCAGCCAAAACATAGCTACAAAATTCATAAAACAAAGGTAAAAGAAAATACGAAGAACAAATTAGCAGGAACATAATGAAATTCCATTAGTTGTTATAGAGATCTAGAGCTATGATGGATCAAGAAAACAAAGTACAAGGGACACAAGAACTACATGACAAAATTAACAACGTATATGTAATATAAATTAACTGTCAAATACTACAAAAAAGAAATCTAAGTACTCATGTCATATGAATACTGATGCAAAAATAATGAAATATTAAATGGAAGTCAGCAGGAAAATAGATAATATAAGCAAGTATGGTTCACCATGGGAATAAATGAATGAGTTAATATTAGGAATTCTATTAACATCGGTTGCCATATTTATAATGTCAGGGGTAAAAAAAATTAGTCTTCACAGATGTCATTAATATATAAAATATAAATTTTATCAAAGATAAAATTTATTACCACACAAAAACTTCTTAATAAAGTAGAAGGAATGAATGTTTTCTAAACACGATAAAAATTACCTAGTCAAACGCCAACATCATGCTGAATGCTCAATATAACATGCATTCCCTTTATGAACTGAAGCAATCGGCTGGGCGCAGTGGCTTACACCTGTAATCCCAGTACTTTGGGAGGCTGAGGCGGGTGGATCATCTGAGGTCAGGAGTTCAAGACCACCCTGGGCAACATGGTGAAACCTAAGACAGTAGAACTGCTTGAACCTGGGAGGTGGAGGCTGCAGTGAGCCAAGATTGTGTCACTGCATTCCAGCCTGGGCCACAGAGCAAGACTCTGTCTCAAATAAATAAATAAATAAATACATAAATTAATTGAAGCAATCACTATGGAGGGCAATTTGGCAGTAGCTACTCTAAAAGATGCATATACCTTTGATCTAACAATTTCACTTCTGGGAATTTTCCAACTTTATTTTTAATGAAAACATTGAAGGAAAACAATTAGATGTTCATCAATATGAATACATCTATATGATGGAATACTACATGGCCTAGAAAAGGAATGAGTTAGGCCTAATTTGGTATTCTACAATAATGATCAAAATATATTGTTAAATAAAAAAGCAAGGTCCAAAATGGTATGCACAATATACTCCCCATCTGTCTGAACATGTCTTCTCTTGAACAGAATTTCTCTAAGGGTATATAATACGGAGGTAACAAAGGGATTTGGAACATGGGACAGGAAAGAGACAACTTATCATTGTCTAAATTTTTGTACTATTTGAATTTTCATCATATACATGTACTATTTTTTAAATTGACAGAAACTAATATAAACACAAAAATTGTAAGATGCTTGGGAGAAGTATTTTCCTGCCATATGTTATATAAATTGAAAAGAATCATTTAGATGTCCACAGTACAGATGATAAACCCTGTTTTCTTTTTTTTTATTATTATTATACTTTAGGTTTTAGGGTACATGTGCACAATGTGCAGGTTTGTTACATATGTATCCATGTGCCATGTTGTTTTGCTGCACCCATTAACTCGTCATTTAGCATTAGGTATATCTCCTAATGCTGTCCCTCCCCCCTCCCCCTACCCCACAACAGTCCCCGGAGTGTGATGTTCCCCTTCCTGTGTCCATGAGTTCTCCTTGTTCAATTCCCACCTATGAGTGAGAACATGCGGTGTTTGGTTTTTTGGCCTTGCGATAGTTTACTGAGAATGATAAACCCTGTTTTCATCGGAACTCTGAATACAGTTCAGAGTAGGCTAGAATAAATACTACATCTTACTTAAAAATAGATTTTCTATAAAAAAAGTAAAAATAATAACTTATTCTAAGAAAATACTCTAAAATGCGAGAAGGTCAAGAAAGATTAGAATTTGAAAACGCTCTGTCAAAAGTAAGGCACAATTCTGAACACAAAAGAGTAAGTTAGGAAGGAAGTTAGAGAGTTAGGAAGTTAGAGAGGCAAATAAAAGAAAATCTCAGAAGGTCTTCTATTCCCCATGATGTCTAAGGAAATCAGGAAGACCAGAGAAGATACAGCATCACCTAAGAATTCTTGCCAAAAACTTTTCCAGTTTTCAGGAAAAACAGAGGATAGAGGAACAATGAGAAAACGATCTAAGAGACAAATGGCATGGTCTCTTCAGCAAGTCGATGTCATGAGGGAAAAAATGGAAAAGAGAAACTATTCTATATTAAAAGAGACAGACATAACCAAACAACACAGGTTAACCTAGACTGGATCTTAGTTTGAGCAAACAAGCTCTAAAATATATTTGGTGACAACTGGGAAATGTGAATATGAACTGATTCTTGGGCATCTGTCTGCCTGTGACAGGACTAGCTGGATTTCCTAGGCCCACTAAGAATTCTGACTAAGAATTCCGACTAAGAATTTCCTAGCTATGGAGGTGACCATACCCACCTTTAAACAAGGGGCTTGTAACTCAGCTCACACCCAACCCATCAGTTAGTAAAGACCGCTCACTAAAATACCAGTTAGGCTAAAAGCAGGAGGTAAAGTAACAGTCAAATCATCTGTCGCCTGAGAGCACAGGGGGAGGGACAATGATCGGGATATAAACCCAGACATTCGAGCAGGGAGCGGCAACCCCCTTTGGGTCCCCTGCCATCATATGGTAGCTCTGTTTTCACTTTATTAAATCTTGCAACTGCACATTCTTCTGGTCTGTGTTTGTTCTGGCTCAAGCTGAGCTTTAGCTCACCATCCACCACTGCTGTTCACCGCAGTTCACAGACCCGCCATTGACTTCCATCCCTCCAGATCAGGCAGGGTGTCCGCTGTGCTTCTGATCCAGCGAGGCACCCATTGCCGCCCCCGATTGGGCTAGAAGCTCGCCATTGTTCCTGTGCAGCTAAGTGCCCAGGTTCATTCTAATGGAGCTGAACACTAGTCGCTGGGTTCCACGGTTCTCTTCCATGACTCACGGCTTATAATAGAGCTATAACACTCACCCCATGGCCGAAGGATCCATTCCTTGGAATCCGTGAGGCCAAGAACCCCAGGTCAGAGAACAAAAGACTTGCCCCCATCTTGGGAGCAGCCCGCCTCCATCATGGGAGCTCTAAGAACAAAGATCCGCCAGTAGCACCTGGATGAAGACTGGAAGATGGTATTACACTATTAAAAGTAAACCATGGGAGGTTCCAAGATGGCCGAATAGGAAAAGCTCCAGTCTACAGCTCCCAGCATGAGCGACACACAAGACGGGTGACTTCTACATTTCCAACTGAGGTACCGGGTTCATCTCACTGGGGCTTGTTGGACAGTGGGTGCAGGACAGTGGGTGCAGCCCACAGACCGTGAGCCGAAGCAGGGCAAGGCATCACCTCTCCCAGGAAACGCAAGGGGTCGGGGAATTCCCTTTCCTAGCCAAGGGAAGCCATGACAGACGGCACCTGGAAAATCAGGTCACTCCCACCCTAACACTGCGCTTTTCCAATGGTCTTAGCAAATGGCACACCAGGAGATTATATCCTGCACCTGGCTCAGAGGGTCCCATGCCCACAGAGCCGTGCTCACTGCTAGCACAGCAATCTGAGATTGAACCGCAAGGTGGCAGCGAGGCTGGGGGAGGGGTGCCCGCCATTACTGAGGCTTGAGTAGGTAAACAAAGCAGCCTGGAAGCTTGAACTGGGTGGAGCCCACTACAGCTCAAGGAGGGCTGCCTGCCTCTGTAGACTCCACCTCTGGAGGCAGGGCATAGCTGCACAAGAGGCAGCAGAAACTTCTGCAGACTTAAACGTCCCTGTCTGACAGCTTTGAAGAGAGTAGTGGTTCTCCCAGCATGCA
The DNA here is from genome assembly GCF_028878055.3 of Symphalangus syndactylus. Taxonomy (NCBI): domain Eukaryota; kingdom Metazoa; phylum Chordata; class Mammalia; order Primates; family Hylobatidae; genus Symphalangus; species Symphalangus syndactylus. The sequence continues at coordinate 117,330,200 of NC_072423.2, read as the reverse complement.
GCTGGAGATCTGAGAACAGACAGACTGCCTCCTCAAGTGGGTCCCTGACCACCGAGTAGCCTAACTGGGAGGCAACTCTCACTAGGGGCCAACTGACACTTCGTATGGCTGGGTGCCCCTCTGAGATGAAGCTTCCAGAGGAACCATCAGGCAGCAACAATTTGCCGTTCTGCAATATTTGCAGTTCTGCAGCCTCCGCTGGTGGTACCCAGGCAAACAGGGTCTGGAGTGGACCTCCAACAAACTCCAACAGACCTGCAGCTGAGGGTCCTCACTGTTAGAAGGAAAACTAACAGAAAGGACATTCACACCAAAACCCCATCTGTACGTCACCATGATCAAAGACCAAAGGTAGATAAAACCATAAAGATGGAGAGAAACCAGAGCAGAAAAGCTGAAAATTCTAAAAATCAGAGTGCCTCTTCTCCTCCAAAGAAATGCAGCTCCTTGCCAGCAACAGAACAAAGCAGGACAGAGAATGACTTTGATGAGTTGAGAGAGGAAGGCTTCAGAAGATCAGTAATAACAAACTTCTCCGAGCTAAAGGAGGATGTTGGAACCCATCACAAACAAGCTAAAAACTTTGAAAAAAGATTGGACGAATGACTAACTAGAATAAACAGTGTAGAGAAGACCTTAAATGACCTGATGGAGCTGAAAACCATGGCACAAGAATTACGTAATGCATGCATAAGCTTCAGTAGCTGATTCAATCAACTGGAAGAAAGGGTATCAGTGATTTAAGATCAAATGAATGAAATGAAGCAAGAAGAGAAGTTTAGAGAAAAAAGAGTAAAAAGAAAAGAACAAATCCTCCAAAACATATGGGACTATGTGAAAAGACCAAATCTACATCTGATTGCTATACCTGAAAGTGACAGAGAGAATGGAACCAAGCTGGAAAACACTCTTCAGGATATTATCCAGGAGAACGTCCCCAACCTAGCAAGGCAGGCCAACATTCAAATACAGGAAATACAGAGAACGCCACAAAGATACTCCTTGAGAAGAGCAACTCCAAGACACATAATTGTTAGATTCACCAAAGTTGAAATGAAGGAAAAAATGTTAAGGGCAGACAGAGAGAAAGGTCGGGTTACCCACAAAGGGAAGCCCATCAGACTAAAAGCAGATCTCTCGGCAGAAACTCTACAAGCCAGAAGAGACTGGGGGCAAACATTCAACATTCTTAAAGAAAAGAATTTTCAACCCAGAATTTCATATCCAGCCAAACTAAGCTTCATAAGTGAAGGAGAAATAAAATACTTTACAGACAAGCAAATGCTGAAAGATTTTGTCACCACCAGGCCTGCTGTAAAAGAGCTCCTGAAGGAAGCACTAAACATGGATAGGAACAACCGGTACCAGCCACTGCAAAAACATGCCAAATTGTAAAGATCATCAATGCTACGAAGAAACTGCATCAACTAACGAGCAAAATAACCAGCTAACATCATAATGACAGGATCAAATTCACACATGACAATATTAACCTTAAATGTAAATGGGCTAAATGCTCCAATCAAAAGACACAGACTGGCAAATGATAAAGACTCAAGACCCATGAGTGTGCTGTATTCAGGAGACCCATCTCACGTGCAGAGACACACATAGGCTCAAAATAAAGGGATGGAGGAAGATCTACCAAGCAAATGGAAAACAAAAACAAGCAAGGGTTGCAATCCTTGTCTCTGATAAAACAGACTTTAAACCAACAAAGATCAGAAGAGACAAAGAAGGCCATTACATAATGGTAAAGGGATCAATTCAACAAGAAAAGCTAACTATCCTAAATATATATGCACTCAATACAGGAGCACCCAGATTCATAAAGCAAATGCTTAGAGACCTACAAAGAGACTTAGACTCCCACACAATAATAATGGGAGACTTTAATACCCCACAGTCAACATTAGACAGATCCACGAGACACAAAGTTAACAAGGATATCCAGGAATTGAACTCAGCTCTCAACCAAGTGGACCTAATAGATATCTACAGAACTCTCCACCCCAAATCAACAGAATATACATTCTTCTGAGCACCACATCGCACTTATCCCAAATTGACCACATAGTCAGAAGTAAAGCACTCCTCAGCAAATGTAAAAGAACAGAAATTATAACAAACTGTCTCTCAGACCACAGTGCAATCAAACTAGAACTCAGGATTAAGAAACTCACTCAAAACTGCTCAACTACATAGAAAATGAACAACCTGCTCCTGAATGACTACTGGGTACATAATGAAATGAAGGCAGAAACAAAGGTGTTCTTTGAAACCAATGAGAATAAAGACACAACATACCAGAATCTCTGGGACACATTTCAAGCAGTGTGTAGAGGGAAATTTATAGCACTAAATGCCCACAAGATAAAGCAGGAAAAGATCTAAAACTGGAACCCTAACACCACAATTAAAAGAACTAGAGAAGCAAGACCAAACACATTCAAAAGCTAGCAGAAGGCAAGAAATAACTAAGATCAGAGCAGAACTGAGAGCTAGAGACACAAAAAACCCTTCAAAAAATCAATGAATCCAGGAGCTGGCTTTTTTAAAAGATCAACAAAATTGATAGACCACTAGCAAGACTAATAAAGAAGAAAAGAGAGAAGAACCAAATAGACACAACAAAAAATGATAAAGGGATATCATCACCGATCCCAAAGAGATACAAATTACCATCAGAGAATACTATGAACACCTCTACGCAAATAAACTAGAAAATCTAGAAGAAATGGATAAATTCCTTGACACATACACCCTCCCAAGACTAAACCAGGAAGCAGGTGAATCCCTGAATAGACCAATAACAGACTGAAATTGAGGCAAAAATTAAGAGACTACCAACCAAAAAAAGTCCAGGACAAGACAGATTCACAGCCAAATTCTATCAGAGGTACAAAGAGGAGCTGGTACCATTCCTTCTGAAACTATTCCAATCAATAGAAAAAGAGGGAATCCTCCCTAACTCATTTTATGAGGCTAGAATCATCCTGATACCAAAGCCTGGCAGAGACACAACAAAAAAAGAGAATTTTAGACCAATATCCCTGATGAACATCGATGCAAAAATCCTCAACAAAATAATGGCAAACCAAATCCAGCAGCACATCAAAAAGCTTATCCACCATGATCAAGTGGGCTTCATCCCTGGGATGCAAGGCTGGTTCAACATACGCAAATCAATAAACATAATCCATCATATAAACAGAACCAAAGACAAAAACCACATGATTATCTCAGTAGATGCAGAAAAGGCCTTCGACAAAATTCAACAGCCCTTCATGCTAAAAACTCTCAATAAATTAGGTATTGATGGGACATATCTCAAAATAATAAGAGCTATTTATGGCAAACCCACAGCCAATATCATACTGAATGGGCAAAAACTGGAAGTGTTGCCTTTGAAAACTGGCACAAGACAGGAATGCCCTCTCTCACTGCTCCTATTCAACATAGTGTTAGAAGTTCTGGCCAGGGCAATCAGGCAGGAGAAAGAAACAAAATGTATTCAATTAGGAAAAGAGGAAGTCAAATTGTCCCTGTTTGTAGATAACATGACTGTATATTTAGAAAACCCCATTGTCTCAGCCCAAAATCTCCTTAAGCTGATAAGCAACTTCAGCAAAGTCTCAGGATACAATATCAATGTGCAAAAATCACAAGCATTCCTATACACCAATAACAGACAAACAGAGAGACAAATCATGAGTGAACTCCCATTCACAATTGCTTCAAAGAAAATAAAATACCTAGGAATCCAACTTACAAGGGATGTGAAGGACTTCTTCAAGCAGAATTACAAACCACTGCTCAATGAAATAAAAGAGGACACAAACAAATGGAAGAACACTCCATGCTCATGGGTAGGAAGAATCAATATCGTGAAAATTGCCATACTGCCCAAGGTAATTTATAGATTCAATGCCATCCCCATCAAGCTAATGACTTTCTTCACAGAATTGGAAAAAACTACTTTAAAGTTCATATGGAACCAAAAAAGAGCCTGCATTGCCAAGACAATCCTAACCCAAAAGAACGAAGCTGGAGGCATCATGCTATCTGACTTCAAACTATACTACAAGGCTACAGTAACCAAAACAGCATGGTACTGGTACCAAAACAGAGATATAGACCAATGGAACAGAACAGAGCCCTCAGAAATAATACCACACATCTACAACCACCTGATGTTTGACAAACCTGACAAAAACAAGAAATGGGGAAAGGATTCCCTATTTAATAAATGGTGCTGGGAAAACTGGCTAGCCACATATAGAAAGCTGAAACTAGACCCCTTCCTTACACCTTATACAAAAATTAATTCAAGATGGATTAAAGACTTAAATGTCAGACCTAAAACCATTAAAAACCCTAGAAGAAAACCTAGGCAATACCATTCAGGACATAGGCATGGGCAAGGACTTCCTGTCTAAAACACCAAAAGCAATGGCAACAAAAGCCAAAATTGACAAATGGGATCTAATTAAACTAAAGAGCTTCTGCACAGCAAAAGAAACTACCATCAGAGTGAACAGGCAACCTACAGAATGGGAGAAAATTTTTGCAATCTACTCATCTGACAAAGGGCTAATATCCAGAATCTACAAAGAACTTAAACAAATTTACAAGAAACAATCAAACAACCCCATCAAAAAGTGAGCGAAGGATATGAACAGACATTTCTCAAAAGAAGACATTTATGCAGCCAACAGACACATGAAAAAATGCTCATCATCACTGGCCATCAGAGAAATGCAAATCAAAACCACAATGAGATACCATCTCACGCCAGTTAGAATGGCCATCATTAAAAAGTCAGGAAACAACAGGTGCTGGAGAGGATGTGGAGAAATAGGAACACTTTTACACTGTAGGGGGGACTGTCAACTAGTTCAACCATTGTGGAAGACAGTGTGGCGATTCCTCAAGGATCTAGAACTAGAAATACCATTTGACCCAGCCATCCCATTACTGGGTATATACCCAAAGGATTATAAATCATGCTGCTATAAAGATACATGCACATGTATGTTTATTGTGGCACTATTCACAATAGCAAAGTCTTGGAACCATCCCAAATGTCCATCAATGATAGACTGGATTAAGAAAATGTGGCACATATACACCATGGAATACTATGCAGCCATAAATAAGGATAAGTTCATGTCCTTTGTAGGAGCATGGATGAAGCTGGAAACCATCATTCTGAGCAAACTATCGCAAGGACAGAAAACCAAACACCGCATGTTCTCACTCATAGGTGGGAGGTGAACAATGAGAACACATGGACATAGGAAGGGGAACATCACACACTGGGGCCTGTTGTGGGGTGTGGGCATGTGGGAGGGATAGCATTAGGAGATATACCTAATGTAAATGATGAGTTAATGGATGCAGCACACCAACATGGCACATGTATACCTATGTAACAAACCTGCACATTGTGCACATGTACCCTAGAACTTAAAGTATAATAATAAAAAATAAAAAATGTGGTCCCAGCTACTCGGGAGGCTAAGGCAGGAGATTACTTGAGCCCAGGAGGTGGAGGCGGCAGTGAGCCATGTTCACACCACTGCACTCCATTCTGAGTGACAGAGCAAGACTGTCTCAAAAAAAACAAACAAACAAAACAACAACAACAACAAAAGCAGACTAGGGGACACAGAAGCTTACATGTTTAAAGTGTCTTTTAGGCAGCAAAAATGTTCTGAAGCTTTGCCACTATCTGGGTCTGAAGCAAACTTGGAATTATGCATTGTAGTAAACTCCTTCATTCTGCAAACTAGTATCTTCATTAAAATGAAATCACACAAAACCAAAAAGTTGCAAAATTCTAATTTGCATACCCAGTGAGATCAGAGGAAATGGAAAGAGTGCTCCAGAAAAACACCATGTCTTCCCTTTTATATTCCTCCACAGATTTTCATGTACAATGTTAGGGCATAAAGTAAACTTCGCTCATTTTAATTGACAAATATGTATATGTATACACACTGGATTTTAAGCTAACTGTATGATATGAGACCTTGATAAATATAGTCAACAATACAAAACAAACATATTGATTTAAAGATGCAATATACTGAGGTTCCAAGGGGAAAAGATATGTTCATAAAAATACAAGTTATTGTAAGTTTGTGTAAGTTCTTCTGTAAGAGGGAAAAAAGGCATCTAAAATTTGCTATTTATGTCTATTAAGAAAAAAACTGGTTGACGTAATGACTTACACAATGATTTTCCTGGATACAACTTTGCCTGAGGGTAGCCAGGGATCATTTTTTCATCTTTAGCTCTAAGATTTTCAAGTTCATGTTTGATAATGAATTGACATTCTGCCATTGTCAGGAAATCATCATTGTTATCTAAAATAAAACAGAAATTACCAGATTTTAGTAATAATCAAAATAAAAATATTCCAATTACCTGAGATTATAGAAATAATGGTGTAAACAATAAGCAATTAACATAAGAAGTAATCAAAGTATGAAGCTGGTAAATTAAATAGAACATAAAGCTCCTTAGATATTTTATAAGAAAAAAATTCTGTTATGCCTTCACGTAATACAATTCTACAATAATCATTTTAATACTTAGAAACATTCAAAAAGCATATAATTGATCTCATTTAGTACCAATGAGCAGAAAGCAGTATGTTCTTGAATTCTAATAATGCATTAAACTTATTAACATATTATTATGTTAAACTAGGGATGGAATTGAAGAAGTTTGCCTATATGGCAAATTATCCTCCTTCAAACTCTCAAGCCCATTCCATTCCCTTCTGCAGTCAAACATCCCTTCCACTAATGAGAGAGAAGAAAGTCTTGTAAGCAAATGTTGTTGCTATTTGACAGGTGAATCCTCTTAAATAAGGTAAATTTCCTCTTGAACATTTATTCACTCAGGTATAAAAATCCAGAGTAAGTGAATCCAAAGAAGTCTAATCACATCTTCTAACTCTGAAAGCCCTGGCAGGGATCAGTTTGATTCTGAAGCCAAGCTCCCATCCTGTTATCATATTCACCCTGGCTTTCCCAGTTCTTTCCTGAAAATATTCTCTACTAGAACCCGCTTTGGGGCCAGTATAGAACCAATGACCCTATCACATTCAGCAGGAGCCAGAAAATTCAGGAAATGAGGTTTCTAAGGTACTGAACTACTACTGTGTTTCTTCTTATTATAAAATTTTTCTAATAAATATTCACATGTGATTATTTGTAGAAAATAATCTCTACTTATGAGATGCAACTTTTTATAGTTAATTTCTTTTTACATGATTGTTTTCTTGTAGAGTTAGAAAATATAATACTTGGCTGGGCGCAGTGGCTCACGCCTGTAATCCCAGCACTTTGGGAGGCCAAGGCAGGTGGATCACAAGGTCAGGAGATTGAGACCATCCTGGCTAACACGGTGAAACACCGTCTCTACTAAAAATACAAAAAGATTAGCCAGGCATGGTGGCGGGCGCCTGTAGTCCCAGCTCCTTGGGAGGCTGAGGCAGGAGAATGGCGTGAAGCCAAGAGGCGGAGCTTGCAGTGAGCCGAGATAACGCCACTGCACTCCAGCCTGGGCAACAGAGCGAGACTCCATCTCAAAAAAAAAAAAAGAAAAAAAAGAAAATATAATACTTTTTTTGGTGTAGTTTGTTAACTTAGAATTGACTGGTGACAATCATTCTGCTTTCAAAAAAAAAGGGATTTTTCTGTATCAAGCTACTGAATACTCAAATTATAAGAATTAGAATAGAATAATATAAGTAAGTTACATGTGTTCCTCTAATTTGTGTTCATCCAGGGGAGGCAAAAGATGGCAACAGGCCAAATCCAGTCTTCCACATGGTTTTATAAATAAAGTTTTATTGAACACAGCCTCGCCCATTCATGTATGGTCTATGGCTGCTTTTTTGCTTTACAATGGCAGTGTTGAGTAATTGCAGCAGAGACCACACGGATTGCAAAACCTAAAATATTTACTATTTGACCCTTTACTGAAAAAAGTTTGCTGACCCCTGATCTATTCATCATAAACTTCTTTTTGATAAATGGATTCTAACAGAGACAAAGAACTTTAGGGCTTACCATCAAAACCTTTGAAGTTCTGTCTGGTTCTGTATGTGAAGGCTCTCATGGTATTATCATTGCACTCTTTTACCAATCCCACTGCTTCTGCCCCCAGTAACATTCTAATCTTGGAGGCACCAACAAGATATAAGTTCTGATTTTCTAGTGTTTCTTGTTCATATTTATTTAACAATGGTCTAAACAACAACTGGGCACCTTCAAAAACAAAAGATAAGCACAATCTTAGACAAACATAAAAGTTTCAAAAATAAAAACTTTCTAAATAAACATAATGTTTCTAGTCTGGTAGAAGAAAAAGAAATTATATTAGCAATTTAAATCCATCTTCCAAGTAAATAACATAAGTACATTAGGGATGGTAGTTCTTTATAGTTTTTCAATAAATGGAAAAACTGAAAAATGTACCACTAAGTAGCCTGCCACTTATGCAAATGAGAAGTAGATGAGACGAGAATTCAATATTTATGAGCTCTAGGTATAAAAGTGCACCAAATAAAAATATAGGACAAAGATTGCAGTTTAATATAAACATAATAGACAAAAATTTAAGAAAATTAATTTGGAACAAAATGTTTCAGTAAAAAGAGAAACCAAAAATGTAATACAATTACACTGGACTATAACAGATTTTGTGAATGTTAAATACTAAATAATAAAAAGCGATATAACTTTTCAGTGATTTTCCCATAAATTTCTATGTTCTATTTGGTTTAATATTTTTCTGAAATAAGTTACCAAAACATAAAGAGATATCATGATTTGATAATGTACATATAATTATTACTTAAAAGATTATAAAGAAAAAAGATTATTTCTACCTACATCAATTTTTGTTTGTTTGTTTTTGAGACAGGGTCTCACTCTATTGCCCAGGTTGGAGTACGGTGGCACGATCTTGGCTCACTGCAACCTCCACCTGCCAGGTTCAGGAGATCCTCCCACCTTTGCCTCTTGAGTAGCTGGGACTACAGGTGTGTGCCACTACGTCAAGCTATTTTTTGTATTTTTTGTAGAGGCAGGGTTTCACCATGTTGCCCAGGCTGGTCTTGAACTCCTGAGCTCAAGAGATTCACCCGCTTTGGCCTCCCAAGTGCTGGAATTACAGGCGTGAGCCACAGTGCCCGGCCTCAAACTTTTAAAGGTACATTTATTTCTTTACTATTTACCCTCTAGAGATGGTTGACAGGAATTATGAAAATATTAATCAGATGATAACAGGATCATGAGCAGAATTTATATTTCATTTATCAAATGGATTAATATATTAAGACACTATTATCTAGGTAATTTACAATAAAGCTATTAAAGACTTTAGTAAAAGGTATATTCAATTTACAGAAAATACCAATGGCTCTTAAATATAAGATCCTTAACCTCACTCATATTAAGACAAATGTAAAAACTATACCAATATGCTGTTTCTCACTTCTCACACTGCAAAGATGGAAAGTTTGGTAACAGGTTGGTGAGCGTGGTAGCCGTGAAGGTACCCCACTCCACCAGCTCTCCCTTCAAGACAATCAGCTTTGAAGAACAGGGTTGACTGCCAGGTTCCTGGTGCCACACCTTAAGATCCTTCCCCCAGCTGCTTCCAGCCATTAGCTGGGCACGGAGGGGACACTGAAACAAGGCCATTCCTGCATAACGTAAGTTTCCCTTAAAGGGCAACTTTAAGCCTGGCTGTTGTTAGTTTATTAGAACTGGGCTGTGGTCTGAGGCTCTTCCTACTCAATTCTCCTTCCTTTCCTCTCTCCTTTCCCAAGTGTCAAACTGACAAAGTCCGAAGGCTCTCTAGACCCACTCTTGCTCCCTCCTCCTTCTTTCCACAAATATTTCTCTCAATAAACTTCTTGTTCATCAAATCTCATCTCTTGTTTGGAAGACCCAAACAGACATAGTGAGTGTGTGGGGAAAGGCATCCCAGCCATTTTTAGTGGAATAGAAACTGCTATAACCTTTTTTTATTAATTTATTTATTTTGAGACTGTCTCGCTCTGTCGCCCAGGCTAGAGGGCAATTGTGTGATATTGGCTCACTGCAACCTCCACCTCTGGGTTCAAGTGATTCTCCCGCTTCCGTCTCCCAAATAACTGAGATTACAGGCACACACAACCACATCCAGCTAATTTTTGTATTTTTAGTAGAGATGGGGGTTTCACTGTGTTAGCCAGGCTGGTCTCGAACTCCTGACCTCAAGTGATCCACCCGCCTTGGCCTCCCAAAGTGCTGGGATTAGAGGCATAAGCCACTATGCCTGGCCTGGTATAACCTTTATGAAGAACCATTTGTCAACATTTTGTTTTGAAAAAGAGCATTTTTCTCAGATGTTTGGTGATCTTTCATTACATGTTCATGTTTAAGAAAGAGGCTCTGTGAGGCTAAATGCAACTTCTGAGGGCTTAGATGGAGCTCATCAAGGATGGCCTTTAATGTAAGGCAATCTGGTCAAATAATTTTCTGTTAGCAACCCCCTGATTTCTGCACCTTTAGTTATTTTGTCTTAAGCTGGTCAGGTTCTCCAAAGAAAGATTGTCCAATCTGCTTCCTACAAGGTGTGAATCTTGCAGCCAATATTTTGGAAACTGAATTAGGTATGTGAGTGGTGGAGTCGGGGAAAGGGGAATGGTATTCATTATCTTATTTTCAGTACAGAATCTGTGCCTTCAACTGTGCATAGATTTCTATGCCAAAAACCATGTATCTGACCATCTCCAGAGAATAAACCTCAAGTCTTCTGCTGGGGTTGTAGAATATGGAAGGGATTTGAAGATCTATTTATTTTTAATTGACACATAATAATTGTATATATTCATGGAGTACATAGTAGTGCTTCAATACATATAATGTAGAGTGCTAGATCAGGGTAGTTAGCATACCCATCATCTCAAACATTTATCATTTCTTTGTGTTGGGAACATTCAATATCCTCCTTCTAGCTATTTGAAACTCTGTATTATTTCTTATATGGATCTCAGCCAGTTATCTTTTCTTCTTGGTCCTACTTTTATCCCCCCCTCCATAGATCTAGTGTCCCTAATTCCTGAGTCATTGTGGGTATTGTGCAGAGTAAACCAAATTGCATCTCAACTTCCTTCCCTGTCAGCTTAACTTTTGGCTTTCTCAAATCTGACAAGTCAGTAACTATTTAGCCACCTGTTTGCTAGCTTCCAATTTGTGCTGCTCTTGTATCTTCTCCTTTTTTTTTTTTTTTTTTTGGTCCATGTGACTTCAGTCTTTCATATATTTTTAAACCATTTTATTATTATTGTCAATTTAATAGGAGGCTGGAAGAGAATCAAAGTAAACATAAGTATAAATCCACTCCCTTCACCTGGAAGATGCAGAACACTTTTTTGGAAAGATTTTTTATGATCACCCAAAAAGTGTGGAAAGATGCCCATCCCTTGTGTGTCCCTGAAGGCACACAATCGGCAAAAAGATGGCTGGGAATACACTGGAATCTTTCACACTGAAACACTATATAGTTCCTAAATCACAAAAATTTTAAAGAACAGACTCAAGTTCAGTGAAATGCTCACATTTCAGCAAGCAAATACTCCTGTTTTTAAGTTTCCTTCTGGTTCAACTGTTTGAAAAAAATTTTAATTCCACTTTGATTCCAATTTTATTCTTAAGAAATAACTTCAGTTTATAGTAACAGTTTTTTTTAAAGAGTCTAAGTCTAGTCCAGTGTTCAGAGACTTTGTGCAGACTAAGGTGTTGTTTTGTGCAGTTTACAAAATACTTGCTCATGTAAAACACTAAAACACCCGCTGCTTTCTCACCCAGACTGGGAACCCATGTCACCTTTCAAAAGAAGGCTAAACCTTGGCATCTTAAGTCATTCCTTGCCACTGCAGAAAGTACTGCCATAGTGTCATCTAACCCTTTCCTTTACTTTTACAGTAAGTATACACGATTCATTTGTTCATGCCATGCACTGCTTTGTGACAGCTCTTCCATGTACTTTTCTTTATTTTGAATTTCTTTCTATCCTGATGGTAACATCTTTGCAGGCACAGACCATATTTATCTCTCCCTTAGCACCATAACTGGCACACAAAGAGCATACAATAGATACTTGTCCATTCATTTGACAAATATTTTTTAAGCACCTACTATGCACCAAACACTGTGGTAGGCATACTATTTAGAGCTATGAAGAAAACCACTTATGCTGCTTTCAGTTTAATGGGAACTTAAAGCCTCCTGTTGATTTAGGACCTCCTTTCAAGTCCCAGATAGATAATAAAAGGCAAAAAATTTAACATTAGTAAATAAAATATATCAATGAAAATTATAAAACACATTTGCAAATACATTTTTAGTGTACAGTGCACAGTGACTGAGCATACAGTGTGGGAGGCCAGACTAAGTCTGGGCAGTGACTATTTTACTCACCTCCATCTTTTTTTTTAGCTATAATTCTGTTTTTCAGCCATTCTTTGGTTTCTTCTTTGACATCCTGAGCAAGTTCTATGACCACCAAAGGTGTGAAAGAACTCTCAGAAGTATCCAAAGCTGAAAAGGTCATTTTCATCTTTGACAAATATGCTGAAAATTAAAATAAAGAGTGAAAATGGGTTGTTATTATGGCAAAGAGAAATATGCTATAGACTTCATTTTCTCTCAATTATACCTAATTCTGGCTTCCAAGATAAAAGCAAATTTCTCATGATTCAGATGGGTTATATGACAGACTCAACCAATGGTTCAAAGTACATGTGTGAGCCAAGCTTTGGAAAGAACGCCATCCTTTTCTATAAGCAGCTCAGAATGCAGAATAGACATTTGTGTAAATGAAGGATAACGATGTAAAATGTGCTCTCACACAAGCGGAATAAGAAAGTATTTTCAAAGAATGTGACATCTGAACAGGATTCAGAGGAATGAGTAGGAGTTTGCCAGATACACGATGAGAGGTATCCTAAGTAGACAAAATTATATTTCCCTAGAAAATAATGATGAAAAAACAGCCAAGAGGCTCAGAGAAATACAAATGGTTAGGTATGGTGGGAACATTAACTTTGTGTAGGAGGAAAGAAGGGTGGGAATGAGCTGGTATCCAACTAGGGTCCCAGATTACAAAGGAAATGGGCTTTGTCTAACATACAATGGGAGTCACCAATTCATTATGAGCAGGGAACTGATGTAGTCAGTAGGGAGCTATTACAGATCACAAAGGGTCAGCCTAGAGTGTGGAAGGCCAGTTAGGGGGCCATTAAAGTAGTCTAGAAAAAGCTGATACTGGTCTGAACAATGACAATGAAGAGGAAAGGATAGCTCGGGGTTAAATCTATAGAAGCAGACAACTGGACTGAATATAACTACTAAAAAAAAAAAAAAAAGACAGAAAAAGAAAAATGTTAGTGGGTAATGAGTAGTCAGGGTGTAATTATATGGAACTCTCTACAGTACCCATCTCAAGTAGGCAGAACCACTACTATACATTTCCTCCAAAACTACACATCCTCAAAGTGACACATTAACTATGAACACAAGCCAAGACTTCCACTTCCAGGACAGCAGATTAAAGGGTTCAAACTCTTCTGCTGAAGACAACTAGACAATATACACCCACACTCACATAAATATATATGTGCATATATATGTGACACCACAAGTGGAAAATTCCACACATAAGTACTTAGCACAAAGTTGATCTGACGCACAAAATTATTTAAAACATTATATAAAATTACTTTTAGGCTATGTGTATAAAGTGCATATGAACATAAATTTCATGTTTAGCCTTGGGTCCCATTCCCAAGAGATCTCATTATATAAATGCAAATATTCCAAAATGTGAAAAAATCCAAAATCTGAAACACTATTGGTCCCAGCATTTTGGATAAAGAGTATGTGACCTGTATTTTTAAAAATTTGTGAATAACAAAAAGCCAACTAAGCTGGGCATGGTGGCTTACGCCTGTAATCCCAGCTATTTTGGAGACTGAAGCTGGAGGATCACTTGAGCCCAGGAGTTCAAGAACAGCCTGGGCAACATAGCAAGACCCTGTCTAAAAAAAAAAAAAAAAAAACCCAAGGCAGTGGGAAATAATGGAGTCCAGAAAGCTAAGCACTTGCAACCAGTTTCTCTGGGGCCTCTGCTGAGAGGGTGAGAAGCTAAGCAGGACTTCTGGTGGCCATGGGAGGCTAGGGGACAAAACGTGTAATTAGTAGAGAGCCCACCAAGGAAGACAGTCAGATAAAATCCCCACTTTGAACTGGGATCTGAAAAGGCTACATTCTAAACATAATAGTGAAGGAGAATTAGATCACCCTGATAGGAACTAAATTCTAGGTTTGCATCATCTTAATCAGGAGAAAAGTTACTACATATGAAAATGAAAAATAGTAACAAGCAATAGAAACAAACACATAATAGATCCAAATAATGTAGGTGAAAGGACTTTAAAATAATGATCATATATTCAAAGAACAAAAAGACAAGATTGATAATTTTGGCAAAGAACTGAAAATTATTTTTAATGGAAATTCTAGAATTTAAAAATATGAGTCAAAATTAAGAACCCAAGGAAGGCTTTATAGAAAATCAGACAAAGCTAAAGATAAAAACCAATGAATGATAACACAGGCACAAAGAAAATATCTAGAATTAAGCCCTGAGGACAAAAAACGAAGAAAACACAGTAAAAAGAGTAAGAGACAAGGAACTACAAGGAACTAAAAGGGGGAGGTATTAGAGTATAAACAATATCTGAAGAGAGACTGACCAAGAATTTCCCAAAGCTGACAAAATATACCAAGGCACAGATTTAAGAATCTCTATATATCTTCATCAAGATAAATAAAAAGAAAAAGCATAGTAAAACATCAGAAAAGCCAAGAGAAAAATCTTAAAGCAGAAAAATAAAGACAAAGTACCTTGAAGAGCAATAATTAGACTGAAAGAGTATCTTCAGTGTCCCAATATTATGGCTACTCCAAAATTGTATACTTAGTCAAAATATGCCTCAAGAATAAAAGAGAAAAAAAGCCATTTTCAAACATACAAAAATTGACCCTGAGACAGGGTCTCACTCTTTTGCCCAGGCTGGAGTACAGTAGCATGTGCCACCATTCCCAGCTAATTTTTGTATTTTTTGTAGAGACAGGGTTTTGCCATGTTGCCTAGGCTCATCTCGAACTCTTGGGCTCAAGTGATCCTTTCGCCTTGGCCTCCCCAAATGCTGGGACTTCAGCTTCAGGTATGAGCTACTGCACATGGCCTTTGTTTTTGGTTTTTTTTTTTTTTTAGACAGGGTCTTGCTGTGTCACCCAGGCTAGTCTGGAGTACAGCGGTGTGATCGTGGCTCACTGCAGCCTCAAACTCTGGGGCCCAAGCAATCCTCCCACTTCAACCTTCCAAGTAGCTGGGACCACAGGTGAGTGCCATGACACCCAGCTAATTTTTTCATTTTTGTAGAGATGGGGTCTCCCTATGTTGTCCAGGCTGGTCTCAAACTACTGAGCTCAAGCAATTCTCCCTCCTCAGCTTCCCAAAGTGCTGGGATTGCAGGTGTGAGCCATATGCCCAGCCAAGAGTGTTAAGACAGAAAGAAATGATTGCAAACGATCTGGCATCTGGAACATAGCAATCTTATATTTAGTGAACAGACAGCTTTCGTAATATAGGAACTCCTCTACCGCCTTTAAATTTAATTTCCTCTCTACTAAATTTCTCTTTTGTTGAATTTCTCACTACATATAAGACACTGTATTAGGTACCTAAACACACAATTCTATGCAATCTTCCTAAAGCCCTATAATTTATACTTCAAAAACTAAGAGGAAAATTGAATGAAGAAGTTACTTTGTTAAGCTCATAGTAAGCAAGAAGTTAGTTTCCCATGATATACAGCTTTAAACTAGACAAAATAGAATCATTAGAGATATCCAAATTCTATGTTTTTACCTACTAAATGAAATCTTAATTTTGAATTGTCTACCATACAACTCTGTCAAAGATGAGCTAAACAGTTCAAGATAAAATGACAAAGTGAAACCATATTACAGAATCTTCTGACCTAAAGCAAAATTAAATGTAAAAAACAAGTAAAACAGTGCCCAAATATTAATAACAAAAAATAGTCAGCAGCCAAAAAGTAAACCTCAAGCCAAAATCATGACCAACTGAAGACAACACCAACAATGAACTGATAACAAAGGATCCTTCTGACAATTTGGAGAATTCCAACCATTTATGGTCATACATCACTTAATGACAAAGACAGTTCTGAGAAATAGGCAGTTACACTGTTGTGGAAACATCATAGAGTGTACTCATACAAACCTAGATGGCATAACCTATTACATACCTAGGCTATACAGTATAGCTTATTACTCCAAGGCTACAAACCTATACAGCATGTTACTGCACTGAATCCTGTAGGCAATTGTAACACAATAATATGTATTTGTGTATGTAAACATAGAAAAAGTACAGTGAAAATACAGTATAAAAGATTTAAAAATGAATACACCTGTATAGGGTATTTACCATGAATGGAGCTTGCAGGACTGGAAGTTGCTCTGGGTTAGTCAGTGAGTGAGTGGTGGGTGAATGTGAAGGCCTAGGACATTACTGTATACTACTGTAGACTTTATAAAACACTGTACATTTAGGCTATACTAAATATATTTTTTAAAGTTTTCTTCACTTTATAAACTTTTTGATTTTTTTGACTTTTGTAATAATACTTACAGTAAGATACAAACACATTGTACAGCGGTACAAAAATATTTTATTTATATATTTATTCTAGAAGCCATTTTCTATTTAAATTTTTTAAAATTTTTAAACTTTTTTTTAAAAACTAAGACACAAATACATTAATCTAGGTCTACACAGAGTCAGGATCATCAATATCACTGTCTTCTACCTCCACGTCTTGTCTCACAGAAAGGTCTTCAGAGGCAGTAACACACACGGAGCTGTCATCTCCTATAACAATGCCTTCTTCTGGAATACCTCCTGAAGGACCTGCCTGAGGCTGTTTTACAGTTAACTTTTTTTTCAATATAAGGAGGAGTACACTCTAAAATAATGATTAAGAGTATAGTATAGTAAATACATAAACCAGTAAAAGTGGGTTCATTATCACTGTCAGGTATTATGTACTGTACATAATTGTATGTGCTACTTTTATGCAACTGGCAGCACAGTTTACACCAGCATCACCACAAACACATGAATACTGTGTTACACTACGATGTCACCAGATGACACGAATTTCTCAGCTCTGTTATAATCTCATGGGACCATCATATATGCAGTCTGTTGTTGACCAAAATGTCATTATCCAATACATGACTGTACATGCGTCTGCAAATTAATCTTTATAACACTGTCGGGCACAGAAAAACAGCTAGATATTTTAGTAGATTGCTGAATTAGACTTCAATGAACTCTAGAAGTATACCAATTCTATTTTATGAACACTAAATATCAGTAATCCTCAATAATGTATTTAATGGGCAATTAATAAGTAGTCCTTTCCAATCTGTAAAAATGAAAGCCTATGAAATTGTATCCTACTGACTGAAATGAACCCCAAAAGAACCTGCATTTTTAGGATAACTTCAGGAGAATATCAAGAGAATCTTCAAGACCTTGTCTAAGGTTTCTTGTCTAGTTCTCTACCCAATCCTTTTTCCTTGGTTCCTGTGGCAGAGATTTGAGCTATCCTCTGAAATCCACTCTCCCTTTCTTTGTCTAAGTACATGGCTAGGCTACATTTTCCACACAGTTGGAGTTAGGTGAACATTAGACTAAATTCTAGACAATAGTATGTGAGCAGAAGTACTCACAACTCCAGACCAAGGCTTTTAAGGGAGTGGTTCTATCTCTCCTCAATGTTTTATTTCCCTTTCCATGGGCCCCTGAGATACTGGGGAGATACAAGACAGAAAAGTATGGCTTCCTAAATCAGAAGGGAGTTGAGCCACCTACCAATCCAGAATACCTGCCTTGAATAGTTACATGAGTGAGAAATCTATTATGTTTGAGCCTATTACATATGTCAGGATTTAAACAATACAACAGTCTAGCTTACTCTGATTAATAGTATACAATCCCTCTGTCTTGTTTTGTTCTAGTGATTTGGACTTTGGTTAATTATGTCTAACTATTAGAATTGGTTAAGAGCTTGATCTCTGGAGACAGACAGACATAAATTCAAATTCAATTCATGACCTCTCAGTTATGTGACCTTAGGCAATTTATTTATCCTCTTTCTGTAAAGTGGGATTAATTAAAAGTACATGCCACACTGAATGGTGTGAGAGGAAATGAGAGACATGTACAGCACAGTGCTTGCCACATAGTAGGCATGCAACAAATGGTAGCCTTTTTATTACCAGCTACTAGTATAAATAGAATATTAAAACTCTGGAATTAAACTCTCCTCAGAGAAATTCTAGTCAACTCTGATCAAGTTTTCAGGTCTAATCAGCAAGAACAAATATGATAGGGGGTGGAGCCAAGATGGCTGAATAGGAACAGCTCCGGTCTACAGCTCCCAGCCTGAGCGACACAGAAGACGGGTGATTTCTGCATTTCCGTTTCAGGTACCGGGTTCATCTCACTAGGGAGTGCCAAACAGTGGGTGCAAGACAGTCGGTGCAGCGCACTGTGTGCAAGCCGAAGCAGGGCAAGGCATTGCCTCACTCGGGAAGCGCAAGGGGTCAGGGAGTTCCCTTTCCTAGTCAAAGAAAGGGGTAACAGACGACACCTGGAAAATCAGGTCAGTCCCACCCTAATACTGCGCTTTTCCAACAGGCCTGGAAAACGGCACACTAGAAGATTGTGTCCCGCACCTGGCTCAGAGGGTCCTATGCCCACGGAGTCTCCCTGATTGCTAGCACAGCAGTCTGAGGTCAAACTGCAAGGTGGCAGTGAGGCTGGGGGAGGGGCACCCGCCATTGCCCAGGCTTGCTTAGGTAAACAAAGCAGCCAGGAAGCTCGAACTGGCTGCTCGAACTTGCTTAGGTAAACAAAGCAGCCAGGAAGCTCCAACTGTGGCCCACCACAGCTCAAGGAGGCCTGCCTGCCTCTGTAGGCTCCACCTCTGGGGGCAGGGCACAGACAAACAAAAATTCAGCAGGAACCTCCACAGACTTAAATGTCCCTGTCTGACTGACAGCTTTGAAGAGAGTAGTGGTTCTCCCAGCACGCAGCTGGAGATCTGAGAACAGACAGACTGCCTCCTAAAGTGGGTCCCTGACCCCCGAGCAGCCTAACTGGGAGGCACCCCCCAGTAGGGACAGACTGACACCTCACTTGGCTGGGTACTCCTTTGAGACAAAACCTCCAGAGGAACTATCAGACAGCTGAATTTGTGGTCTCACGAAAATCCGCTGTTCTGCAGCCACTGCTGCTGACACCCAGCCAAACAGGGTCTGGAGTGGACCTCTAGCAAACTCCAACAGACCTGCAGCTGAGGGTCCTGTCTGGGAGAAGGAAAACTAACAAACAGAAAGGACATCCACACCAAAAACCCATCTGTACATCACCATCATCAAAGACCAAAAGTAGATAAAACCACAAAGATGGGGAAAAAACAGAGCAGAAAAACTGGAAACTCTAAAAAGCAGAGCACCTCTCCTCCTCCAAAGGAACGCAGTTCCTCACCAGCAACGGAACAAAACTGGACGGAGAATGACTTTGACGAGTTGAGAGAAGACGGCTTCAGACGATCAAACTACTCCGAGCTACGGGAGGAAATTCAAAACAACAGCAAAGAAGTTAAAAACTTTGAAAAAAAATTAGATGAATGGATAACTAGAATAACCAATGGAGAGAAGGGCTTAAAGGAGCTGATGGAGCTGAAAGGCAAGTACCGAGAACTACGCGAAGATTTTGCAGAAGCCTCGGTAGCCGATGCGATCAACTGGAAGAAAGGGTATCAGTGATGGAAGACGAAATGAATGAAATGCAGCGAGAAGGGAAGTTTAGAGAAAAAAGAATAAAAAGAAACAAACAAAGCCTCCAAGAAATTTGGGACTATGTGAAAAGACCAAACCTACATCTGATTGGTGTACCTGAAAATGATGGAGAGAATGGAACCAAGTTGGAAAACACTCTGCAAGATATTATCCAGGAGAACTTCCCCAATCTAGCAAGGCAAGCCAACATTCAGATTCAGGAAATACAGAGAACGCCACAAAGATACTCCTCGAGAAGAGCAACTGCAAGACACATAATTGTCAGATTCACCAAAGTTGAAATTAAGGAAAAAATGAAGAGAGAAAGGTCGGGTTACCCACAAAGGGAAGCCCATCAGACTAACAGCTGATCTCTCGACAGAAACTCTAAAAGCCAGAAGAGAGTGGGGGCCAATATTCAACATTCTTAAAGAAAAGAATTTTCAACCCAGAATTTCATATCCAGCCAAACTAAGCTTCATAAGTGAAGGAGAAATAAAATACTTTACAGACAAGCAAATGCTGAGTGATTCTGTCACCACCAGGCCTGCCCTAAAAGAGCTCCTGAAGGAAGCACTAAACATGGATAGGAACAACCAGTACCAGCCACTGCAAAAACATGCCAAATTGTAAAGACCTTCGAGGCTAGGAAGAAACTGCATCAATTAATGAGCAAAATAACCAACTAACATCATAATGACAGGATCAAATTCACACATAACAATATTAACTTTAAATGTAAATGGGCCAAATGCTCCAATTAAAAGACACAGACTGGCAAACTGGATAAGGAACAAGACCCATCGGTGTGCTGTATTCAGGAAACCCATCTCACGTGCAGAGACACACACAGACTCAAAATAAAGGAATGGAGGAAGATCTATCAAGCAAATGGAAAACAAAAAAAGGCAGGGGTTGCAATCCTAGTCTCTGATAAAATAGACTTTAAACCAACAAAGATCAAAAGAGACAAAGAAGGCCATTACATAATGGTAAAGGGATCAATTCAACAAGAAGAGCTAACTATCCTAAATATATATCCACCCAACACAGGAGCACCCAGATTCATAAAGCAAGTCCTGAGTGACCTACAAAGGGACTTAAACTCCCACACAATAATAATGGGAGATTTTAACACCCCACTGTCAACATTAGACAGATCAACGAGACAGAAAGTTAACAAGGATATCCAGGAATTGAACTCAGCTCTGCACAAAGTGGACCTAATAGACATCTACAGAACTCTCCACCCAAATCAACAGAATATACATTTTTTTCAGCACCACACCTATTCCAAAATTGACCACATAGTTGGAAGTAAAGCTCTCCTCAGCAAATGTAAAAGAACAGAAATTATAACAAACTGTCTCTCAGACCACAGTGCAATCAAACTAGAACTCAGGATTAAGAAACTCACTCAAAACCGCTCAACTACATGGAAACTGAACAACCTGCTCCTGAATGACTATTGGGTACATAATGAAATGAAGGCAGAAATAAAGATGTTCTTTGAAACCAACGAGAACAAAGACACGACATACCAGAATCTCTGGGACACATTCAAAGCAGTGTGTAGAGGGAAATTTATAGCACTAAATGCCCACAACAGAAAACAGGAAAGATCCAAAATTGACACCCTAACATCACAATTAAAAGAACTAGAAAAGCAAGAGCAAACACATTCAAAAGCTAGCAGAAGGCTACAAGTAACTAAAATCAGAGCAGAACTGAAGGAAATAGAGACACAAAAAGCCCTTCAAAAAATTAATGAATCCAGGAGCTGGTTTTTTGAAAGATCAACAAAATTGATAGACCACTAGCAAAAGACTAATAAAGAAGAAAAGGGAGAAGAATCAAATAGATACAATAAAAAATGAAAAAGGGGATATCACCACCAATCCCACAGAAATACAATCTACCATCAGAGAATACTACAAACACCTCTATGCAAATAAACTAGAAAATCTAGAAGAAATGGATAAATTCCTCGACAAATACACCCTCCCAAGACTAAACCAGGAAGAAGTTGAATCTCTGAATAGACCAATAACAGGTTCTGAAATTGTGGCAATAATCAATAGCTTACCAACCAAAAAGAGTCCAGGACCTGATGGATTCACAGCCGAATTCTACCAGAGGCACAAGGAGGAACTGGTACCATTCCTTCTGAAATTATTCCAATCGATAGAAAAAGAGGGAATCCTCCCTAACACATTTTATGAGGCCAGCATCGTCCTGATACCAAAGCCTGGCAGAGACATAACCAAAAAAGAGAATTTCAGACCAATATCCTTGATGAACATTGATGCAAAAATCCTCAATAAAATACTGGCAAACCGAATCCAGCAGCACATCAAAAAGCTTATACACCATGATCAATTGGGCTTCATCCCTGGGATGCAAGGCTGGTTCAACATACGCAAATCAATAAATGTAATCCAGCATATAAACAGAACCAAAGACAAAAACCACATGATTATCTCAATAGATGCAGAAAAGGCCTTTGACAAAATTCAACAACCCTTCATGCTAAAAACTCTCAATAAATTAGGTATTGATGGGACGTATCTCAAAATAATAAGAGCTATCTATGACAAACCCACAGCCAATATCATACTGAATGGGCAAAAACTGGAAGCATTCCCTTTGAAAACTGGCACAAGACAGGGATGCCCTCTCTCACCACTCCTATTCAACATAGTGCTGGAAGTTCTGGCCAGGGCAATCAGGCAGGAGAAGGAAATAAAGGGTATTCAATTAGGAAAAGAGGAAGTCAAATTGTCCCTGTTTGCAGATGACATGATTGTATATCTAGAAAACCCCATTGTCTCAGCCCAAAATCTCCTTAAGCTGATTAGCAACTTCAGCAAAGTCTCAGGATACAAAATCAATGTACAAAAATCACAAGCATTCTTCTACACCAATCACAGACAAACAGAGAGCCAAATCATGAGTGAACTCCCATTCACAATTGCTTCAAAGAGAATAAAATACCTAGGAATCCAACTTACAAGGGATGTGAAGGACCTCTTCAAGGAGAACTACAAACCACTGCTCAATGAAATAAAAGAGGATACAAACAAATGGAAGAACATTCCATGCTCATGGGTTGGAAGAATCAATATCGTGAAAATGGCCATATTGCCCAAAGTAATTTATAGATTCAATGCCATCCCCATCAAGCTACCAATGACTTTCTTCACAGAATTGGAAAAAACTACTTTAAAGTTCATATGGAACCAAAAAAGAGCCTGCATCGCCAAGTCAATCCTAAGCCAAAAGAACAAAGCTGGAGGCATCACGCTACCTGACTTCAAACTATACTACAAGGCTACAGTAACCAAAACAGCATGGTACTGGTACCACAACAGAGACATAGATCAATGGAACAGAACAGAGCCCTCAAAAATAATGCCACATATCTACAACTATCTGATCTTTGACAAACCTGACAAAAACAAGAAATGGGGAAAGGATTCCCTATTTAATAAATGGTGCTGGGAAAACTGGCTAGCCATATGTAGAAAGCTGCAACTGGATCCCTTCCTTACACCTTATACAAAAATTAATTCAAGATGGATTAAAGACTTAAATGTTAGACCTAAAACCATTAAAATCCTACAAGAAAACCTAGGCAATACCATTCAGGACATAGGCGTGGGCAAGGACTTCATGTCTAAAACACCAAAAGCAATGGCAACAAAAGCCAAAATCGACAAATGGGATCTCATTAAACTAAAGAGCTTCTGCACAGCAAAAGAAACTACCATCAGAGTGAACAGGCAACCTACAGAATGGGAGAAAATTTTTGCAACCTACTCATCTGACAAAGGGCTAATATCCAGAATCTACAATGAACTCAAACAAATTTACAAGAAATAAACAAACAACCCCATCAAAAAGTGGGCGAAGGACATGAACAGACACTTCTCAAAAGAAGACATTTATGCAGCCAAAAAACACATGAAAAAATGCTCATCATCACTGGCCATCAGAGAAATGCAAATCAAAACCACAGTGAGATACCATCTCACACCAGTTAGAATGGCCATCATTAAAAAGTCAGGAAACAACAGGTGCTGGAGAGGATGTGAAGAAATAGGAACACTTTTACACTGTTGGTGGGACTGTAAACTAGTTCAACCATTGTGGAAATCAGTGTGGCAATTCCTCAGGGATATGGAACTAGAAATACCATTTGACCCAGCCATCCCATTACTGGGTATATACCCAAAGGACTATAAATCATGCTGCTATAAAGACACATGCACACGTATGTTTATTGCAGCACTATTCACAATAGCAAAGAGATGGAACCAACCCAAATGTCCAACAACGATAGACCGGATTAAGAAAATGTGGCACATATACACCATGGAATACTATGCAGCCATAAAAAATGATGAGTTCATGTCCTTTTCTAGAGACATGGATGAAACTGGAAAATATCATTCTCAGTAAACTATCGCAAGGACAAAAAACCAAACACCGCATGTTCTCACTCATAGGTGGGAATTGAACAATGAGAACTCATGGACACAGGAAGGGGAACATCACACTCTGGGGACTGTTGTGGGGTGGGGGGAGGGGGGAGGGACAGCATTAGGAGATATACCTAATGCTAAATGACGAGTTAATGGGTGCAGCAAACCAACATGGCACATGGATACATATGTAACAAACCTGCATGTTGTGCACATGTACCCTAAAACCTAAAGTATAATAATAAAAAAAAAGAACAAATAAAATATGGCTGATAGTAAAATAAGTAGCCATAGGGTAGAAGCAGTTTACCTAGTGTGTCAAAGATACTCTTGTTGGAATAGCCCAAACTTGCTGTTAAAAAATATTAATAACACTTGGCCGGGCGCGGTGGCTCACGCTTGTAATCCCAGCACTTTGGGAGGCCGAGGCGGGCGGATCACGAGGTCAGGAGATCGAGACCACGGTGAAACCCTGTCTCTACTAAAAATACAAAACAATTAGCTGGGCGTGGTGGCGGGCACCTGTAGTCCCAGC
Source organism: Symphalangus syndactylus (assembly GCF_028878055.3). Lineage (NCBI taxonomy): Eukaryota > Metazoa > Chordata > Mammalia > Primates > Hylobatidae > Symphalangus > Symphalangus syndactylus. The sequence continues at coordinate 117,305,163 of NC_072423.2, read as the reverse complement.
TACTCGGAGAGGCTGAGGCAGGAGAATGGGGTGAACCCAGGAGGCAGAGCTTGCAGTGAGCCAAGATCGCGCCACTGCACTCCAGCCTGGGCAACAGAGCGAGACTCCATCTCAAAAAATATATATATATTAATAACACTTTTAGATGCACAAAAAACAAAACACTTCCATTTAAATTCAAAGTTATCATAGACTCTTTCCTTGGTTTCCAGAATGCTTTCTTACCTTGATTCTCTCCCTACCTCTAGAATCTCCTTTTCCTTCTGGCCTCTCCCACCACTACCTGCAAAAATATGCCCAAATCATCCCTCCTTTAAGTGCAGTGGAACAAATAAAATTAAATATTATATATATATATATAGCCCAAGAAACAATCTCAAGACTTTTGCCTTCTTTCTGTATTATTTCTCCCTCTAAACCCTCTTTCCTTCTCTTAAATTCAAACTCTAACCTCTGTGTTGCTGTCTTTGCAATCTGTCTCTAGTTTTGTCTTCTAAGCTGAGCTCCCTCAGGAGTTTCCAACACTGTTATCTCACTAAAACTTGTCTCAATAAAACCAAAACTAAACATAGGTTGCAGTGAGCCAAGGTCACACCACTGCACTCCAGCCTGGGTGACAGACAAAGCAAGACTGTCTCAAAAAAAAAAAAAAAAAAAAAATCAAGTTATACTCCAAATGTATCGGGAATGTTATTGAAAGATACCAGCCAAATCAATATTCAACATGCTAGGTTCAATGAAGGAAATCAGATCAAGACAAAATCTAGTGGTCACCTCCAAATAGCTAATAATGCAGTCAGAACACTTAATGCATAAAAATTTTGGACCAGGCAATGGTGGATGCATGTTCTACAAAAGGGAACGATGTGTAAAATCAATAAAGCAAGAATAAAGACAGCATGGGAAAAGAACAATAAGAAGACTGGCCTGACCAGAGCAGAGGGGCTACGTTTTATTAGATGCAGCCATTTAAGGATAACAAATGCTATAGTTTATATCTGATCCAATGGCCAGTACATTCTTGTAGGTTTCTGAGCAGAGGATTTTGTGTCAGAGTAATATGAATCTCAGTAAGTAAATCTATTGGGCAAGAATATGGGTATTCTTTGTGGTATTCTTTTAACTCTCCTGACTGAAATTTTCCATAATAAAAAGCTGGTGGGGGAGAATATTAACCTACTAGTAGAATACAGAGGCTGAGTTCATCACCTTCAAAGTGGAAATATCAAATACAATAAACACTTGTCATGTGCTTACTATGAGCCAGGCCAAGAGAGTCGAAAGGTACAAAGGTAAATAAAGTCTACACCTTGCTTTTCAGAAGCCCTTAGTCTAGTGGCAGAAGCAAGCATGCATCAAGTTATTCTAACACATGGGCTAAGTACAGTAGCAGGAACCCAAAAAGTAGGGGTAGCCTCAGGAGAGGGCACTGTCTGGGAAGGGATGATGGGATCCAAACAGCGTTCAACTTAGACTAGATACACAGAAAACCCCAAGGTTTCCAATCTTGGATATGGGAAGAATAACTATGTGTGAAAAAATAGCAAAGTTGGAAAGAATGTCTAGTTTAAGGGAACAATAAAGTGTTCCACAGAGTATGTAGGCACATGCATCAAAGGTCAACGTTTTTGAACATTTATGCATTGTTCAATGTGAGTAATAAAAGGACAACCTTATTCATAATAACCAGATCATAAAACAATTTTGCTGAGACACTAAAAGTAGGTTTCCATTCTAAACATGTATATGAGCACTATCTACAAACTCATATATTATTTGCTCACTGATTATTCTCATTTGAGATACTTCATGCCTTTCATTAGGCAAGGCACAACCTTAACAATATTTGCAATATGACAGACAAATTTCACTATCCTTGATATACAAAGAGTTCTTACACATCAACAACAGAAAATAAAAAAACATAAAAATACAACTCATAAAAGAAATATGCCAAGACACATTTGAAAAGATGTCCAGAGTCACCAATTTTAAAAACGCAAAGTAACAATAAGACACTTTTCCCTTTTCAAATCAGCTGAAGCTAAAAAATGGAAAGAACTCAGTTTGGGGATAGGTGTAGAAAATCCAACATTTTCACGCATTGCTGACAGATGTCGTAATTTGATATCACATTTCCAGAAAGCAGAGAGGCAGCAAGAAAAATAATATTAAACATTCATATTCTTCAACATAACAATGCTATTTCTAAGAATTTATGCCGAATTCTTAGAAGAAAACTAAACTCTCTCTCTATATATATATAGGTTCATTACTGTTTTTTATGGAATTTATCTCAAAAAGATAATTAAGCCAAATATGCATGTAAAAGTTCATTACAGATTTTTATTTATGCATTTATGGCAAAAAACAACTTAATACTTCAATGTCCATCAACAAGAAATTGGCTAAAGTCTGGTATAAGAATCCAATAGAACCATTAATACTGAGATACAGACCCAACTATATTTATTAACATGGAGATTTCCTAACACATTGTAAGGTAAAAAATGTAAAGTATGATCATATAAATATATATAATAAATACATAGTAATATCAAAATAACACCAGCTATCATTTGCTAATGATTTACTACATGCAAATGTACACTGTAGCCCAGTGTACATTTTTGTGTGAATTAATCCTCACCCCTTGAAGAAGAAACTTTAATGCTACCATTTTACCAGTGAGAAAACTTAGGTAAAAGAGATTAAATAGATTGTCCAATATCTTGAAGCAGCAAACAGGGGAGCTGGGACTCACAACCAGACAGCCTGACACCAAAGTCCACATCCTGAAGCATGTGTATATGCACACATCAAGCTATTGTGTGTGTGTATGTCTGTTTATGTGAATAAAAGCTGCATCAATGGCTACTCAGATATATTTCTCCAAGTTGTTCTCCCTAGGTAGTACCACTTGGGATAATTTTTATTTTATTATTTACTTTTTTTAATTTGATTTTTAATGATTGGGTATTTTTTATAATCAGAAAAAAAAGTGGCTCTGTATTTGTTAAATAGTATAGAAGCCTCACATTTTCAACAGCAAATGTAAATTACACACTTCGGTTAAAGCCAAATTTCATATATATATATATATATATATATATATTTTTTTTTTTTTTTTTTTTTTTTTTTTGAGTTGGAGTCTCGTTCTGTTGCCCAGGCTGGAGTGCAGTGGCACGATCTTGGCTCACTGCAACCTCCGCCTCCTGGGTTCAAGCAATTCTCCTGCCTCAGCCTCCCGAGTAGCTGGGACTATGGGCGCCCGCCACCACGCCCAGCTAAGTTTTTGTATTTTTAGTAAAGATGGGGTTTCACTGTGTTAGCCAGGATCGTCTCGATCTCCTGACCTTGTGATCCGCCCACCTCGGCCTCCCAAAGTGCTGGGATTACAGGTGTGAGCCACCACGCCCGGCCGCCAAATGGTATTTTTTAACTATATGATACAAGATACTTTGCTTTTCTTCACCAGATTAAAAGCATGCCAACCTTGTATAAAAGCTACCTAGATTTAAAATTTGGTTTCTTCTGAGGAAAGGTCACATACTCAACAGTATGTGAAATAAAAGGATCCATACGTAAGCATATCATCTTCCATCCAGCACCTATCCAGGAGACTGCAAAGCTTCAGAGGGCTGGACAATGATAGACTCTTTAAGAGGGGAAGGAATCTTAGAGATCAGTTAAGCCCTCGCTATCATGTTACTCACACCCAAAGTCACACCACCGGTGTGGCAGAAGCAGAACTGGAATCCAATGCTCTTTGAACAACACCATGCCATCAGAAGACAACCTTTTGTTTTTTCTTTTTGTGAACTTACCAGCCAATAAAGTCAAAGCCCATATTACGCCCTCATCATCAAAAAATAACACTAGCCTTGCTACAATCATGCAGGTGCATGCTGCAGCTCAATAATAACCTCAAGACCAACACAACTGCTGGCATTGCCTGGATTCTGCTTTAAGCAATGAGAATCATGTAGGTAGAGGGAAGACGGGCTGCTGGGCTTTTTTAGTGGAAGCTGGTAAGCCTAGTCCCTTTAAGGCTCCAGGACATAAGATGCTCTTGGAGCTTTGAACACTGCAGTGACACAGTCCACAGTAAGAACCAGCTCTGCTCCTCTTGTGCCCATTTTCAGTCACTCTACACTTGTGCCAGGTGTTATGCCACAGTGCACATACAGGCCAGCTTACTTAAGCTGTCTCTTCTTTCTGTCCCTGCAGTTTCATCCAGGGGTGCCCTCTGCTCAGGAAATGTCTGTCCCCATATGGTAATCCCACCTGGGTATGTCCACTCCTCAGGGAATTGCCTGTATAGTAAAACCTCTGGGGATCCCCTCTCTTTGGGTTATTCCTGCCCTTCTCTGTGTTTTTTCAAGCAGCAGGGTTATGGATGTGACAGACTTCCATCTTGCAGTTCCCTGGCCAGGCTTGCTCCAGTCTCTCTTCTCTAATTAGCTGGCTCAATGACATAAATATCAAGTGTAAGGTGTAAAGTGGTGGAAACAAGAAGCCTCATGGCAGCCTTGGCGTAAACTGAGTTCTGGAATCTACTTTTACCAGAGGGTCTTAATGGGAACTTGCTCTACCATTACCAAGCAGACGAGATGAAAAAGTGGAACCAAAATACCAGACGGGGACATGAAGGCTTTAAGTGTTCCTGCAGGTGTAGCACAAACCTTATGGCTCCAGTTGGGGCCAATCTAAAAACAAACAATGATTTGACTATACAGACTTCCTGGGCACCAGAGGGTAGAAAGATTTCTGCTATTGCAGCCAATATCCTCCTTTGACCGGGACTCTCAGCCAGGACAGTAGCCAGGCTGATTATAAGGCACAGAGCAGCCAGGTTCCACACAGGCCCTGGGGCATGGGATCATGAGACAGCGATCCCAAATTGTGTTCTTTATCATGTGTTGAATTGCACACAGGGTCAAAGAGAGACCTACAAATAAGTTAAATTCATGTGGCTTTTACATTAACTGGATCACTGGCCCACAAGAGGTAAAGTCTGACCATTGTGGTCAAGACGTAGAGAAACACACTGTGAGTTCACCATGGAGAGGTCAGGGGAGTGTGTGGAGAGTGGGGAGTTATTTTAACAAGGATCAGGAAAAGAATAATGGATTCTTTATTCTGGGGATTATTCTTTTCCTGAATTTGGGTAAAGAAAAAAAAAGTCAATGGAATTATCACAAACTCAAAGGTTAAGAAGGAAATGCACAACACTGTCTTCAGAAATCACCTTATTCCAGATTCAAGGAGAAACAGGAACGAAAAGTATTCTCAGTTATGAAGCAGAATAGGAAACACTTCAGTAAGAGAAAAATGAAGGACTGCACTGCTCAAGCTGGAAGATGAGAGGAATCTCCATAGGACAAAAGTTGCAATTTTAACGGCCAGGCTAAAAGAGGGCCAGGCCATCTCCAGAGGACCCGAGATGCGGAGACACTACTTACCTACAGGCAGGCAGTTAATGGTGAGAGCAACTGTGGGAGCCTCCCTCCTTGTACCTAGGGCAGCTGCCTCGGGGAGTTACACAGATGTAGACAGACGTGAGAATGGAGAATCAGCCCCGCATACACCCATCCTTACTATAATAGTTTCTCAGTAACACAGATAACTTAGGGAAGCTGGCGAGGACCACTCCCTGAGGGAACTCCATGCCCTTAAGATTCCACAGGAAGGTACAGGAGAGGTGAGACACAGGATACTGAAGACAGTCCTGCCACAACAGCCCAGGCCTGATTAGATGCTGCACTAACCTCTGCACACAATCACCCAACTGAGTCTAGCCATGGAAGCACCAGTGAGGAAAACAAGAATATTTCCTCCTCTCACTCATGCCTCCATCTACTCTCATTACCCCAGATACTGCCAAGAGTTTGCTTGTTTTGGCTAGAATAATGTCAGAAATATACTGTGGCTTCTTAGTAGAAATGCTCTAGAGGCTGTGAGGTTGCCCTGGGCTGAAGAAGTTCCCAAGACACAGACCTTTAAAACTGGGACAAGTTGATCACACTTGGTAAAGAGTAAAGGCCATTACTCTTTCCTCCAAAAGACCCAGGGACTGGAGTCAGCATCTGGCACTCTGCTTTTTGAAAGATTCCCACTGCCAATTCATAGACTAATAAAAGAGATAATAAGCATGGATTACTCAGATCATGCTTTCTAGTCTGTAACTCCCAGATGATTTAGAAATGGCATATAAAAGTAATTAAAAGGCACCTTATTAGTTATACATCTTTTTTTTTTTGAGACGGAGTCTTGCCCTGTCGCCCAGGCTGGAGTGCAGTGGCGCAATCTCTGCTCACTGCAAGCTCCGCCTCCCGGGTTCACACCATTCTCCTGCCTCAGCCTCCTGAGTAGCTGGGACTACAGGAATCCGCCACCATGCTCAGCTAATTTTTTTTGTATTTTTAGTAGAGACGGGGTTTTGCCGTGTTAGCCAGGATGGTCTTCATCTCCTGACCTCGTGATCCGCCTGCCTCGGCCTCCCAAAGTGCTGGGATTACAGGCGTGAGCCACCTTGCCTGGCTATGGTTATACATCTTAATCAATCAGTAGTCTATTCATATAGAAAAGGAAGATAAATATCCCCTTCTAAGGGATGGGTTTTGGATATGAATTCAAGGGAGATGTGTGCTTTCTAGCAGGCCTGCTTCACTTTACAGGTCTACACCAGGTCATCCTGTTTAGGAGGATGCTCAGGTTAAAAGAGGCTAAGGACATATGACGACTAAATACAGTGTAGGATCTCAGACTGGATCCTAAACATTAGCAGGACAATTAGTGAAATTTGAATAAGGTCTGTAGATTACACTAATAGAATTGTTTCAATGTCAATTTCCTGGTTTCAACAATTGCACCATCGTCATCTAAGATGTTCACATCTGGGGAAGGTGGGTGAAGGGCATAAGGAAATTTGTACTATTTCTGCAACTTTTTGTAAATCTAAAATTATTTCAAAACAAGAAACTTTTTAAAAAGAGCCTCTTCTAGGGGCTGGGCACAGTAGCTGAGGCCTGTAATCCCAGCACTTTGGGAGTCTGTGGCGGGTGGATCTATTGAGCTCAGGAGTTCAAGACCAGCCTGGGCAACATGGTGAAACCCTGTCTCTACAATAAATACAAAAAAAAAAAAAAAAATTAGCTGGATATGGTGAAGCTCTCGCCTGTAGTCCCAGCTACCCAGGAGGCTGAGATGGGAGGATCACCTGACCCTAGAGGTCAAGGCTGCGGTGAGCTGTGACTGCACCACTCCAGTTTGGGCAACAGAGTGAGACCTTGTCCAAAAAAAAAAAAAAAATCCTCTTCCCCCCAAAATTCTGTAATTTCCTAACACATACACACAAAAACTCATACACATTAAAAATAACAGTTTTTGACTCACACATGACATGAGACTTATTGTGAGCTTTTAACCATTAAAACAAAGGTTTATTGCTTATAAAAACAGAAGGCTAGAGACAATTTAACTGACAGATGAGAAATAGGCTTAGTACAGCTCTCATGCAAGCCATGACAAATATATCTATTTGAGGAGCACTGATTTTTCACCTCCAAGCACAGTACTAGGCACATAACTCTAATATTTGAAAAAAGAATGAATCCACATGATGAATGATTATACAAGCATTTTCAAAGATGTTTAAGAAGAATTTGATCCACAAAAATGCTAAGTGAGAAAATGTAAGGTGGCAAGAAAAAGCAAAAGTACGAAGTAATATAACAATATTACCCCAATTATGTAACAATACTACCCTAATTTTGTGTACATTCATATACACAAAAATACAAAAATTAGGAAGAAATGCATCAAAATGTTATTACATGTGGCAAAACTACAGATTTTAATTTTCATCCTTACAATTTTCTCTGTCTTCCAAGTTGTCTACAATGAAAAAAGTTGGCCGGCACGGTGGCTCACATCTGTAATCCCAGCACTTTGGGAGGCCGAGGTGGGAGGATTACCTGAGGTCAGGAGTTCAAGACCAGCCTGGCCAACATGGTGGAACCCCATCTCTACTAAAAACACAAAAATTAGCCGGGCGTGGTGGCAGGCACCTGTAATCCCAGCTACTCGGGAGAATCGCTTGAACCCGAGAGGCGGAGGTTGCAGTGAGCAGACATTGTGCCACTGCACTCCAGCCTGGGCGACAGAGCAAGACTCCGTCTCAAAAAAAAAAAAAAAGAAAAAAGTTTCAGTGGGTTTAAGTGCATATACACACTTCAATTTATCAAGACTTTTCTATGCCCTTCCATTATTTTAGATCTTTCAAATTTCATTCATCTGCAACTCTACGATTCTTTCAGCAACAGCTGTTCCGAACAGATGATTTACTTTCCATAGCGAATTTTAAACTGTTTATCATGCAGAATGGGCCCTTAGAAAACATCTAGTTCTCTAGATTTGTATGACTTTAAATTAAAAGTAGACACTACAAAGTGGATTTAACCGCTTTAAACCCCCACAGAATTAGATTTAAACTCCGCAGGATTTAAGGCAATATGATACAACTGTGTCTTGAGTCTGAATAAACCTCAGCTGTTACTTTTTAAGTCTGGGATCTCCATACACCGTCCTGTTGGAATATAAGGTTTTACAGAAGGCAGCGCACACCAATGCTGGTGCTGTGGAGGCACCCAGAAAATCAGACGCTGTCTGTAGGGGAGAACCCCATTCCATCCACTTTTCTCAGGTGTCCCAGGCACTAGCCAGACAGGTATCTATTATTTAAACTGTACAATATGTCCTAGTCAAAAGCCTGGAAACCCAGTCACCTCGATGTGAGCATTATCCTGCAAGCCCGCTCCGGCCAAACCTGCTTGGAGACAGCCTAGTCCGCCCTGATCCCCGGACTGCCCGGGAAGCAAGAATCCCGGGCCCCGCGAGCTGGCCCTTCTAAAAAGCACCCTTCACTCCGCTCCGCCGACCAGTCCACTCACTGCCTCCTACCCCAGAGCGCTGAGGCCCCCAACATCCTCCATCCTGACTCCACCAGCCCAAATTTCCGCCTCACCGCGTTTCTCTCAGGACTCAAACCCTCGCCCCAGACCCATAATCCTCTCCACAAACCTCTTCCCGCCCCTGCGACCGCCGCTCCCCGCAACACCTTCATTCATCCCTGCCCCCACAGCCCCCGCGCCCATCCTGGTCCCACTTCCCATCCCGGTCCCACTTCCCATCCCCAGCGGTGCTGGCACCGGGAGGCGGCCCGGGAACGCAAGGCGGCGACCGGGAGGAGCTCCTGGAGCCTGCAGCGGCCGGGGCTCTGTGGCTGCAAGGGGCCGGGCTCTGCCGCGAACAGCTGGGGGTCCGAGGTGCCCTCCCCGACTCACCGGCCGCCGCAGCGCTCCACGTCTTCAGAGGCGGGCCCGAGAGCCGGCGAGAACCGGAGGCCGGGCGAAAGAGCGCTCGGTGCGGGGGGCGGGCCAGGCCAGTGGGACGGGAGCCGCCGAGCGCTGGGCGTGGCGGACGCGGCGGGGCCTAGACGCGGTCACACGTAGGAGGGGGCGGGGTGGCGGCGTGAGAGGCGGGGCCTCACTGGGCGGTCGCTCCTGGAGGGGCGGAACCGCGGTGGGAGGGGCGGGGCCTCACTGGGCTGTCGTAGTGGACTAGAACCTAGAATCGGTCCGAAGAAACAAAAGGCAGCCCTGATTGGGCTGTCGCCTGGAACAGGAGCCCAGGCCGGGAGAAAGGGAGGGGCGTGCCTAACGTACTGTACCACCCATCGAGATCCGGACGGCAGCGGGAGAGGCGCGGCCGAGAAGGCAGAGGCCTGGTTGGGCTGTCACTCCGAGCCAGGGCGGCATGTCGCTGGGCTCTCCAACCGAGAGCGGTCGGGGCAGGGGAAAGGAATACACCCCTTCACATTTCCCTCTTCCATCTCTTAAAGACCAGAACCTAATTTTCTGGTCACTTTCAGGTATAAGAACAAGTCTCATTTTAACTGTAGCTCACTTTCAAGTTGTGAAAAACGCAGATCCTTTTATAACTAAAACCTAACATCCAACCACAGCCAAATCCCAAAACCCTTGCTCCTCCTAGAAATCGCCAGACACTTTAATCTCTTTCCACCTCCAGGCTCAGGGTCTTTGCCTCAGCCATTCCCTCTGCCCAGAAAGCTCTTCCCTCGGATAGCTGCTTGGCTCACTTCCTCACCTCCCTCAGTGTTTGCTGGGCTCTCACTTTCTCCCTGAGGCACTTTCTGACCATCCTACTAAATACCTGTTCTCATCTCCTCCTCACCCCACCATTTCCCTACCTGCTCTCCTATTTCTTCTGTCCACCACACTTTTTGACTTTTTGTTGTTTTGAGATGGAGCCTCGCAATGTCACCCAGGCTGGAGTGCAGTGGTGCAGTCTTGGCTCACTGCAACCTCCGCCTCCCGGGTTCAAGCGATTCTCCTGCCTCAGCCTCCTGAGTAGCTGGGATTACAGGCGCGCACCACCACGCCCAGCTAATTTTTGTATTTTTTGTAGAGACAGGGTCTCACCATGTTGGCCAGTCTGATCTCGAACTCCTAACCTCAGGTGATCCGCCTGCCTCGGTTTCCCAAAGTGCTGGGATTACAGGCGTGAGCCACTGCGACCTGCCGGCTTTAAGTGTTTTTAGTTACCCAGGGTCTACCACAGTCTGAAAATAGTTGAGACCAGAACAATAAGATATTTGGAGAGAGAGAGAGAGACCATATTCACCTTTTATTACAGTCTATTTTTATAATTGTTCTATTTTATTATTCATTGTTGTTAATCCCTTACTGTACCTAATTTATAAATGAAACTTTATCATAGTATGTATGTATGTGTAGGAAAAAACATAGTATACATAGAGTTTTATACTATCCTCAGTTTCAAGCATCCACTGTGGATCTTGGAATGTATCTCCCACAGATAATGGAGGATTATCAGCCCCAATGTTTAGAGCAGTGTTAGGTCCATAGCAGACAAGCAATAACTCTGAAATGAAAAATTAAAAAAATGAATGAACATTTTCTGCCTCCATACATCCAGCTTTGACCAGATCAATGACTCAACAAACTGTAGTGGGGAGAAGGCTGGTCTGTTCTTTACTCCCCACCCTTCTCTGGGTCTTCCAGTTTCCAGGCAGGAGGCAGGGAGACTAAAAGAAAGGAGCAGAAGATAGTTACTTGGTAGGAGCAGTTTGTCATTCTTTCTAGACCTCTGATGCTATCATGGCAGCTCACAACATTATTAACCAGTTTTCGTGCAGCTATCTTTTTGTAGGTCCTGTGTGGTTATGTTCAGAGGTTCTCTCTTTCTTCTGAAAATCAGGACAAATTATTTATGAACTCCAATAAGTTTAGACATGAATTACTCCTTAGACTTTTGTTTTTAAATTGTACTCTTCCTATCTTCTCATCCTTGAACTCATGGCCATCCTCCATATAATTTCATTTTCTGATATTTATGTGGCTGGAGGAATTAGGAAAAAAATTGAATGGAAATATAAAAGTCGTTTTCTCTTGGATAGTCTTATTTCATCTCCACAATTAACAAATTAAAACTTTCTGTTAAGTATAGCAGATTGTTGGACAGCATAAATGGCAAACCTGAGTTAATGACTTAGATCCCTATATAGTAGTCCCCCTTAGCCACATTTCAATACCCTCACTGGATGCCTGAAACCACAGATAGTACTGAACCCTGTATATATTATGTTTTTTCGACCTGATAGCCTATATGGCTGCTAAGTGACCAAAAGTTATGTAGCGTTGATATAGTTTGGATCTCTGTCCTCGCTCAAATCTCATGTTGAATTGTAATCTCCAGTATTGGGGGTGGGGGCTGGTGCAAGGTGATTGGATCATGGGGGTAGATTTCTCATGAATGGTTTAGCACCATCCTCTTGGTGCTGTCCTCGAAATAGTGAGAGACTTTTCACAACATCTGGCTGTTTAAAAGTGTGTGGCATCTTGCTGCCTCTCTGTTGCTCCTGCTCTCGCCATGTGATATGCCTGCTCCCCCTTCTTTGTCTGCCATGATTTTAAGATTCCTGAGGCCTTCCCAGAAGCCAAGCAGATGCCAGCATCATGCTTCCTGTACAGCCTGCAAAACCAGAGCCAATTAAACCTCTTTGCTTTATAAATTACCCAGTCTCAGTTATTTCTTTATAGCAATATGAGAATGGACTAATACAAGGACCTACAGTATGGATACACCGGACAAAGAGATGATTCACATCGCAGGAGGGATGGAATAGGACAGTGTGAGATTTCATCACGATACTCAGAATGGCACACAATTTAAAACTTATGCAATGTTTATTTCTGGAATTTTCCATGTAATGTTTTCTGACCTCAGTTGACTGAAGGTAACTGAAACCATGGAAAGAGAAACTGTGGCTAAGGAGAACTACTGTATCAATTACCTATGACTGCATGTCAATTACACAGAATTAGGGATTCCTTTCTCCACGTGTCTCTTTTTGGGTATTTCCTCCATGTTCTCTCTGGCTTCCAAGAGTTCCTTTTCCCAACTCCTCTGTCCAGAAGGACAGGTTTTCTCCCAGGTGACCGTGTCACCGTACCACTGCAGGACAGCTCCCAGACTGGGAATGGCTTCAGGGAAAGGGAGGGAGAGAAAAAAGGAATCAGCAGTTTCCACCACTTTCTCTAGCTTGCAGCAGCCTTTTTTCCTGGTCCTGTGGCTACATGGTCCGGCTTCTCTTGGACATTTTGCTGATAGTGTCTGGTTGATAGTTCCCAACTTATCTGTCCTCAGATCAAAGCCAAGAGGTAGAGGAGAAAAAAATAAAAACAAGAATCTCACTACTACTATATCTGTCTTTCTTCAGGCTTTGAGTTCCCTGCCATCACGATCCACCTGCTATTATTTACTTTTCAGAGTCCTTGGGTAGTTGTTCTTTACATTTTATCCAGAGGTTTTAGTAGTGATCAATCAGTAGGAGACATGGGCAGCAGTGGACTTACTCTATTTTGGTCAGAAATGGAACTTATCAATCTAACAGATGAAAAAACATTTTAAGTCATATTTTTCTTATGAAGAGTGAGTTCAAGAGAATCTTCTCAGGTTAAAGAGACATTTGTCTTTCATTTTCTGTGAATTATCTATTTATTTGTATTGTCTAATTTTCTACTATGTATAGAAACCCTTTATATAATAAAACAGTCCTTTTTCTTAGATACGAATGTCAAAACTTTTCCTCAGTTTGTCACGTCCTTTGATTTATCTTATGCTACTTTGTTTGTTTGTTTTTGCTTTTGTTTATTGGCCGTGAAAACTTCTATTTCTAACTGGCCAATTTTACCAGGCTTTTCTTTTACTACTTACTACTTCTGGGTTGTATCGTACTTAGAAAGACCTCCACCTCTCTCTCTCTTCAATTACTTTTTTTTTTTTTTAATGGGTCTAGCTCTGTTCCCCAGGCTAGAGTGAAGTGGCATGATCTAGGCTCACTGCAACTTCTGCTTCATGGGTTCAAATGCTTCTCCTGCCTCAGCCTCCCAAGAAGCTGGGACTACAGGCATAAGCCACCACACCCAACTAATTTTTGTATCTTTAGTAGAGATGGGGTTTCACCATGTTGGTCAGGCTGGTGTCAAACTCCTGACCTCAAGTGACCCACCCACCTCAGCCTCCCAAAGGGCTGGGATTATAGGCATGAGCCACCACGCCTGGCCCAATTACTTTTTAAATTCTTCCATGGTTTCTTGTTTACATCTCATGATGTTATGTTCTTCATTTTTTTTTTTTTTTTTTTTGAGACTGAGTCTCGCTGTATCACCCAGGCTGGAGTACAGTGGCGTACTCCTGGCTCACTGCAACCTCCGCCTCCCAGGTTCAAGCAATTCTCATGCCTCAGCCTCCGGAGTAGCTGGGATTACAGGCATGTGCCACCACACCCGGCTAATTTTTGTATTTTTTTACTAGAGACCGTGTTTCACCATGTTGGCCAGGCTCGTTTTGAACTCCTGACCTCAAGTGATCTGCCCACCTCGGCCTCCCAAAGTGCTGGGATTACAGGCATGAGCCACCGTGCCCAGCCATGTTCTTTACTTTTAAAATTTGACCAATCAGGAATTTATTTTGATTTGAGGTAAGTGGAGTGGATCCAACTTTGTATCTTGATAGCTACACATTTTTCCAACCCCATTTCATTAATAATCCATATTTCCTCTACTGATTTTAAATGCCACCATTATCATATACTAAATTTCCTTCCCTATTTATGAACTTTCTATTCTGTCTTACTAATCTGTTGGTTTATCTCTGTACCAGAATCATAAGATTTTAATTTTTGAATCTTCATACTTCATTCTCTTTCTTTAAACTCTACAATACAATCAGAAAAGTCAACCCACCCACCCACCCGGCAGTTCCTGTATCTCTCATTCCCTTCATAACCACCTACAATAGCAGCCACTGAAGACTCACTCTCAGTAAATTGTTCATCCAAGGTAACCACATACTTTCACTGTTCATCCAAGGTGATAATTTACATAATTTTTCTTCTGTATGCTTAGATTCATGGCATCCTATTTTCCACTAAGTGACAAGGCCACCATCCACCATTGTCTTCAAACCCAGCCAGTACCAGATTCCCAGCTTCAGGGTCTGATTTCTGCAACCACTTCCAATACCAAACTTGTCAGTCAAATTTCAGTACAGAAAACAGAAATCACTGTGTGTATTTTACACAGGAAGATATTTAATAAAGAGAACTAAGTTCTTACCAAATCGGTGGAAGGCCTGGAGAAACAGCTCTGGGCTGGACATCTTGGAGTGAACAACTCTACTGGGCCGGTCTACCAAGGAAGCTGCTGGGTCTCACTGGAGCCAGGCTAGGCCTGGAACCAAGGCCGTGGCCTGAATGTGGACACCTTAATCTGTGATCTAGGGATTTCTGAGTTTGATCAAGAAGCTGTCACAGTCATTACTGCTCCTTAACACCCAGGAAACTGAAGAATCTTAAGGACTGAAACTTGTGACAAAGAAGCCACAACCTTCCTCTTTAGGGGAGGTGTCCAAAGCCACAGGAGGATGGTTTCCTAACCTCCACCTGCCTGATACGAAGATAGTGCATCTAACTGGAGAGCCTGATGTTGTTTTTAGGACTCCGACCTCTATACCTCTTTACATAAATCTTGCTTGTTTCTTATAGAGTTTATTTCTAGGCAATTTATCTTTCTAATTGCTAAAGAAACTGTTGTTTCTTCCATTATATCTTCTGATTAGTTGCTGCATATATATATATATCATTAATTTCGGTATATTAATATTATACTCCGAATAAAATCTCATAGTTTATAGTAGTCTGGTTTTTTGTTTGTTTGTCTGTTTATTTGACGGAGTGTTGCTCTGTCACCAGGCTGGAGTGCAGTGGCACTATCTAGGCTCACCACAATCTCCACCTCCCGGATACAGGCGATTCTCCTGCCTCAGCCTCCCGAGTAGCTGGGACTACAGGCATGCATAGTAGTTGGTTCTTTTAGGATTTCCAAGTTTACAGTCATATAATATAAAGATAATAATTGTTTTTCCTCCTTTCTTGTCTTGTTTCTGGTATTAAGAATATGTTTTTGGTGTTTACTCAGCAAGGAGGTGTTGCGGGAAGTCAGGGACCCCAAACGGAGGGACCAACTGAAGCCATGGCAGAAGAACGTGGATTGTGAAGATTTCATGGACATTTATTAGTTCCCCAAATTAATACTTTTATAATTTCTTATGCCTGTCATTACTGCAATCTCTAAACATAAATTGTGAAGATTTCATGGACACTTATCACTTCCCCAATCAATACCCTTATGATTTCCTATGCCTGTCTTTACTTTAATCTCTTAATCCTGTCAGCTGAGGAGGATGTATGTCACCTCAGGACCCTGTGATAATTGCCTTAACTGCACAAAGAGCATGTGTGTTTAAACAGTATGAAATCTGGGCACCTTGAAAAAAGAACAGGATAACAGCAATGTTTAGGAAACAAGAGAGATAACCTTAAACTCTGACCACTGGTGAGCTGGGCGGAACAGAGCCGTATTTCTCTTGTTTCAAAAGAAAATGGAAGAAATATCACTGAATTCTTTTTCTCAGCAAGGAACATCCCTGGGAAAGAGAATATGCGCCTGGGGGTAGGTCTATAGACAGCCCCCCGGGCATGGCTGTCTTCTATGGTCGAGGCTGTAAGGGTGAAATAGACCCCAGTCTCCCATAGCGCTCCCAGGCTTATTAGGAAGAGGAAATCCCCGCCTAATAAATTTTGGTCAGACCGGTTGCTCTCAAAACCCTGTCTCCTGATAAGATGTTATCAATGACAATGGTGCCTGAAACTTCATTAGCAATTTTAATTTCGCCCCGGTCCTGTGGTCCTGTGATCTCACCCTGCCTCCATTTGCCTTGTTATATTCTATTACCTTGTGAAGTACGTGATCTCTGTGACCCACACCTATTCTCACACTCCCTCCCCTTTTGAAAGTCCCTAACAAAAACTTGCTGGTTTTGCGGCTTGTGGGGCATCACAGAGCCTACCAACATGTGATGTCTCCCCGGGACGCCCAGCCTTAAAATTTCTCTCTTTTGTACTCTATCCCTTTATTTCTCAAACCGGCTGATGCTTAAGGAAAATAGAAAAGAACCTATGTGACTATCAGGGCAGGTTCCCCGATAAGGAGGAGATTGACTTTGGATTTGAGATAAACATTTTATCATTAAGTAAGAATTGA
This sequence comes from Symphalangus syndactylus, assembly GCF_028878055.3. Taxonomy (NCBI): domain Eukaryota; kingdom Metazoa; phylum Chordata; class Mammalia; order Primates; family Hylobatidae; genus Symphalangus; species Symphalangus syndactylus. The sequence goes on along the minus strand of NC_072423.2, from coordinate 117,288,451 downwards.
TCAATTCTTATTTTGTTGAAATTCTTTACCTATTAAGGATGAATGCTGGATTTTATTATATGCCTTTTCATCATCTATGGAGATAGTCATGTGATTTGTTTTTCTTAGTAACTGTGAGTTTTGTTAATAGGTTTCCTTATTTAGCCTTTATTCTAAGAGAAATGAGGAGTCACTGGGGAATTCTGAGCAGATGAGAGACATTATTCAGACTTAGATCTTAACAGAATCACTCAGGCTTCTGTGTTGAGATACACAGCAGAGACACAAGGATGGAAGCTGGCTGTTGCAATCTTTGAGACAAGAGATGGATTGATTGTACCAGGGTGGTAGCAGCAGAAGTGATGAGAAGTAGTTGGATTTTAGAAATGTTTTGAAGGTAGAATTTTCAGGAATTGATGACATATGAGATGTAAAGTATGAGAGAAAGAGGAGTCAACTGATAACTGAAGTAGGGAAAACTATAGGAAAAGCAGATTTGGGAGAAATTCAGGAGCCCTGTGATGGATACTCTTGGGTTTCAGATGTCTTTTGGAAATCTGAGTCAGTAAATAGGCCTCTGGCATTCAGGAGAGATGCCAAAGCTAGAGATAAGAATTTGCAAGTTATCAACAGAAAATGATATTTGATGCTATGAGACTGGATGAACTCACCAGAGTTGCGAGTGCAGTTATAGAAGGGAAGAGGACCAAGGACTGAGCCTCAATCATTAACTCCAATAGTAAGAAGTTGAGAGAAGAGAAACTAGCAAAGGAACTTGGGAAAGACTGGCCAATGAGATGCGAGGTAAACCCAGAGAATGGGGAAGGGCAGTGTCTCAGAAGCAAACAAAGAATCTGAATTAAAGAGGAGTTGTGCCATATGTTGATGCTAGGTCAAGTAAGAACTGAAAAAATAAAATGACAGCACTAGGATGAACATATTTGTCCTATCAATTATTATAAATCTAAAATCTAAATACTAAAACTAAAATCTAAATACTAAAATCATTTGTGAATAAAGATATTGAAACTGGATGAATTAAAACTCAGCTCTGTACTCTCTATACAAGAGACACACCTAAAACAAATTGATTCAAAAAGTTTTAAAATAAAAGATGGGCAAAGACACACCAGACAAATATAAACACCAATAAAGCCAAGATTCTGATAAAGTTAAATTCAGAGAAAAAAAACCTATTAAACAAAACAAAGAAGGGGAGTTCAGAATGTTAAGGTGCAGACTTCACATTGACATAACCTCCTATGAGTATACATGCCCCAAGTAACATTGCTTCCCCTCAAATGCACCCAGGTGCCCCTGCTTTGGAGCCTTGGCAGTGGTTGTTACCTCTGCCTGGAACACTGTGACCCAGAGCACAAGTAACTCATTCATTTCCCTAAGACTTTGCTCAAAACGTTATTTTCTCAATGAATCCTATTGTGATCTCCATATTTAAAATTGTAACCTATTCTGTCTAATTCTTTTAAACTCTATTTTGCACATTGTTCTTGTTCCTGCTCTTCACGTCCCTTGCTGAGTGTTCTTTTTTTTTTTTTTTTTTTTTTTGAGACGGAGTCTTGCTCTCTCCCCCAGGCTGGAGTGCAGTGGCGCGATCTCGGCTCACTGCAAGCTCCGCCTCCCGGGTTCACGCCATTCTCCTGCCTCGGCCTCCCGAGTAGCTGGGAATACAGGCACCTGCCACCGCACCCGGCTAATTTTTTGTATTTTTTTAGTAGAGACGGGGTTTCACCGTGTTAGCCAGGATGGTCTCGATCTCCTGACCTTGTGATCCACCCGCCTCGGCCTCCCAAAGTGCTGGGATTACAGGCTTGAGCCACCACGCCCGGCGCTGAGTGTTCTTTAGTGTCTGTTCTTTCATGGACTGCTTCCAGTTTTTCCTTTATTTCTTTGATGCCTTTTTTTTCCCCTTTCACTTCTTTTTGAAGTGCTACCAGCTCATGTTTGATCGGTTGTCTCACTTTCCCTTACGTGAGCTACCTGCAAGAGGTATATGTTAGTAGAGCCCAGTTTCCTGGCTGCAAGGAGTTCGACTGATGGTTCAGGATTGAGTGAGTGAATTGTTTTAGTCTTTACTTCTCCCAAGCCAAAAACCAGGCAGCTGGAAGGCTGCTGTCAGTGCAGTCTTCTCTCCATGTTCACTGGCAGACTGCTTCCTGCAAATACATGAATTGTCTGCATCTTCATTCAGCTCTGTCCTCCACATGTTGCTCTTCTGGTTAGGATCTGGCTTTGTGACCTTCTCCCATAAGCCCTTTAATTTGTAGTGTGCACCAGCCTTATTTGAGATCTGCAACCCCTTCTGCCAGCTTTCCTACTAACCCTCACTGCCTTGATATCACTCCCACATGTTTTGTGTGGTTTTGAGTTTGAGATGTCTCCTTGTTTTGCAAAGGACGGGTTTTCATTTCTGTTCCTTAGTGGCCTTATTACTGCTGAATGGTTTCTAAGGGAAAGGAGGAATGCTTATACTATCCACCCTTCTCAAACCAGAGTTGCCAACTGATTTTCTATAAATTAGGGTTTTACTATAGCAAAAGCCAAGTTAGGAGTTCCAGCTATTAAAAGGTCTTCAGACTTGGCACAAACATAGTGATTTTTTTTTTCTTTCTAAGATATGTCTAAAAATATTCTCATTGTATGAGAGGGACCCACTAGATAACCTCTAGGTCCCCTTCAGCTTGGAAATTCCATGATTCTACATAACACACCCAACTTACCTCAATGAATGTAGAGAACCCATTATTTTCTATGGCAAAAGAAAGTGCTTATAAAAAAAAGAAAGAAAGAAAGAAAGAAAGAAAGAAAGAAAGAAAGAAAGAAAGAAAGAAAGAAAGTTACAGGCCGGGTACGGTGGCTCACACCTGTAATCCCCGCACTTTGGGAGGCCAAGGCAGGTGGATCACCTGAGGTCAGGAGTTCAAGACCAGACTGGCCAACATGGTGAAACCCCATCTCTACTAAAAATATAGAGCGTGGTGGTGGGCACCTGTAATCCCAGCTACTCAGGAGGCTGAGGCAGAAGAATTGCTTGAACCCAGGAGACAGAGGTTGCAGTGAGCCGACACGATGCCACTGCACTCCAGCCTCGGCAACAGAGTGAGACTCTGTGTCAAAAAAAAAAAAGAAAGAAAGAAAGTCACAAAATTGTAATTATCTCCTTCAGAATATGATACAGAGTTCAGTGCTTAAGAAAATTGTTTTGAATTAAATTGACGATGCTGGTTATTTTCTGTTTGTCCACATCTACCTTCTACCCTTCTCCACCCCGCTCTGCGCCCTAGGAGGCTGGCCTCTATGGATGCGTCAGTAGGCTTCCTTGTCCTCTGGTTCCTGATTGGGTTCAGTTAATGGGAGCACTGGCAGGAGACTAGAGAGAGGTAAGAGAGTGAGGTCAGAGTATTTGTTCCTTGGCTCTCTCTGTGCTGAGTCATGGCGAGTTGGCCATGTCCCTCAGTGGAAGGCCATAGCTCCAGTCAGACAGCCCTTTCCATACAGTGGAGTAACTGCTCCCGCTCTTTGCCCTTCAGGCCTAGAATGGTAATGACTCAATTATTACTAGCTTCAGGGTGCACCACCATCCCTCATGGTTTCCCTAAACTTTGCTCACACATTTGTGAATAGTCTCTTTTTAAACTCCATTCAAATTACCAAATTGGAGTATGCCATCTGTTTCCTGCCAGGACTGTGACTGATGCATTGGACATGTTTTGCTGCCCTAAATATATTCCAGCATCTCCATGCAGCACTACACAGTTTCTATAATAGACTTGACTGCCATCCTAAACTCTTCCCAACATGACTCAGATTTTAATGGAGGTAATTCACGATTTGATTTTTCATGTTTGGACAGCCTTCATAAGGCAGATATGACATAATGAAAATAGTTTAGATGTGAACATTTAGCTTCTAGTAGGCAATGAATAAAAAGTCTATACAAAGGGCCATGGTGGTAAATAGAATTAATAGTCTGATTATAAAAAATTCTATTTAAATATAACAGCAATCTTTAGATCAAATCAATTATAGTCAGGTATTTCGCATCACGTTTAAAATGTCTCAATATATCAAGCAGAAATAAAATGAAGAGAAAAATAACTACATTTTTGCTGAAGACATTTTTGATGTTTTCTATTTTGAAATAAAAAGCATAAATTTATTTTCATGTGTTAAAAAACCTATCTCATCCTTCTGGAAAGAAATATTAGGTTGGTGCAAAAGTTATTGCGGTTTTTGCCATTGAGAGTAATGGCAAAAACCGCAAAAACTTTTGCACCAATATAATACGTCAACTGTTTCCATCCTCCCTGTAATGTTGAATACAAGTTAGAGTAGATGAAATACCACATAGATATTTTGAATTTCTTGGGGAAAGTGTTGTTTTATTTCCACTGTGTTTTTACTGGAAACCTAACAACATAATGACCATTTGACATCTGCCAAATAATCAAAGACACTATTTGGCTCACAGTGCCATTTCAGTTTCTTGTCTTAGCAGGGAAGAGGCTAAATGGCTAATGGGTCTTTTCTGTGTCTTCTGTGTATGTAATACATTCCTAGAATAAAGCCATTGAAGTAATAGAATTCCTCTATGAAATTACTCACCTGAGGAGAACTGCTCATTCTAAATTTAGATTTTGATGAATATAGACATTTTAACTATCAGAATCTGCATCATTAGTGTCAAGAACTACAAAGGAGTTGAAATTTTACCACATGTATGAGCTAATAATAAGTTAGCCTGTCACAGTTTCATGGTTGTTGACAGAAGACGCGACGAGACTCCTGGGTCAGAGACAAAGGACATTGTTACTCATTGTGTAGCAGTCAGCATGGGCTTCATATTTGTGTCAGTTCTCCTTATTCCTCAAGTCCCATGGGAACAATGTGGAACAGCCCAGGTGGATTCTACACAATCAATGAATTTGCATCATAGCTAGAAAAAAAACTCAAACTTTTAACCCTGGTCTTTTCAAGGGACTGTTAGCAAACCTGCTCGACCTGAGGGAAACATTATCTTTCTTATCATGGACAACAACAACAACAACAACAAAAAAAACTGCCACTATCTTCAAGGCCGTTTGCTACACAAACATCTTCCAAAAGATACTTAATAATTTGAAACAAAGGATGTCAGTGCCTTTACTCATAAGATGGGCAGACACACAAAAGACCCATGTAGAATTATCTCCCAACAATTAGGAATAGCCTTGCCACCAGCACAACTCATGAGTTTTCCCAGCAGAAATATATTCTACAGCCTACACAGGTAACTGACCTTCAGAGTTACACAACTTAGTAAGAGAACGATTGCTAGATTTCCTTTTTACATGTCTCTTAATAATTAAAAAAATAAAATAGGTATAATACAAGCACTTAGTATAAAAATAAAAAACTATTAAGAATGTAGGCAGTGAAAAGCAGGTGTCTTTCCCTGTCTCCCAACCTCCCAGTCTTTCTCCCCAGAGTAAACAAGCTTATTTTAAATGTCCTGGTTATATATACTACTTATATATAAATGTTACATATGATATAGATTATTGGGGTGGTGGTATGTGTATGTATACTCATGTCTTCCCCCTACCTGAAATTCTTGTCCTACATACATCTCCACCCTCTAGAAGTAATTAATATTAAGGCAGGTGAAAAATCTAAAACAAGAAGACCTTCAGCTTCATCCAGTGCCTTTCAGAATTCTTGCATTTCTTCATTTATTCCCAGCTGGTGACCATCCTGGAAGATTTAAGGATAGGTATATCATGATCCTTGCCCTCACTGAGCTCACACCTGTGTTGGGGAGTAAGGCATCTATACACATAAATATAAGATAAAGAATGATTAGCACAGGCGATCAGAGGAGGGATAAACTACTTGAAGCTAGAGGGTCTCGCGAGAGGATTGATGGCAGATGTAGTATGTGAGCTGGTCTGATGAAAGGAGATGTGGTCCTGTGGCATGTGTGAATTAGGCAGCAGGTGGGAAGTGGAATAGTCAGGCATTCCAGGAAGAAGGAAGACATGAGCAGATGTATAGAGGCAGGAAAGCATGGTGTGGACTAAGGACACAAGGAGAAGTCCATGGAGCTGGGGCAGAAGGATGATGAGGAAAGGAGGGAGGAAGGGGTCATTGATGCAAAAGGGCCTCAAATGCAATGTTACTGCCAGTTATGTTTTTCTTGGGAATATGTGCAGCAACATGATCTTCTTTGGTCCTAATGCAAAAGAACAAGGATACTAAGCCCACATGTAACAGCCTACACATCATTTAGGACACTCACTGCCGGAATTCACCTCCTCAAGCACAGACTGCAAAACATTCGGAGCTAAATTTGAGTACCAGAACCCTCTGTGATGTCAAATGCTAGTCGTCTGAACTCTGGGTCACCCTGAGCAACACTTCAAGTCCTTGTTCATGTATCCTAGACTTAAATAAAAATCCCTCCATCTGGCCATATAACCTACAGATGTTACACTGACTGCTATTCAAGTATTCTCTAGTAAACACAAGTTCATGGCTGACGATGAATTGTGATTTTTATAAAGTAAATATAGTCCTTTATCTATGTGATGAAATAGACAATGATAATGTTTTAAAGGTCTTTGACTTAATCTGACATTATAGTTTTGGTTTCTTTAGTGCGTATAATTTGGTAAGCTCTGATATCTTTTTTTTGAGACGGAGTCTTGCTCTTTTACCAGACTGGAGTGCAGTGGCGCGATCTCGGCTCACTGCAACCTCCGCCTCCTGGGTTCAAGCAATTTTCCTGCCTCAGCCTCCCGAGTAGCTGGGACTACAGACACGCACCCACCATGCTCAGCTAATTTTTTGTATTTTAGTAAAGACGGGGTTTCACCGTGTTGGCCAGGATTGTCTCGATCTCCTGACCTCATGATTCACCCGCCTAGGCCTCCCAAAGTGCTGGGATTACAGGCGTGAGCCACGACGCCCGGCCCAGCTCTGATATCTTCTCTTTGAGTGGTCCAGTGTGTCAGACGTTAGCATTTTTATATGGTGAATCCTTAACAAACAAGTAAAAAAAAAATAAAAATAAAAATAAAAATAAACAAAAAACAGAGTTGTCCTAGTGTGGGTTTCCCCGGAAGCAGACCCTGAAACAAAGATTCGAATGCAAGCTGTTTATTTGAAGGGAGAGCCCAGGGGACATAGGTAGGGGAGTGAAGAAGGGAGATCGAAAGGAAGGCAGCCAGTGAAGGGTATGTTGTCAAGAAGGCTGCTACTGTGGTTGACTTCAGCAACCAGCATAGGAGACACCTGCACATCAGTGTCAGTGAGGGAGCCGGTTGAGGACTGCTGGCCAAGAGAGGTTAATTTTCTGGCACTTCTGGTGGCCATTTCTGTGAGTAGCAAGGACTCCTGCCACCGGAATAGCCCTCAGGTAAGGAGATGCACACATACTGGCAGTTGACATCAGGTTAGGTGGAGAGTCCAGGGAGGATAAGAGGGGGCCTCTGGCAGCATCTGCTACAAAGGTCATTTCAGGGCCGAGAGAGTCTTTTGGCTCATATTTCACATTCACAAGTTTAAGTTGAAACACCATCTCTGAGGGTACAGAAGTAGTTACAGAGCTATACAGAGAGGATGAAAGAAGACATCCTTCAAAGTAACTTTAAACTTGTGTCTCATTAACAGACAACAGTAGTAATAATTACACACAATGAATTTAATATTTCTCACAAATCCTTTATCTTGTAATTCCTATAATATATTGTCTTATATTTTTGTGTTTAATAGACATACTTTGTTAAATGTGGATGTTGAAAGTATTTAGCACTTAAATTTTTTATAACCCTGAATTGATATTTATTTATTTTTTTAATATATTGGGAGTCTCAAAAACTGAAAAACACCTGGTCTCTGTCACCACTAAAAAGGCCCCATTTAGCTTGGTGCAGTAGCTCAGGCCTGTAATTCCAGCACTTTGGGAGGCCAAGGCAGGTAGATCCTCCAGCCCAGGAATTCGAAACCAGCCTGAGCAAAATGATGAGACTCTGTCTCTTACAAATAAATAAACAAAAGTTAGCCAGGCAGGCATGGTGGTACATGCCTGCAGTCCCAGCTGGCAGGAAGGCTGTGGTGGGAGGATCAATTGAGCCTGGGAGGTGGAAGCTGAAGTGAGCTGTGTTTGCACCACTGCACTCCAGCCTGGGTGACAGAGTGAGACCCTGTCTCAAAAAAACAAACAAAAAGCCGGGCACGGTGGCTCACACCTGTAATTCCAGCACTTTGGGAGGTCAAGGTGGGCAGATCACCTGAGGTCAGGAGTTCAAGACTAGCCTGGCCAACATGGTGAAACCTGGTCTCTACTAAAAATACAAAAATTAGCCGGGCTTGGGGGCACGTGGCTGTAATCCCAGCTACTCGGGAGGTTGAGGCAAGAGAATCACTTGAACCTGGGAAGCAGAGGCTGCAATGAGCCGAGATGGCACCACTGCACTCCAGCCTGGGCAACAGAGCGAGACTCCATCTCAAAACAAACAAACAAGCAAACAAACAAATGCCCCAATTAAAAACAATAGCATCATGGAGAATTAGGGCCAAAATTTAGAAGAAAAATAAAACAGCCCAAGAGACAGTGTCAGGGCATTTTGTTTTCACCTACTAGATAAAGAAGCAGTAGGGCAGTGCACATCGTACCTGCGCAGAGCTGTTTCTTCTTGAGCTTCACAGCACTTTGTGTACAGAAATGGAGAATGATGCCCAGAAACTCCACTTTGTAGAACTAAGCAGATTGTGCCAGTTGATCCATGAAACTCTCTCAAATCTTGCTTTTTATCTCTTGTCTTAAAGAAGACAATTTATGAGGCAAAAAGTAACCATTGTTGGAGGATAAATCAGAAAGTTGTCATTTTCCCTTTTAGAACTAGTGGGATTTACTACCTGTTCTGAATACAGTATAAGAATATAATGGGCAGCAATGAATGAGTAATCATAAAAATATCCAAAGCAGAATTCCATCAAGTTTTAAAAATTGTTTCCTTCATAAAGCATAAAGGAAATGTGCATATTTATCTTCAAATACAAGCAGATTAAATTGAGATATGTTGTTTAATTGAACTGTAAATGAAAAATTCTTAATGAGATCATCTTGAAAACCCAAACTCTACATTATTCCTCCTGAAAATCTGCCTTCTCCAGACGGAAATGTATAAATCGTCATTGACTGACCAGACTATAAACTACTCATTTATAAGGATAACCTTCGAACTCGCATTACAATTGAAGAGATGAATAATTTTCACAAATAAGAAATAGATATTTTTGTTGAAATTATGCAATTTATATTAATCCTCTTCATCACAATTTACAAAACGTTAAGAAGAGAAGCTTTTTTAAGATGTTTTTATGGTGTTAATAAAAATAATACAAATTGGAAAATTTTGATTATAATTACCCCTATTAAAGTATGTATCATTTTACTGGATTTTAGTCTTCAGATTTTTAGTCTTCAGAATCAAGCAATAAATGCATGTAATGTTGGCTATTCAGTCTGCTCAATGGCATATAGATGGGATATTGTGACAAATCTTTTTTCTACCTATTTGTGAAAAATGAAATGTTTAGTAAGTATTTTTTAAAGGGTAAAAATACTTTAACTCACAAGTAGCCAGAGAGCAGCTAGAGGTTTGTGAAACAGTAGTCAAGGGCCTGATTCCCAACACTCAATGGGCAGGAAGTTACACACCTGGTGTAGAGTGAGACAAGTCGTCTCCACAGGAGTTTGCAGTTGCACAACAGCGCCATCAAGTGAAGGGGTGAGAAAGGTGACTCTCAACAACTATTAATACTTCAGGTAGGTACCACTCCTGATGAACAAATTGCTCCCAGATATAGCAGCCTAAAAACCACAGAGTCATTATGTCACTCAGTTTCTGACAGTCAGGAATGTGGGAGTGGCTTAGCTGAGTGGTTCTGGCTCAGAATCGATCCTGAGGTTGTGGTCAAGATGTCATCTGCAGTCATCTGAAGGCTTGACTCAGGCTGGAGGGTCTGCCTCTAAGGTGGCTCCCTCACATGACTACAGGCAGTTTCAGTTCCTCACCGGGTAGATCTCTCCACCAGGCTGCTCACCCATCCTCAGGACACAGCATGGGCTTCCTGCAGAGGGAGGGCTTAGAGAGAGAGAGCAAGCAGGAAGCTGTAATACCCGTGAATCACCTACTCTCCAAAGTCACACACCATCATTTCTGTGTTGTTCTGGTTGTTAGAAGCACATCACTAGGTCCAGCCCACATTCCAGGGGAGAGGAATTAGGCTTCATCTTTTGAAAGGCGTGTCAAAGAATTTCACATTTTAAATCATTGCAGTGCAGCCAGCCCAGAGATCAGATGACTCAGCCAGTTTGCCCTCACTAGATCTGGAGGGCTCCTGTCCACACCCTTGCTAGGTGTTTACAGTGCATTCCTAGCGCTAATGTTTAAGACATAGATCCAAATGCCACACAACTAAAATAAGTTGAAGAATCAATTTGTGATGAAAATATAGACAATTCTGGCTGGGTGCAGTGGCTCATGCCTGTAATCCCAGCACTTTGGGAGGCCAAGGCAGGCGGATCACCAGGTCAGGAGATCGAGACCATCCTGGCCAACATAGTGAAACTCCGTCTCTACTAAAATACAAAAATTAGCCGGGCGTGGTGGTGCGTGCCTATAATCCCAGCTCTGTAATCCCAGCTACTCAGGAGGCTGAGGCAGGAGAATCCCTTGAACCAGGGAGTCGGAGGTTGCAGTGAGCTGATATCACGCCATAGCACTCCAGCCTGGCGACAGAGTGAGACTCCATCTCAAAAAAAAAAAAAAAAGAAAAGAAAAGAAAAAGAAAATATAGACAATTCTGCCTTTTTAGAAAGTAGGACCTGGCACATTAGTATACTTTCAGATATGAGCCTGTTTGGATGGCACCCCAGTTCATTCAGAGAATGTCTCCAGCATTATTTTGTCTTATCAGCACAACCAGCTGAACTCATTTGAGTGTCGCTAGCCTAAGCAAGCCTAGTCCTGAGAGTCGGGGTTGCAGAAGGTGTATGTTAGTGTGAAAGTGGGCTGGTAAAGGAAGAGGACACAGAGTAGCTCTGAAAACAGTGTTCTGGACAATCATTCCAAAATGAACCACTCTACAAAGCTTTACTTGAAGGATTGATATTTAAACACATCAGTCATTAGATGTCTTTATATTTCATGGGTTTCAATTTCACAGGACCTCTCACTGCTGGTTGTGTGCTTTGAGGGAACAGGGAAGAAAAGGTTAAAAAATACACCCCCAGCTTATAATGTGGAAAGAGTTTACTTGAAACTGCACCACTCAACCAACTCCATTCTGTTGTTTCTAAACCAACAAAAAGCATGGTGAGGAGAAGGCATCTGGTGGATGTTGGCTGAATTTTTTAAAAAACAACTGGCTAGCAGGGCAAAGCATCAACCCCGGCCAGTGGAGAACTTGCCATCTTTGCCTGGCACTACTTCATTCCACCTCCTTCCTGCCCCAGTCAGCAGGTACTCCTTCCTCCCAGGCCTTTGCACAGGAATCATGCAAACTGGAACCCATCCCATGCACTAAAAAGATTCTGGAAGGTTCACTTCTAATGTTCCTATTTTCTCACCATGTAGCAAAAAAGCAGAAGAGCACACACTCCCAAATAAAATGGTGAATTATTTTGCTAGCAGTATTCTACTGAACAGAACTCTTTTAAAATACATTTTTCCATTGCCACATTACAGTGATAATTAATATGCATAATAATGACCTTGAAGGTCTCTCAGAGTCTGAGGAGCCTAATGAATAATTAAGAGAATTAAATGGTTTTCAATAGGATTTCATGCTTAGTGCTTTTTGTATTCTAATACTTTTGATAGATTGTCATGGTTGATTGTCTAATTCCCCAGTCATGCGAGTAAACAGATAATTTAATGTGTTTCAAGGGGACTTCCACGGTAAGTTATTTGCGAGCATATTAAACCAAAATCTGAAGTGCATTACAAATCCTCAGCCAATGCTAGCATAGACGCAGGCTGCCACATGAATTGCACCTATAGGGAGCTATGGATAGCTGAAACCACTCAGAACCCATCCTTTTCCTTCTAGATAGAAAAAGAAAATAATTATTGGAACTAAGGATAATTATACATAAAATTATATACCAAAATATTGTTCTTATACTTGAGGATTCATTTGTTGCTCTTATTCATTGTCATATGTTTAAAGAATTTGACACAAGATTGACATCAAAAAATTATCTGGATTGGGGGTTCCTTTCCTATTCCTGGTGCCACTTCATGCTGTAATAAACCCTCACTCTTATCTCTTTCTTGTTACCCCTGTTATGTTAGATGTATCACTCTACTTGGAGAAAATTCCAAATCACTGTTTACAGTAGAAGAAAAATCCAATACCTATATTTGGCGGTTGAAAGACCAAGAACCCAAAAGGTGATATGACTTATACAAAGCTACATAGCAAGTTAGTTATAGAGCCCAGTGAGAACCTGTGTTTCCCAACTCCCAAACAAAGGCCTTAGTGCAACATCCATGGCCACACCAAAGCCGATAACTGCTAATGAAGGTTCTCCACCTATCGGGAAATTCAGCCAGATATTGGGTGAAATTCACCCCCAATATTTCACATAGGTTCTTTTCTATTTTCCCTAAGTGTCAGCCTGTCTGAGAAATAAAGGGACAGAGTGCAAAATAGAGAAATTTTAAAGCTGGGTGTCCCGGGGAGACATCACATGTTGGCAGGTTCTGTGATGCCCCCTGAGCCACAAAACCAGCAAGTTTTTATTAGTGATTTTCAAAAGGGGAGGGAGTGTACAAATAGGATGTGGGCCACAGAATTCACGTGCTTCACAAGGTAATAAGATATCACAAGGCAAATGGAGGCAGGGCGAGATTACAGGACCACAGGACCAGGGCGAAATTAAAATTGCTAATGAAGTTTCAGGCACACATTGTCATTGATAACATCTTATCAGAAGACAGGATTTGAGAGCAGACAACCCATCTGACCAAAAATTTATTAGGCAGGAATTTGCTCGTCCTAATAAGCCTGGGAGCACTATGGGAGACTGGGGCTTATTTCATCCCTACAGCTTGACCATAAAAGACGGCCGCCCCCTGAAGCAGCCATTTTAGAGGCCTACCCTCAGGGATACATTCTCTTACTCAGGGATGTTCCTTGCTGAGAAAAAGAATTCAGTGATATTTCTCCCATTTGCTTTTGAAAGAAGAGAAATATGGCTCTGTTCCGCCCGGCTCACCAGCGGTCAGAGTCTAAGGTTATCTCTCTTCTTCCCTGAACATTGCTGTTATCCTGTTCTTTTTTCAAGGTGCCCAGATTTCATATTGTTCAAACACACATGCTCTACAAACAATTTGTGCAGTTAACGCAATGATCATAGGGTCCTGAGGTGACATACATCCTCCTCAGTTTATGAAGATGATGGAATTAAGAGATTAAAGTAAAGACAGGCTTAGGAAATCACAAGGGTATTGATTGGGGAAGTGATAAGTGTCCATGAAATCTTCACAATTTATGTTCAGAGATTGCAGTAAAGACAGGCATAAGAAATTATAAAAGTATTAATTTGGGGAACTAATAAATGTCCATGAAATCTTCACAATTTATGTTCTTCTGCCATGGCTTCAGCCAGTCCCTCCATTCGGGGTTCCTGACTTCCTGCAACATCTACCCATTGCAGCCAGGGAAACTGAAAAAACTACTGAGAAATGGTATTTCAATAAATGCATTTGACTTATAAGCTTGAGGTACCATATATTCTATTGAAAATGTCTGAATTGAAAGGATTTAAGTCACTTTAAGCAGAAAATTAGAGCACACATGGCACTGTCTATTTTTGGGATCTCTGAGTCTCAGGGACAGGCATTTTAGTAATTTAGATCTTTACATGAGTGCTCCTCCAAGTTTTGTTTCATCTTCAGAATGGAAGCCATGTCATCAAGAGAGTGTGGGCAGCTTGAGCTCATTCTGGAGGTTATGCCAGGTGCAGGAAAAGGGATTGCTTGGTGTAATAATTAGATCCTTACCACCTACCCACCCACCCACATACAGACATACACAGATACATACACACAGCTGAGCCATTTGAAAATAAACTGTAGACTCATGCCATCTCATTCCTAAATATTTCAACATGCATTTCCTAGTAAGGACATTCCCCTTATTGGTGAGAAATGATATTTCGATGCCAAGATCAAGGGGCAAGGTATGTTAATTGATACAAGGGTATCATTGCAAAGCCCTTTCAGTGAACAGATTCAGGAAAGACAAATACACTTTTAAAAGGTTATTTAATGTGAATTTCTCAATTCAAATTTAACCTTACAGTGTTTTATTTTAAGTTCTTTTACTTAATAGTTGTTTTTGCCTCTCTTTTCTGTTACACTGAAAGTTTTGGTTTGTAATAATATAGTGTTTCTTTCCTCCTAATTCAGAATTGTACACTTGTTTTCTTGTAGTTCAGAATTATAATACTATATTAATAATAAATTACTGAGTGAAATTTAAGATTTCCTTCTATTCATTTATCCTTAGATCAAATTCCATTATGAGTGTATAATTAAAGTACTGAAATAATTCTGTTCTTTGTATAGCTGTTGTTGCCACATTTGAAATAAAGTTAGGCTCATTGGTCCCAATTGTTTTCCATTTTAGGATTTTACTTTTGTCTTTTTTATTTGAATATTTTAAATATATAAAACATTTAGGCCGGACGCGGTGGCTTACGCTTGTAATCCCAGCACTTTGGGAGGCCGAGGCGGGCGGATCACGAGGTCAGGAGATCGAGACCACAGTGAAACCCCGTCTCTACTAAAAAAAAAATACAAAAAAGTTAGCCGGGTGTGGTGGCGGGCGCCTGTAGTCCCAGCTACTCAGAGAGGCTGAGGCAGGAGAATGGCGTGAACCCGGGAGGCGGTGCTTGCAGTGAGCCGAGATTGCACCACTGCAGTCCAGCCTGGGCGACAGAGCGAGACTCCGTCTCAAAAAAAAAAAAAAAAAATTTATGTGGTCCCAAAGTTAAAAAATATATGAAAAGGTAACCAAACCCACAGAAGTTTCACTCCTAACCCTCTTTCTTCACTTCATTTCCCCCATCTCCTATAGGTAATTATTTTTATTGCTTCTTTTTGCAAATATAGGCAAATACCTAAATATATTCTTATTCCTCCTTTTTTCCCCTTATACACAAAATATAGCACACTATACTAACTTTTTAAATCTAAAAATATATTCTGGAGATTGTTTCAATTCACAGACATTTTTTTCTGTGTTTTATGATGCCTGGTCACCAATTCCTGTATGTACTGCAGTTTATTTACTGCCTCTCTTGCTGGTGGATGTTTAGATTATTTCTAATCTTTTGCTACTACAAACAATGTTGTGTTACATAACCTTGTGCAAATGTTATTATTTGTAGAGATGTATTTTCAGGGTAGATTCCTAGAAACGAGATTGCTGAGTGAAAGGTTAGCATGTATGTAATTTTGTTCAATTTTGCCAAATCCCCATCCATAAGGTTTGTTCCATTTTGCATTTCCACTCTCAGTAGAGTATGTTATAAAATGTTTGGATCCAAAAGAATTCTAACTTGCATTTCTCTTATTGTAAGGGAAATTGGGCATCATTTCACATGTGTAGGGAGTGACTTGCATTTCTTTTTGCTCTGTTCTCACATTTCTCTCTTTTCATGACTTTTGCCCATATTTTTATGCAATTTTGGAGCTTATCCATTGTTAAAAGCTTTTCATGTACTTGTCCTCGTCTTTTTTTTTTTTTTTTAGATGGAGTCTTACTCTGTCGCCCAGGCTGGAGTACAGTGGCGCAATCTCGGCTCACTGCAAGCTCCGCCTCCTGGGTTCACGCCATTCTCCTGCCTCAGCCTCCTGAGTAGCTGGGACTACAGGCACCCGCCACCACGCCCAGCTAATTTTTTTGTATTTTTAGTAGAGATGGGGTTTCACTGTGTTAGCCAGGATGGTCTCAATCTCTTGACCTCGTGATCCGCCCGCCTCGATCTCCCAAAGTGCTGAGATTACATGTGTGAGCCACCACTGAGATAACTTGCAATTGGTCTCTCCTGGTCTGTCATTTGTTTTTTGACCTTGCTTCTTGTATTTTGTTTGTTTTAGGTAGTAAAGTTCACCAATCTTTCCCTGTTTTGTTTTTGTTTTTGCTGAATGTTGAAAGGCTTTCGGTGTCCCCAGGTTATAAAGCAATTCACCTGTGCCAAACCTCCTTGGTTGCACGTTGTATATTTGGATCTCTGGTCCATTTGGGATTTATTTTAGTGTGAGGTTCAGATTCACTCCATCCTTTTTCAGGTGGCTTTCTATTTGTCCCAACGCTATGTATTTAAAAGCCCAGTTTTTCCTCAGATAGGAATAATTTGATTTAGTTTTAGACTTTAACTTGCTGTAATGCAGCACACAGAGACAAAGAAGCAAACACAGGGGTGGGAGGGTGAGAAATGAGATCAAGGAATAGATATGATTACTCTGCCATAGAGTAGAACTGCTCCCTCCCTCCCTGGAACAGAGAGGAGCAATGCACGCACAGTGTGTCTGTGCTGTCCTCCACTGGCCTCTCCAGATCCAAGCTCTGGCCTACCTGGGCTGCTTTCCTCCACAAGGCTCACCTCTGTGGATGACATCACTCAGTAGCCTTGCCCCTGGCTTTTGATTGGGTTTACTCTGATGGGGGACTGTCACACTGCCAGGCGATCTGAGCACAAGATAAGAGAAACTGGATTCCCTTTGGCAGGTGCTGCAGTGTGCTCTCCATAACCACCTCTTCAATGGGTCAGCCACCCTTCTGGTTGCAGCTCTTGCTGACTTCTGATAGGCCCTTCCTCCCACTTGCCCTTCAGGCCTGGGTGGTAACACCTTCCCATTGGTGCTGGCACCCTGGGTGTCTCACTGCCCTCGGTTGCTTCCTCAACCTGTCCGCCCCTCTGTAAACAGGCCCTCTTGAACCCTTTTCAGGTATGCCTTCTTGTCCATTGAGTATGCAGCCTGTGTCCTGCCAGAACCTGGCTGATACCAACGACATCACAAATACATACCAATCTATCTGTCAATAAGGTAGGCAGTATGGCTCTACTCCACCAATCCTAAATTTAAAAATTTACAAAGTCAATAAACAGTTAAGGAGGCTACATCTCATTTAGAAATCTACAGTGATTCAACTTGATTATTCATTATTTATCTTGATTATCCTCCTTATTCACTATGCAAGGCTCTGGTCTAATTTGTGGTTGGCTTCAGAAGGCAAACCCATCTCAAAGATTTAAGGTTGAAATCCCAGCACTTTGGGAGCCCAAGGCGGGTGAATCACGAGGTCAAGAGATTGAGACCATCCCGGCCAACATGGTGAAATCCCATCTCTACTAAAAATACAAAAATTAGCTAGGCATGGTAGTACGTGCCTGTAATCTCAGCTACTCAGGAGGCTGAGGCAGGAGAATTGCTTGAACCCAGGAGGCAGAGGTTGTAGTGAGCTGAGATCGTGCCACTGCACTCCAGCCTGGTGACAGAGTGAGACTCCGTTTCAAAAAAAAAAAAAAAATTTAAGGTTGAACTCCTCCTAGGGATATTAAAGAGAATATTCTCTGCCTCCGAAGACAATTCCACTAAAAACATTTCTAAAATATTTCAAGCTAGTATTCTTTCTGGAGTGATTGCTTTGAAGTCGGACATGTGCATGTGCAGGCTCCGCTATGTTGCTTAAAATAAAATAAAAAATAACCCTGCTCCCATTACTCCCAGTCAAGCCCCTAGAGCTATTTCCTGGGCATATTTACTTACTCTGATAGCTCTGCACTTAGCTTTTCAAAGGCTCTAGCAAAGTTATTTAAGTATCTCTGCCTGGTGTTTTCTATTTTTATTTTTATTTTTTTGAGATGGGGTCCGTCACCCAGGTTGGAGTGCAGTGACACGATCTGGGCTTACTGCAACCTCCACCTCCTAGGCTCAAGCGATCCTCCCACCTCAGCCCCCCGAGTAACTGGGACTGCAGGCACGCACCACCACGCCTGGCTAATTTTTTGTATTTTTGGTAAAAAGGGGTTTTGCCATGTTGCCCAGGCTGGTCTCAAACTCCTAAGCTCAGGTGATCCACCTGCCTCAGTCTCCCAAAGTGTTGGGATTATAGGGGTGAGCCATTGCGCCTGGTGTCTACCTGTTTTAAGTAGCTTAGTTGACTAGTGGAAAACGTCTGTGGGAAGTTTCTTATTTTTCTGCAGAGTCATGTTCAAACTTATAGATTAGCTTGTTTTAGTATGTAAATTTTAATTGTTTTACTCTGATACAATGTGAAAACAAAAGATTCCAGGAGTTCTAATTCCCATGCTTCTAAGAGGGGACTCTTTCCACGTCCCTATTTTGAGCAGGGATGATGAGGAGGAGGGAGAGTAGACCAAGGGCACACTTCTGCCTGCTACCTGCCTTGATCCTTGTATATGCTCATCGTAACAGCAGGTGTGGCTGAGATTGTGAATTTGTCTTTGAGTTAGAGAACCAAGATAACAATTTTATGGCCGAAGGAGCCTTAGAAGACAGAGCCGTGGTCATGGTCATGCTGAGTCAGTAGTCTCTACTTTTTGTTTGTTTGTTTGTTTTTGAGATGGAGTCTTGCTCTGACGCCCAGGCTGGAGTGCAGTGGCGCAATCCTGACTCACCGCAACTTCCGCCTCAGCCTCCTGAGTGGCTGGGATTACAGGTGCCTGCCACCACATCACACCAAGTTAATTTTTGTATTTTTAGTAGAGACAGGGTTTCACCATATTGGCCTACTGGTCTCAAACTCCTGACCTCAGGTGATCTGCCTGCCTCAGCCTCCAAAATGCTGGGATTACAGGTGTGAGCCACCATACCTGGCCTCTTCTTTCTTTACATAGCCTCATATGACTGTTTACTTCTAGTTTGGTTCTAAATGAGAAATTTGTGCTGGTCACACAAACTGTCCCTTTCAAGTATTATGGAATCATCCCTGAAGGTGGAGGTATAACATCTGGAAGGTAAAGACTGGCTTGTTGTGAAAAGCGGGAAAGAAAAGCACCCACCCTTCCCAAAGAAGAAAATTCTCTTCCACCTTCCAACTGTTAAGGTCTGGAAGTCTGCCACTGGAGTATGATTCCTTTGATTTATGGGTCCAGTCCAGAAGACCAGATGTATTAGTGTGGATTCTTCAAAGAACCAGAACCAATAAGATATGTGTATATATACGTATGCGTGTGTGTGTGTGTATATATATATATATATTCTATACCCATAGATAAATAGATAACAGATTTATTATGGGAATTGATTCACGTGATTATGGAGGGTGAGAAATCTCATGATCTGCTGTCTGCAAGTTGGAGAACTAGGAAAGCCAGTGGTGTGTGTTGGGGAGTTGGGGGAGCGCTGGTATAAACCCCAGAGTCTGAAGGCTTGAGAACCTGGGGCTTGGATGTCCGAGGGCAGAAGATGGCTGTCTCAGCTCCAGAAGAGAGAGTGAATTCACCCTCCTCCCACAGTTCTATTCTCTCTAGGCCCTCAATGGCTTGGGTGATGCCCACAAACATTGGTGAGAGCAAATTCCTCTCTACTCAGACTACTGATTCAAATGTTAATCTCTTCTGGAAACATCATCTCAGGCACATCCAGAAATAATGTTTAACCAGCTTTCTGGATATCCTTTAACCCAGTGAAGTTAAGACATAAAATTAACCATCATATTAGACTACTCCGTATTCGAAGTATTCAAATCCTTTTACTGTCTAATTCTAATTACTTTTCAGCCACATCCCCTTGGGCTCTGGAAGGAGACAGATTGTGGAGTTTAGGATTCTGATGCAATCACTTACCAGTAGTGTGACATAGATAGACTAAACTTTTCTGGGTTTCAGTTACTTCATTTGTAAAGGAGATAACAATAGCTCAGAATTCATAGGTTTATGTAGGGATTAAACAAGTTTAAATACATGAACAGTGATTAGCATAGCTGTGGCCTCAACTACTACTATTACCATTAAAGGCCCTCACCTCTCTACTTTGGCTGCTGTGCCCAACTCATTGTTACATTCTTTCTTCTCCTCTCTCTAGGGAACCAACCTCCATCTAGGTTACTTGTTATAGCCAGGCTGAAGCCCAGGAGACCTTCCCTTACCTATCCAAGTTTCCAGAATCTCACCCTCCTCTGGGCTCCTCACGTATAAAGTTTTATACTTCATTCACATAAATACAAAATACAAATGCATTCATTAACTTTTCAACCTGAATTTCTAACCTTGAGGCAGGTCAGACTAGCTTAAATCCAGGGAAGACAAACATTTGGAGGCAGAAAATTTCATCTTCTGCCAATGGGCAGGGAGAAAGTGGCCCTGTTACAGGAAAGAGGTCTGGATCCAAACCCCAAAAGAGGGTTCTTTTATCAGCAAGGTCTTTATGACCTCTATCTTGTGCTGACCTCCTATCTCATCCTGTGATTTAGAATCCCTTAACTGTCTGGGAATGCAGCCCAGTAGGTCTCAGCCTTATTTTACCCAGCCCCTATTCAAGATGAAGTTGCTGTGGTTCAAACATCTCTGACAGCCCCACTGAGTCAGGAACCATGTAGGTTCATGTCTTGGCTCCAGAGATATTGTGTAAATAACTGCTTTACGTTTGACTTTACTCTTCCATAAAATGGGGTTATGTTTTGCTTACCTCACAGATTATTTACTGTGATAATTAAATAAGTTTCCTTTTATATTAACATAAATACAAAATGTAGCCTTAAAAACATTAAATAATATATACTGATTATAGCTGCTTTTGTTTCTACTCATGAGATTCCATGTAAGTAAGAGCAGGAGTCATAGCTCTCTAGGGTTAAAGGAAACACTAAGCTGAAACTTGAGTGTCCTGTCACACTTGCTGAATGAATAGTGTGAATTCATTGGTTATTTATATGGGGGAGAATTATCTAACCCTCCCTTGGCCACCTAACACAGAACAGCTCTAGGTGGCAGTAAACAGGGAGGTGTAAGAGTCAGAGATCACAGCACACTCAAGATTTGAGCAAAGTGAAAGTAGACAGGCATTAGAAAAAGTAACTGATGCCCTCAAATCATATAGCTAGTAGGAGACAGAGTTGGGATCTGAACTCAGGCTAAGCCCAGGTCCCGTGACCTCAGCTATTGTGCTAATTAGTGAAACGGATGAGTTCCCTGACCCCCCTTGCAGGACGTGCGACAGGGGTGTGGCTTGTCTGTTCAGTCACCACTGCTGCTCAAATCCCTTATGGGATGGGGAGCATGCAGACAAACAGGTGCAGGAGCCAGGTACTGGGCTCTGGTCCCACAGCAGTGTCCAGGGGTGGGAGGCTGTGACTCCCTAAGCCCAAGTAGGCGTGTGCTACAGTGCACTCTTTTAGCCTTTCTGTCCCATGTACGGCGTAAGTGTTAACAAGTTCAGTGGACCCTCTGCCTTTTTGCAAGGGCAGAGGGCCAGTGTGACAGCTTCTGTATGCCAAGCTCTTGTCCAGTGTCCCAGAAGAATCAGGTGACACACGGACTTGAAGGATGGTGAATGTGGGGGTTTTACTGAGTGGTGGAGGTGGCTCTCCATGGGATGGATGGGGAGCTGTAAAGGGGATGGAATGGGAAGATGATCTTCCCCTGGAGTTTGGCCATCCAGCGGCTGATTCTTCAACTGTCCCCAGCTGAACTCCTCCCACTGTTCCTTCTCTTGGTAGGTAAAAGCATTTATGGGTGTAAGATAAGAAAAATAAGAGGTAGTTGAAAGGAAACTTCTCTGAAAACCGAGAAAAACCATTAAGTTACCGAGCAAAATCATCAAAGATATCAAGTCTGGTGTCCTTTTTGGGTGGTTAGAAAAAGAAAACACACGAAATAAAACTAAGAAATAACATGCAGTAACCTGATTTTTTTAAATCATAGTCACAGAAAAAAATGCAATCAGCAATTATTTTGCATAAGTTAAAAAAAACTTCAATAAAAAGCAAGACTGTTATCAAAGGATTTCTGGGTCGGGATTAGAGCAGAGCTTAGGGAAACGCACACATACAAGAATTAAAGTACTGAATCATTTTTTTTTTCCAGTTTTTAGGCTGTTTTGAACATTTCCCCATAGCCCTAAATAATTATCTTAAGCCAGCTGCTGTGTTCTGTTTGTGTTAATTCAGCTTTTAAAATTTCCCGTCTGATAAATTGTGTGTTGTACTAACATTAATGTAATAAGTGAGCAATTTGCTATCTCTGAAAGAAGTCAAAGGTCTCAAACACACTTGTGGAAGTTATATTTATATTAACAGACACCTATGTTAATTTCCTTTCATAAGGAGCACAATGGCATCCTCCTTGAGGAAGCACCTTTTGATAAAATGAATAACAATATGCTCATCACATCATTTATTTCTTGCCCTCTCATGTGCCAGCAAGCACATGTTCCTTTCAATTAATCTGTTACTTACACAAAAGCTGTTTTCAAAAAAATGGGTTTTTTGGGGGAGGGCAGTAAAATTAGGTGAAATAATGGATGAGAAATTTGAACAAAGTTTAGGATAAAAACACTATTCATAACACCTTTCAAAAAATGTCATTCAGTTCTATTCAATCCAAGTCTACAAATAATTAATAAATATCTACTGTGTGTCCTACACTGTCCTCACTTTTACAAAGCTTTTAATAGTGTACAGAAGAAAAACCTACACAAAATGATTAGAAGAACAAGATAAAAGGATATATAATCTTATGCCATATAGATACACCATAAAACTACAGAATTCCTCCTCTGAGAACAGCTGCTGTGTTTAATTGTGCAGTACAAGTGTAGTCTACGCAGTATTGAAAGGGATGCTGTTCCAGTGGTACATGTGGAAGAGTTTTTGGAAGATAGAAGTGTCTTAAGAAAAGAGGGAGTATTTTTTTCTAGCTAGAACAGAGATGCCGTGGGGGTTAGTGGCAGTCCTGGCAAAATCATTTGAATGTGGAAAAGATGATGAATTCCTTAAGAGCAGAGTTTTTCTCTTATTTAGCCTCATCCAAACAGGTTTCTTGAAGTCTTAACTCATTGGATTTTAAATGTGAAAAACATTTAAGATTTTTCCGATCATGCCTTCAACCATTTTATGTTGAATCTTCCTTGCCTGGCCCTTAATAACATCAGGGCCAGGTTCTATTTTGTACCAGTGCTTTTTAGTGATTAATACTTAGTTCAATCAAGTTCAAAGCTTAAATTTAATATCTGATTCAAATAAGTTCTTTCCTCCTACAATACAGTCTAGGGTTGGTTGTAGCAAGACCATTTCCCCATCTTCTTCTGGTTCTACTCCTCTGGGGTTGGGGGCCGGGAGTAATAAGGAAGATAGCATTTCTTTTCTTTTTTTTTTTTTTTTATTATACTTTAGGGTTTTAGGGTACATGTGCACAATGTGCAGGTTTGTTACATATGTATCCATGTGCCATGTTGATTTCCTGCACCCATTAACTCGTCATTTAGCATTAGGTGTATCTCCTAATGCTGTCCCTCCCCCCTCCCCCCACCCCACAACAGTCCCCGGAGCGTGATGTTCCCCTTCCTGTGTCCACGAGTTCTCATTGTTCAATTCCCACCTATGAGTGAGAACATGCGGTGTTTGGTTTTTTGTCCTTGCGATAGTTTACTGAGAATGATGTTTTCCAGTTTCATCCATGTCCCTACAAAGGACACGAACTCATCATTTTTTATGGCTGCATAGTATTCCATGGTGTATATGTGCCACATTTTCTTAATCCAGTCTATCGTTGTTGGACATTTGGGTTGGTTCCAACTCTTTGCTATTGTGAATAGTGCCGCAATAAACATACGTGTGCATGTGTCTTTATAGCAGCATGATTTATAGTCCTTTGGGTATATACCCAGTAATGGGATGGCTGGGTCAAATGGTATTTCTAGTTCCATATCCCTGAGGAATCGCCACACTGACTTCCACAATGGTTGAACTAGTTTACAGTCCCACCAACAGTGTAAAAGTGTTCCTATTTCTCCACATCCTCTCCAGCACCTGTTGTTTCCTGATTTTTTAATGATGGCCATTCTAACTGGTGTGAGATGGTATCTCACTGTGGTTTTGATTTGCATTTCTCTGATGGCCAGTGATGAGGAGCATTTCCTCATGTGTTTTTTGGTTGCATAAATGTCTTCTTTTGAGAAGTGTCTGTTCATGTCCTCTGCCCACTTTTTGATGGGGTTGTTTGTTTTTTTCTTGTAAATTTGTTTGAGTTCATTGTAGATTCTGGATATCAGCCCTTTGTCAGATGAGTAGGTTGCAAAAATTTTCTCCCATTGTGTAGGTTGCCTGTTCACTCTGATGATAGTTTCTTTTGCTGTGCAGAAGCTCTTTAGTTTAATGAGATCCCATTTGTCGATTTTGGCTTTTGTTGCCATTGCTTTTGGTGTTTTAGACATGAAGTCCTTGCCCACACCTATGTCCTGAATGGTATTGCCTAGGTTTTCTTGTAGGATTTTAATGGTTTTAGGTCTAACATATAAGTCTTTAATCCATCTTGAATTAATTTTTGTATAAGGTGTAAGGAAGGGATCCAGTTGCAGCTTTCTACATATGGCTAGCCAGTTTTCCCAGCACCATTTATTAAATAGGGAATCCTTTCCCCATTTCTTGTTTTTGTCAGGTTTGTCAAAGATCAGATAGTTGTAGCTATGCGGCATCATTTCTGAGGGCTCTGTTCTGTTCCATTGATCTATGTCTCTGTTGTGGTACCAGTACCATGCTGTTTTGGTTACTGTAGCCTTGTAGTATAGTTTAAAGTCAGGTAGCGTGATGCCTCCAGCTTTGTTCTTTTGGCTTAGGATTGACTTGGCGATGCGGGCTCTTTTTTGGTTCCATATGAACTTTAAAGTAGTTTTTTCCAATTCTGTGAAGAAAGTCATTGGTAGCTTGATGGGGATGGCATTGAATCTATAAATTACCTTGGGCAGTATGGCCATTTTCACGATATTGATTCTTCCAACCCATGAGCATGGAATGTTCTTCCATTTGTTTGTATCCTCTTTTATTTCATTGAGCAGTGGTTTGTAGTTCTCCTTGAAGAGGTCCTTCACATCCCTTGTAAGTTGGATTCCTAGGTATTTTATTCTCTTTGAAGCAATTGTGAATGGGAGTTCACTCATGATTTGGCTCTCTGTTTGTCTGTTATTGGTGTACAAGAATGCTTGTGATTTTTGTACATTAATTTTGTATCCTGAGACTTTGCTGAAGTTGCTAATCAGCTTAAGGAGATTTTGGGCTGAGACAATGGGGTTTTCTAGATATAAAATCATGTCATCTGCAAACAGGGACAATTTGACTTCCTCTTTTCCTAATTGAATACCCTTTATTTCCTTCTCCTGCCTGATTGCTCTGGCCAGAACGTCCAGCACTATGTTGAATAGGAGCGGTGAGAGAGGGCATCCCTGTCTTGGGCCAGTTTTCAGAGGGAATGCTTCCAGTTTTTGCCCATTCAGTATGATATTGGCTGTGGGTTTGTCATAGATAGCTCTTATTATTTTGAGATACGTCCCATCAATACCTAATTTATTGAGAGTTTTTAGCATGAAGGGTTGTTGAATTTTGTCAAAGGCCTTTTCTGCATCTATTGAGATAATCATGTGGTTTTTGTCTTTGGTTCTGTTTATATGCTGGATTACATTTATTGATTTGCGTATGTTGAACCAGCCTTGCATCCCAGGGATGAAGCCCACTTGATCATGGTGGATAAGCTTTTTGATGTGCTGCTGGATTCGGTTTGCCAGTATTTTATTGAGGATTTTTGCATCAATGTTCATCAAGGATATTGGTCTGAAATTCTCTTTTTTGGTTATGTCTCTGCCAGGTTTTGGTATCAGGACGATGCTGGCTTTGTAAAATGTGTTAGGGAGGATTCCCTCTTTTTCTATCGATTGGAATAGTTTCAGAAGGAATGGTACCAGTTCCTCCTTGTACCTCTGGTAGAATTCAGCTGTGAATCCATCAGGTCCTGGACTCTTTTTGGTTGGTAAGCTATTGATTATTGCCACAATTTCAGAACCTGTTATTGGTCTATTCAGAGATTCAACTTCTTCCTGGTTTAGTTTTGGGAGGGTGTATTTGTCGAGGAATTTATCCATTTCTTCTAGATTTTCTAGTTTATTTGCATAGAGGTGTTTGTAGTATTCTCTGATGGTAGATTGTATTTCTGTGGGATCGGTGGTGATATCCCCTTTTTCGTTTTTTATTGCATCTATTTGATTCTTCTCTCTTTTCTTCTTTATTAGTCTTGCTAGCGGTCCATCAATTTTGTTGATCTTTTCAAAAAACCAGCTCCTGGATTCATTAATTTTTTGAAGGGTTTTTTGTGTCTCTATTTCCTTCAGTTCTGCTCTGATTTTAGTTATTTCTAGCCTTCTGCTAGCTTTTGAATGTGTTTGCTCTTGCTTTTCTAGTTCTTTTAATTGTGATGTTAGGGTGTCAATTTTGGATCTTTCCTGCTTTCTCTTGTGGGCATTTAGTGCTATAAATTTCCCTCTACACACTGCTTTGAACGTGTCCCAGAGATTCTGGTATGTTGTGTCTTTGTTCTCGTTGGTTTCAAAGAACATCTTTATTTCTGCCTTCATTTCATTATGTACCCAATAGTCATTCAGGAGCAGGTTGTTCAGTTTCCATGTAGTTGAGCGGTTTTGACTGAGTTTCTTAATCCTGAGTTCTAGTTTGATTGCACTGTGGTCTGAGAGACAGTTTGTTATAATCTCTGTTCTTTTACATTTGCTGAGAAGAGCTTTACTTCCAACTATGTGGTCAATTTTGGAATAGGTGTGGTGTGGTGCTGAAAAAACTGTATATTCTGTTGATTTGGGGTGGAGAGTTCTGTAGATGTCTATTAGGTCCACTTTATGTAGAGCTGAGTTCAATTCCTGGATATCCTTGTTAACTTTCTGTCTCGTTGATCTGTCTAATGCTGACAGTGGGGTGTTAAAATCTCCCATTATTATTGTGTGGGAGTTTAAGTCCCTTTGTAGGTCACTGAGGACTTGCTTTATGAATCTGGGTGCTCCTGTGTTGGGTGCATATATATTTAGGATAGTTAGCTCTTCTTGTTGAATTGATCCCTTTACCATTATGTAATGGCCTTCTTTGTCTCTTTTGATCTTTGTCGGTTTAAAGTCTATTTTATCAGAGACTAGGATTGCAACCCCTGCCTTTTTTTGTTTTCCAGTTGCTTGATAGATCTTCCTCCATCCCTTTATTTTGAGTCTGTGTGTGTCTCTGCACGTGAGATGGGTTTCCTGAATACAGCACACTGATGGGTCCTGACTCCTTATCCAGTTTGCCAGTCTGTGTCTTTTGATTGGAGCATTTAGCCCATTTACAATTAACGTGAATATTGTTATGTGTGAATCTGATCCTGTCATTATGATGTTAGTTGGTTATTTTGCTCGTTAGTTGCTATAGTTTCTTCCTAGCCTCGATGGTCTTTACAATTTGGCATGTTTTTGCAGGGGCTGGTACCGGTTGTTCCTTTCCATGTTTAGTGCTTCCTTCAGGAGCTCTTTTAGGGCAGGCCTGGTGGTGACAAAATCACTCAGCGTTTGCTTGTCTGTAAAGTATTTTATTTCTCCTTCACTTATGAAGCTTAGTTTGGTGGGATAGGAAATTCTGGGTTGAAAATTCTTTTCTTTAAGAATGTTGAATATCGGCCCCCACTCTCTTCTGGCTTGTAGAGTTTCTGCTGAGAGATCAGCTGTTAGTCTGATGGGCTTCCCTTTGTGGGTAACCCGACCTTTCTCTCTGGCTGCCCTTAACATTTTTTCCCTTCATTTCAACTTTGGTGAATCTGACAATTATGTGTCTTGGAGTTGCCCTTCTCGAGGAGTATCTTTGTGGTGTTCTCTGTATTTCCTGAATCTGAATGCTGGCCTGACTTGCTAGATTGGGGAAGTTCTCCTGGATAATATCTTGCAGAGTGTTTTCCAACTTGGTTCCATTCTCCCCATCATTTTCAGGTACACCAATCAGACGTAGGTTTGGTCTTTTCACATAGTCCCAAATTTCTTGGAGGCTTTGTTCATTTCTTTTTATTCTTTTTTCTCTAAACTTCCCTTCTCTCTTCATTTCATTCATTTCATCTTCTATCAGCGATACCCTTTCTTCCAGTTGATCGCATCTGCTACTGAGGCTTCTGCATTCTTCGCGTAGTTCTCGAAACTTGGCTTTCAGCTCCATCATCTCCTTTAAGCCCTTCTCTCCATTGGTTATTCTAGTTATCCATTCTTCTAATTTTTTTTCAAAGTTTTTAACTTCTTTGCTATTGTTTTGAATTTCCTCTCGTAGCTCAGAGTAGTTTGATCGTCTGAAGCCTTCTTCTCTCAACTCATCAAAGTCATCCTCCATCCAGCTTTGTTCCGTTGCTGGTGAGGAACTGCGTTCCTTTGGAGGAGGAGAGGTGCTCTGTTTTTTAGAGTTTCCAGTTTTTTTGGTCTGTTTTTTCCCCATCTTTGTGGTTTTGTCTACTTTTTGTCTTCGATGATGGTGATGTACAGATGGGTTTTTGGTGTGGATGTCCTTTCTGTTTGTTAATTTTCCTTCTACCAGACAAGACCCTCAGCTGCAGGTCTGTTGGAGTTTACTAGAGGTCCACTCCAGACCCTGTTTGGCTGGGTGTCAGCACCGGTGGCTGCAGAACAGCGGATTTTCGTGAGACCACAAATTCAGCTGTCTGATAGTTCCTCTGAAAGTTTTGTCTCAGAGGAGTACCCGGTTGAATGAGGTGTCAGTCTGTCCCTACTGGGGGGGTGCCTCCCAGTTAGGCTGCTCAGGGGTGAGGGACCCACTTTAGGAGGCAGTCTGTCCGTTCTCAGATCTCCAGCTGCGTGCTGGGAGAACCACTACTCTCTTCAAAGCTGTCAGTCAGACAGGGACATTTAAGGCTGTGGAGGTTCTCACTGAGTTTTTGGTTGTCTGTGCCCTGCCCCCAGAGGTGGAGCCTACAGAGGCAGGAAGGCCTCCTTGAGCTGTGGTGGGCTCCACCCAGTTCGAGCTTCCTGGCTGCTTTATTTACCTAAGCAAGCCTGGGCAATGGCGGGCGCCCCTCCCCCAGCCTCGTTGCCGCCTTGCAGCGTGATCTCAGACTGCTGTGCTAGCAATCAGCAAGACTCTGTGGGCATAGGACCCTCCGAGCCAGGTGCGGGACACAATCTCCTAGTGTGCCGTTTTCCAGGCCTGTTGGAAAAGCGCAGTATTAGGCCGGGACTGACCCGATATTCCAGGTGCCGTCTGTTTCCCCTTTCTTTGACTAGGAAAGGGAACTCCCTGACCCCTTGTGCTTCCCGAGTGAGGCAATGCCTCGCCCTGCTTCGGCTCACACACAGTGCGCTTCACCGACTGTCCTGCACCCACTGTTAGGCACTCCCTAGTGAGATGAAACCAGTACCTCAAGCAGAAATGCAGAAATCACCCGTCTTCTGTGTCGCTGGGGCTGGGAGCTGGAGACCGGAGCTGTTCCTATTCGGCCATCTTGGCTCCTGGGCCGATCTTATCCAGTTTACGTTCTTTATGAATATTTATGTAAGGCTCAAGACGAGGCCAAAGTAGTGATTGAGTGGGGGTCTAAAAAGGTCTTTGGGGTGCTGGAATAGTCTATTTCTTGACCTGGGTGGTGGTTGTGTTATATTTTATTATAAAGCATTAAGTTGAATATTTATATTTTGTGCACTTTTCTGTATAAGTATTTTAATGGAAAAAAGTTAAGTATGAGGGGAAAAGGCAGTATCTTCTTTTCTTGGTTTTAAAGAAAAATCTTGGTTATTTCCAAGATGGATGAATAGGTACAGCTCTGGTCTACAGCTCCCAGTGAGATGGGATGCAAAAGATGGGTGATTTCTGCATTTCCAACTGAGGTACCTGGTTCATCTCGTTGGGACTGGTTAGACAGTGGGTGCAGCCCATGGAGGGGGAGCCAAAGCAGCGTGGGGTGTTGCCTCACCTGAGAAGTGCAAGTGGTCGGGGCATTTCCCTTTCCTAGCCAAGGGAAGCTGTGAGTGATTGTACCTGGAGGAATGATACACTTCTTCCCAAATACTGTGCTTTTCCCACAGTCTTTGCAACCGGCAGACCAGGAGATTCCCTCCCGTGCCTGGCTCGGTGGGTCCCACGCCCACGGAGCCTTGCTTGCTGCTAACACAGCAGTCTGAGATCAACCTGGAACACGGGAGCTTGGTGGGGGGGAGGGGCAGCCACCATCACTGAGGCTTCAGTAGGTAGTTCTATGCTCACAGTGTAAACAAAGTGGTAGGGAAGCTCGAACTGGGCGGGGCCCACTGCAGCTCTAGAGGAAGTAGAGGCCTACTTCCTCTCTAGATTCCACCTATGGGGGCAGGGGATATCTGAACAAAAGGCAGCAAACAGCTTCTCCAACTTAAACACCCCTGCCTGACAGCTCTGAAGAGAGCAGTGGTTCTCCCATCACGGTGTTCGAGCTCCAATAACGGACTAAACTACCTCCTCAAATGGGTCCCTGACCCCCGTGTAGCCTGACTGGGGATGCCTCCCAGTAGGGGCCAACAAACACCTCATACAGGCAGGTGCCCCTCTGGAATGAAGCTTTAAGAGGAAGGATCAGGCAGCAATATTTGCTGTTCTGCAGCCTCTGCTGGTGATATCCAGGCAAACAGGATCTGGAGTGGACATCCAGCAAACTCCAACAGACCTGTGGCTGCGGGGCCTGTCTGTTAGAAGGAAAACTAACAAACAGAAAGGAATAGCATCGACATCAACAAAAAGGACATCCACACCAAAACCCCGTCTGTAGGTCACCAACATCAAAGATTAAAGGTAGATAAAACCACAGAGATGGGGAGAAACCAGAGAAGAAAGGCTGAAAATTCCAAAAACCAGAATGACTCATCTCCTCCAAAGGAACACAACTCCTCACCAGCAAGAGAACAAAACTGGATGGAGAATGAGTTTGATGAGTTGACAGAAGTAGGCTTCAGAAGGTCAGTAATAACAAACTTCTCCAAGCTAAAGGAGCATGTTCTAAAACATCACATGCAAGCTAAAAACCTTGAAAAAAGGTTAGATGAAGCTAACTGGAATAACCAGTGAAAAGAAGAGCTTAAATGACCTGATGGAGCTGAAAACCACAGTACTAGAACTTCGTGAAGCATACACAAGCCTCAATAGCCTATTCGATCAAGCAGAAGAAAGAATATCAGTGATTGAAGATCAAACTAATGAAATAAAGCAAGAAGACAAGATTAGAGAAAAAAGAGTGAAAAGAAATGAACAAAGCTTCCAAGACATATGGGACTATGTGAAAAGACCAAATCTATGTTTGATTGGTGTACCTGAAAGTGATAGGGAGAATGGAACCAAGTTAGAAAACACTCTGGCTGGGGGCAGTGGCTCACGCCTGTAATCCCAGCACTTTGGGAGGCCAAGGCAGGTGGATCACATGAGGTCAGGAGTTTGAGACCTGCCTGACCAACATGGAGAAACCCCGTCTCTACTAAAACTACAAAATTACCCGGGCGTGGTGGTGCATGCCTGTAATCCTAGCTACTCAGGACGCCGAGGCAGAAGAATTGCTTGAACCTAGGAGATGGAGGTTGCGTTGAGCCGAGATCATGTCATTGCACTCCAGCCTGGGCAACAAGGGTAGAAACTCCATCTCAAAAACAATAAAAAGAAAACATTCTTCAGGATATTATCCAGGAGAACTTCCCCAACCTAGCAAGGCAGGCCAACGTTCAAATTCAGGATATACAGACAACACCACAAAGATGCTCCTCGAGAAGAGCAACCCCAAGAAACATTAATTGTCAGATTCACCAAGGTTGAAATGAAGAAAAAAATTTTAAGAACAGTCAGAGAGAAAGATCCGGTTACCCACAAAGGGAAGCCCATCAGGCTAACAGCTGATCTCTCTGCAGAAACCCTCCAAGCCAGAAGAGAGTGGGGGCCAATATTCAACATTCTTAAAGAAAAGAATTTTCAACCCAGGATTTCATATCCAGCCCAACTAAGCTTCATAAGTGAAGGAGAAATAAAATCCTTTACAGACAAGCAAATGCTGAAAGATTTTGTCACCACCAGGCCTGCCTTACAAGAGCTCCTGAAGGAAGCACTAAACATGGATAGGAACAACCAGTACCAGCCACTGCAAAAACATGCCAAATTGTAAAGACCATCGATGGTATGAAGAAACTGCATCAATTAATGGGCAAAATAACCAGCTAACATCATAATGACAGGATCAAATTCACACATAACAATATTAATCTTAAATGTAAATGGGCTAAATGCCCCAATTAAAAGACACAGACTGGCCAATTGGATAAAGAGTCAAGACCCATAGGTGTGCTGTATTTAGGAGATCCATTTCACATGCAAAGACACACATAGGCTCAAAACAAAGGGATGGAGGAAGATCTACCAAGTAAATGGAAAGCAAAAAAAAAACAGGGGTTGCAATTCTGGTCTCTGATAAAATAGACTTTAAACCAACAAAGATCAAAAGAGACAAAGAAGGCCATTACATAAAGGCAAAGGAATCAATTTATCAAGAAGAGCTAACTATCCTAAATATATATGCACCCAATACAGTTCCACACAGATTCATAAAGCAAGTTCTTAGAGACCTACAAAGAGACTTAGATTCCCACACAACAATAATGGGAGACTTTAACACCCCACTGTCAATATTAGACAGATCAACGAGACGGAAAACTAACAAGGATATCCAGGACTTGAACTCAGATCTGCACCAAGCAGACCTAATAGACATCTACAGAACTCTCCATCCCAAAACAACAGAATATACATTCTTCTCAGCACTACATCACACTTATTCTAAAAGTGACCACATAATTGGAAGTAAAACACTCCTTAGCAAATGTAAACGAACAGAAATCACAACAAAGTGTCTCTCAGACCACAGTTCAATCAAATTAGAACTCAGGATTAAGAATCTCACTCAAAACTGTACAACTACATGGAAACTGAACAACCTGCTCCCGAATGACTATTGGGTACATAACGAAATGAAGGCAGAAATAAAGATGTTCTTTGAAACCAATGAGAACAAGACACAATGTACCAGAATCTCTGGGACACATTTAAAGCAGCAGTGTGTAGAGGGAAATTGATACCACTAAATGCCCACAAAAGAAATCAAGAGAGGTCTAAAATCGACACTCTAACATCATAATTAAAAGTACTAGAGAAGAAAGAGCAAACAAATTCAACAGCTAGCAGAAGACAAGAAATAACTAAGATCAGAGCAGAACTGAAGGAGATAGAGACAAAAAAATAAATGAATCCAAGAGCTGGTTTTTTGAAAAGATCAACAAAATAGACCGCTAGCAAGACTAATGAAGAAAAGAGAGAAGAATCAAATAGATGCAATAAAAATGATAAAGGGGATATCACCACCAATCCCACAGAGATACAAACTACCACCAGAGAATACTATAAACACCTCTATGCAAATAAACTAGAAAATCTAGAAGAAATGGATAAATTTCTTGATACATACATGCTCCCAAGACTAAACCAGGAAGAAGTTGAAGCTCTGAATAGACCATTAACAGGTTCTGAAGTTGAGGCAATAATTAACAGCCTACCAACCAAAAAAAGTCCAGGACCAGACAGATTCACAGCTGAATTCTACCAGAGGTACAAAGAGGAGCTGGTACCATTCCTTCTGAAATTATTCCAATCGATAGAAAAAGAGGGAATCCTCCCTAACTCGTTTTATGAGGCCAGCATCATCCTGATACGAAACCCTGGCAGAGACACAACAAAAAAAGAGAATTTTAGGCCAATATCCCTGATGAACATTGATGCAAAAATCCTCAATAAAATACTGGCAAACTGAATCCAGTAGCACATCAAAAAGCTTATCCACCATGATCAACTGGGCTTCATCCCTGGGATGCAAGACTGGTTCAACATATGCAAATCAATAAACGCAATCCATCATATAAACAGAACCAACAACAAAAACCACATGATTATCTTAATAGATGCAGAAAAGGCCTTCAACAAAATTCAACAGCCTTTCATGCTAAAAACTCTCAATAAACTAGGTATCAATGGAACATATCTCAACATAATAAGAGCTAATTATGACAAACCCACAGCCAATATCATACTGAATGGGCAAAAACTGGAAGCATTCCCTTTGAAAACTGGCACAAGACAGGGATGCCCTCTCTCACCACTCCTATTCAACATAGTATTGGAAGTTCTGGCGAGGGCAATCAGGCAAGAGAAAGCAATAAAGATTTTCAAACAGCAAGAGCGGAATTCAAATTGTCCCTGTTTGCAGATGACATAATGGTATATTCAGAAACACCCCATCGTCTCAGCCCCAAATCTCCTTAAGCTGATAAGCAACTTCAGCAGTCTCAGGATACAAAATCAATGCGCAAAAATCACAAGCATTCCTATACAGCAATAACAGACAAACAGAGAGACAAATCATGAGTGAACTCCCATTCACAATTGCTACTAAGAGAATAAAATACCTAAGAATACAACTTACAAGAGATGTGAAGGCCCTCTTCAAGGAGAACTACAAACCACTGCTCAAGGAAATAAGAGAGGACACAAACAAATGGAAAAACATTCCATACTCATGGATAGGAAGAATCAGTATAATGAAAACGGCCTTACTGCCCAAAGTAATTCATAGATTCAATGCTATCCCCATCAAGCTACCACTGACTTTCTTCAAAGAATTGGAAAAACTACTTTAAACTTCATATGGAACCAAAAAAGAGCTCGCATAGCCAAGACAATCCTGGGCAAGAACAACAACGCTGGAGGCATTACACTACCTTACTTCAAACTATAGTACAAGGCTACAGTAACCAAAACAGCATGGTATTGGTACCAAAACAGATATATAGACCAGTAGAACAGAACGGAGTCCTCAGAAATAACACCACACATCTACCACCATCTGATCTTTGACAAACCTGACACACACAAGCAATGGGGAAAAGATTCCCTATTTAATAAGTGGTGTTGGGAAAACTGGCTAGCCATATGCAGAAAACTGAAACTGGACCCCTTCCTTACACCTTATATAAAAATCAACTCAAGATGGATCAAAGACTAAAACATAAGACCTAGGGCCATAAAAATCCTAGAAGAAAACCTGGGCAATACCATTCAGGACACAGGCATGGGCAAAGACTTCACATCTAAAACACCAAAAGCAATGGCAACAAAGGCCAAAATTGACAAATGGGATCTAATTAAACTAAATAGCTTCTGCACAGCAACAGAAACTATCATCAGCGTGAACAGGCAACCTACAGAATGGGAGAAAGTTTTTGCCATCTATCCATCTGACAAAGGGCTAATATCCAGATCTACAAAGAACTTAAATTTACAAGAAAAAAGCAAACAAACCCATCAAAAAATGAGCAAAGGATATGAACAGACACTTCTCAAAAGAAGACATTTATGCAGACAACAGACATATGAAAAAATGCGAATCATCACTGGTCATTAGAGAAATGCAAATCAAAACCACAATGAGATACTATCTCACTCCAGTTAGAATGATGATCATTAAAAAGTCAGGAAACAACAGATGCTGGAGAGGTTGTGGAAAAATAGGAATGCTTTTACACGGTTGGTGGGAGTGTAAATTAGTTCAACCATTGTGGAAGACAGTGTGGCAATTCCTCACTGATCTAGAACTAGAAATATCATTTGAACCAGCAATCCCATTACTGGGTATATACCCAAAGGATTACAAATCATTCTACGATAAAGACACATGCACATGTATGTTTACTGTGGCACTATTAACAATAGCAAAGACTTGGCACCAACCCAAATGTCTATCAGTGATAGACTGGATTAAGAAAATGTGGCACATATACACCGTGGAATACTATGCAGGCATAAAAAAGGATGAGTTCATGTCTTTGCAGAGACATGGATGAAGCTGGAAACCATCATTCTCAGCAAACTATCACAAGATCAGAAAACCAAACATCACATGTTCTCACGCATAAGTGGGAGTTGAAAAATGAGAACACATGGACACAGGGAGGGGAACATCACACACCAGGGCCTGTGGGGGGTGGGCGGTTAAGGGAGGGATAATATTAGGAGAAATACGTAATGTAGGTGACGGGTTGATGGGTGCAGCAAACCACCATGGTACGTGTATACCTATGTAACAAAACTGCACGTTCTGCACATGTAACCGAGAACTTAACGTATATAATAAAAAAAAAAAAAGAAAAATCTTGGTCATCTAGCATTGGTGATATTAAGGCACTTATTATAGAGAACTCAACAAGTTTGCCTTCTTTACTATTATCTTGCCTTCCTTTTCATTTACCTTCCTCTCTGTCAACACCTTTCTAAAAACATATTGCTCCTGCTCAAGAACACAATATGAGTAATTCGCAAAATCTTCGGGATTCACTGGTTGGTCATAGCTCCGACTTTGAGATCCAATTAGCTAGTTTAAATGTAATTATATTATTCAACTAGTTATTTGTGAGTGAAGTTGAGTAATGCTCTCATTGTATGCAACACTAGGAACTGATGGTTGTACGAAATGTTCAATTTAACATTTGGGGGTGTTTAATTATACAATTATAAAGAGGTTTCAGCATGTGCTTTTATGTTAGGTATTTATTTGTTTTTGTTTTCAATACACTTTTATTTTAATAACTCCAAAGGAGCTACAGAATATGCAGATGACAAAAAATATATTAATGTAATTTTAAGTCATTTACATGTTAAGGAACATTTAAATTTAAAATAATACTATATTTCTGTCATATCTTCAAGGATTTTAATTCAAACCCTGATTTGTATGCTGTTCAAAGTACAAACACTGGTTTTGAAATAAAACCTATATTTCAAGCATTAAAGAAAAATTCAAAAGGAAGTACTTAATGTCCCTTTGTTTTCTTTCTCTCAAGAGAATAAAAAGTCTCCCACTTGAATAAAGTCTAAATTACAGTGATGATTCAAACAAATGGAAAAGAAGAGATTAAGAATTACAGTTACATGGAGTATGCAGTGTCTCATTCTGGATTGGGGGAATTGAATTTTTAACTAAACCCAGTAATTAGTTTTCTATAAGTTGTTAAAATAGCTAAAAATTAATGTAAGAGACCTAATTTTTTCTTGTTTGGGGATTTAGCCAATATTCTATATATTTTCTTTAGAGTGATAATTGCTTTCTTGTCATTTGTTTTCAAGAAATAAAGATGATTACAATTACACTGACAAGATACTCAAGATGGGAAAGACTATATATCTCTCTATCAGTCAATCATAGATATCTATCAACATTCTCAGTCCATTCTGTCTCAGACTATTCCTGCTTCTATAGTAAAATAGATGGGTAATTTATAAATAATAGAAATTTATTTCTCACAGTTCTAGGGGCTGGGAAGTCTAAGATCAGGGTGCCAGCAGATTTGCTATCTGTTAAAGGCTTGCTCCCTTCTTCTAAGAGAGCTCTTGGGTGGCTCTTCTTGCTGCATCCTCACATGGAGGAAAGGCTGAATGCTGTGTCTTCACATGGCAGAATGGCAAATCATCACATTGTACACCTTGAATATATACAGTTTTTAATTTTAGTATGGTATATGATTTGATTAATGTTAGCATGGTATATCTTTCTCCATCCATTTATTTTTAATCTACATGTGTAATTATATTTAAAGTGAATTTATTGAGGGGAACATAGTTGCGTCTTGTTTTTTGACTGTTTGTTTTTTAATCCTCATGCATTAAAATACAATCCATGTTTTTTTTTTGTTGTTTTTTCTTGAGACAGAGTCTCGCTCTGTCACCCAGGCTGGAGTGCAGTGGGGCAATC
Source organism: Symphalangus syndactylus (assembly GCF_028878055.3). Lineage (NCBI taxonomy): Eukaryota > Metazoa > Chordata > Mammalia > Primates > Hylobatidae > Symphalangus > Symphalangus syndactylus. The sequence continues at coordinate 117,250,557 of NC_072423.2, read as the reverse complement.
TTGGCTCACTGCAAACTTTGCCTCCTGGGTTCAAGCAATTCTCCTGCCTCAGCCTCCTGAGTAGCTGGAATTACAGGCATGTGCCATCATGCACAGCTAATTTTTGTATTTTTAGTAGAGACGGGGTTTCACCATATTGGTCAGGCTGGTCTCAAACTCCTGACCTCATGATACGCCCACGTCAGCCTCCCAAAGTGCTGGGATTACAGGCATGGGCCACTGCACCCAGCCCAATCCATGTAATTTAATTGGTGTAGTTACACTATTGTTTAAAAAAAATTTTTTTTATTTGTATTTCAATAGCTTTGGGGGTACAGGTGGTTTTTTCTTACATAGGTAAGTTCTTTAGTGGTGATTTCTGAGATTTTAGGAAACTCGCCACCTAAGCAGTATACACTGTACCCAATATGTAGTCTTTTATCCCTCATCCCACTCCTGACCTTCCCTCCACCCTAAGTTCCCAAAGCCCATTGTATTATTCTTATGCCATCCTCATAGCTTAGCTCTCACTTATAAATGAGAACATACGATATTTGGTTTTCTACTGCTGAGTTACTTCAATTAAAATTATGGCCTCCTGCCGGGCGCGGTGGCTCACGCTTGTAATCCCAGCACTTTGGGAGGCCGAGGCAGGTGGATCACGAGGTCAGGAGATCGAGACCATGATGAAACCCCGTCTCTACTAAAAATACAAAAAATTAGCCGGGCGTGGTGGTGGGCGCCTGTAGTCCCAGCTACTCAGAGAGGCTGAGACAGGAGAATGGCGTGAACCCGGGAGGCAGAGCTTGCAGTGAGCCGAGATTGCGCCACTGCACTCCAGCCTGGGCGACAGAGCGAGACTCCGTTTCAAAAAAAAAAAAAAAAAATTATGGCCTCCAGCTCTATCCAAGTTGCTGCAAAAGACATTATTTTGTTCCTTTTTATTCCTGACTGGTATCCCATGATGTATATATACACCACATTTTCTTTATCCGCTCATTTGTTGATGGGCACTTAGGTTGGTTCTACATCTTTACAATTGCCAATTATGGAGAAATGTGTGTGTAAGTATCTTTTTATATAATGACTTATTTCCCTTTGGGTAGATACCCAGTAGTGGGATTGCTAGATCAGAAGGTAGTTCTTTTAGTTCTTTAAGGAATCTCCATGCTGTTTTTTGTAGTTGTTGTGCTAATTTACATTCCCACCAGTAGGGTAAAACTGTTCCCTTTTCACCACATCCACACCAACGTCTATTGTTTTTTGATTTTTTTATTATGCCCATTCTTGCAGGAGTAAGGTGGTATCTCATTGTGGTTTTCATTTGCATTTCCCTGATGATGAGTGATGTTGAGCATTTTTTCATGTTTGTTGGCTGTTTGTATATCTTCTTTTGAGAATTGTCTATTCATATCCTTAGCCCACGTTTTGATGGGATTGTTTTTTTTTCTTGCTGATTTGAGTTTCTTGTAGATTCTAGATATTAGTTCTTTGTTAGATGCAAATTTTGTGAATGTTTTCTCTCACTCTGTGGGCTGTTTGTTCTGCTGATTATTCCTTTTGCTGTGCAGAAGCATTTTAGTCTAATTAGGTTCCATTTTTTAATTTTTGTTTTTGTTGCATTTGCTTTGGGGGTCTTAGCTATGAATTCTTTGCCTAAGCCAATGTCTAGAAGAGTTTTTTCTGATGTTATCTTCTAGAACTCTTACTGTTTTAGGTCTTAGATTTAAGTCTTTGATTCATCTTGAGTTGATTTTTGTTTATGGTAATAGATGGGGACCTAGTTTCATTCTTCTACATGTGGCTTGCCAATTTTCTCAGTACTGTTTATTGAATAGGGCATCCTTTCCCCAATGTGTGTTTTTGTATGCTTTGTTGAAGATCAGTTGGCTATAAGTATTTGTCCTTATTTCTGGGTTCTCTATAGATAATTGATGTTTAACATCATTATTGAGATACCTAGATTAATATCTAGTATAGTTGGTACTGTTTTCTATTTGTTGTTCTTTTCTTTGTTCCTGTTTTTATATTCCATACTTTTTTCTGCTTTTTGCCATTTTAATTGAGCATTAATTACATTTACATAATTGCATTTTATCTTCTAAGCATATCAATTGTACTTCTTTAAAAACATTATTTTAGTTGTTGCCCAAGAGTTTGTAATGTACATTTATAACTAATCCAAGTGTTCTATAGTCCTATGATTAGGTCTTGGTGTTTTGACGAGTCTATGCCCCTGGACTGCAACCTTCACCAGTGCTTCTCCGTTTTTTTTCCTCCCTTAGGTGGGACTGGAAGGCTGAAGCAGGCTGGAGTTGAGTATTTCCCTTCCCCCTGGTCAATTAGTCTCTGGAAAAACCCCAGGAGATTAGGCTCTGATAAAATAGTTTCTCCTGCGGAAAGGCCTTATTAAAAGGAACAGAATCCTCCAGTGTATTGCAAAATTGTTCCTTTTCCCTGCTGATGGAGACATGAGGGAATATGTCACCAATATTCTCTGTGAGAATCTGGTAGCATTCCTGGAGGTAAAACTCATGAAAGTGTGAGGGCCCCCCATGAATGGGTCTCCCTGGAGTTTTTAACTCAGAATTGTTCACATCGAGTCTCCAGCAATTTGTCAATTACAGTTCAGGTTTTCCTACTCTGATTCCTGCAGAGGTTTCTGCTCCTAGGTTTCTGGTCTGGTTAAGTTGTGATTTTCTGTATTTGCTGCCTATTTTTTCAATTATGGGGGCAGCAGTTTGCCCTGTGAATTCACTTCTCCGACGGAGCTAAAAAGAGTTGATTTTTCAGATTATTCAGCTTTTTATTTGATGTTTGGATGGAGTGGCAACTTCTAAGATCTTTATATTTTGGACCGGAAACCAGAAGTCTTTTTAGTTTTTATTTATTTATTTATTTAGAAATGGAGTTTTTGCTCGTCGCTCAGGCTGGAGTGCAGTGGCGCGATCTCGGCTCACTTCAACCTCCACCTCCTGAGTTCAAGCAACTCTCCTGCCTCAGCTCCCAAGTAGCTGGGATTACAGGTGCCCACCACCACACCTGGCTAATTTTTGTATTTTTAGTAGAGATGGGGTTTCACCATGTTGGCCAGGATGGTCTCAATCTCCTGACCTCATGATCCAACTGCCTCGGCCTCCCAAAGTGCTGGGATTATAGGCATGAGCCACCACACCTGGCTTTTTAGTTTATTTTTAAATAAAATTCTATGGTCTAAATCTAGAGATTGGCCAGGCATGGTGGCTCACACCCGTAATCCCGGCACTTTGGGAGGCTAAGGTAGGAAGATTGCTTGAGCCCAGGAGTTCGTGACAAGCCTGGGCAACATAGTGAGATCCCATCTCTACAAATAAATACATAAATAAATAAATTAGCCAGTCATGGTGGCACATGCCCGTAGTCCCAGATGCTCAGGAGGCTGAGGTGGGAGGATTGCTTGTGCCTGGGAGGATGAGGCTGGGTGACAGAGCAGACCCTTTCTTAAATAAATAAATAAATAAATAAATAAAATAATAAATAAATCTGGAGATCATTTCTAATTTCATAATAGGTTGGGAGATTTATGGTTAAGAGTCTTAATTTTTTAAAAATCAGAATTTGGTGGTATTTTTCCATAATGTTTATATGACTAGGATGAAGTTGATTTCCAAGTTTCCAATTAGGGTGAAAAGTAATCCTTATAATCCAATATTCATGACAAGTGCAACAGGACAAAAAGAGTGGATTCAACGTTCTTATATCCAAATGGTCCAAGTGTATAACTAATTTACAAATTTATTTGATAGCTGAGGGGTCAGTTCTAATTTACTAGTCATAGCATTACTTAGATGGGCTGGTTGACAATGGAACTGGATGGTGACATTTGCATTTTGGCACTAAAGTAGATCTATGGCTGGTAGCACAGTGGTTACTGTTCCATACTAGAGCCAACAAAATTAGTCTTGTCAGTTTCATAGACAGCCACACTGCTCTTTCAATTGCCCTACAACAGATGCAAACCCATTATCACTGCTAGAAACACAACTCCTGGAGTGTGCCTAAGCAATGCAAGTGTGTGGTGAGACCGAATTTATCAACCCACCACCAACTCATGTGATAGTCACTGCCATCATGCTAGAGCATATGATATACTCAAGCAAAGAAACAGAGAAAAGACCCCTTATGTCCTGCTACCATCTCTCTGTATAATTGTTGGTAAGTAATAGAACCTCTCTATTCTCTGATTTCCCATTTATATGATGGAAATAATATTAACTATTAAGAATGATGTAAAGATCAATGGGCTTAATTAGACAGAATTTTGAATTCCTTGCAGGTGTTATTTAAACCTGGGCTACAACTTGGTCAATAAAAAAAGTTTATTTGGTCCCCACAGTGTGTGGATTATAACATAGTTCTGAGTACTTTTAGGAATTACAAAGGAATTGGAGGCCACATCTCTATTCTCATGGAATTATTATACTCCATGTAAGACAGGACTAATCCCAGTCAAAGCTGATAAGCACACTGACAAAAATATTATCAATTGCCGCCGCTGATAAGGACTCTGTTGATCCTCCAATGGTGCACGCCCCAGGTTAGGTGTAGTGAACTGGAAGCTCTAGGAGACTCAAGGAAGAAAACATAGGCTTAAAGGATGGGTTCACTACTGAAGGTTTAATTATTTTGGAAAACCATTTAGCACAATCTCATACCACTGTATAATTTTTGTTTTAAAGGTCTGGTACTGAAAAAATTTTTACAATAAAAATGAAACAGTTTAGTATAACTACAGGTGTTATCATGATAACTATAATTTGTGTCTACATAAACCTTTCCACCAAGAAAAGAATGCACACATATATATAAATGATGGTTTAAATGTCTAGTTTTAGGAGACTAAGAAGTTAACAATACAAAAGTAACAGCAATATGTATACTGCATATGCCACCAAACCTGACAGAAAGATATTCAATAGCCCATTTCCCCCACCTGCAGCATAAGAAATTACATTAAATAAGAGACTTCACTAAGAAAAGGAGAGAGTAGCTAAGCAACACCTTCAAATCTCAAAGGAGAGTTTTTTAAAAGCCCTAAATTTAGCTATTACATATATTCATCAGCACAGCTAAAAAGTCTTTATAAACTAATTTGCAGCATCCAATAAAATAAAAATTCAGAGGAGGGTTTATTGTGCAGCTGAAATTCTTGAAGCTCAAATATATCTGTTATGGTGCTGCAAGACATCTTCCTGTTGAATGACTGCTGGGAATGTCTAATCCATTACTTTCCACAAAAGAGTACCTTTTTGTCTCTTCAAAGTTTGCTTGATTACCTGGATGGTGCTTATGTGGGTGTGTTCATTATGATTTGTGACAATCATTATGATTTGTGCAGCATACTTCAACTAACAAGAAAACAGGCCTGGTGTGGTGGTTCACGCCTGTAATCCCAGCACTTTGGGAGGCCAAGGTGGGAGGATCACTTGAGCCCAGGAGTTCTAGACCAGCCTGGGCAACATAGTGAGACCCTGACTCAACAAAAAATTAAAAAGAAATAAGTAAATTAAGTGGGCCTGGTGCATGCCTGCTGTCCCAGCTAGTTGGGACACTGAGGTGGGAGGATTGCTTGAGCCTGGGAGGTCGAGGCTGCAGTGAGCTGTAATTGCACCACTGCACTCCAGACTGGGTGACAGAGTGAAACCCTGTCTCAAAAATTAAAAAACAAACAAACAAAAAAACACTTTATTTCAGATGCACTTTCATAAATCATTATCATACTTGCTTAGTCTAATAATCAGGTCTCTATCTTTCAAATGCTTAAAACGTGTATCCCCATCTGTGCACCTTCATCAAAAGTTATTACACCTTTGTCATCCATTTCTTTGTGTATTTTTAGTTTACTTGTGTTATTCACTTTTCCCTGTGAAACCTTAAGTTTTTTACCTGCCAACTCCTTTGTAACTTTCCTACATTGATTTAAAGTAGACAGTGGTATATTTATAAATCAGCTTTCAAGAAAAACAAAAAAGCCCTGATTTGAAGTGATTGACAATTTCTGTGGTATAAATACTCTCAATTTCAAAGTTCCAAGGTTTCATATCCAGCTCATGAAATTCCTGAATATTTGACAATCAGCTCTCATGAACAGAAAAAAGTCTACTCTAGCCATGTAGGTAAACAGTAAGATTACTAGTTTTGCACTGACTTAGAAGAGTATTTTCACTAACTGCTCATTCACTTACACCATCATAAAGTTCTTCCAGCTGTGTGCATAGACAATCATAACATATTTCAGTGTGGAATCAATGATGGGTGAAAATTCTTCCCTCTATGCATCCCTGCAGAGCTAAGGCTAAATAAGCCAATTTGCTGAATTACTTAGAACCAAGTATTTATTGCATCACAAACAGATTAGTTCCCACTTGTCAGAAAATGTAATAGAGCCAAGATGCCAATTGGTGTTTGTTTTCTGCCACAAGTGCAGACTAAACAGAATGGATATTCAGTAAGCTGTATTCAACTGAAGGATGCATTTTCAAAACGGGATGGGGGAGAATAAACAGGCAACATTAATTTCAGAGGGAATTATGGGTATGAACTTTTTTTCTGCTTCTGTATAAACCTGACCCTGCTACAAATATTCAGTGGCATAAATAATAACAATAGATGGATTTTGCTCTTGGAAACTCAAATACAGAAAGGCAACTGACATTTTCAGTGTCAACATTTCGGAGGGCAATGCTTTTCCTGATTTATGGGGATGCCTATTATTTTGCCATGGATTTACCAGGAAAAAACAACCAGAAGAAAAATAAAAGTTTGAAGATCTGAAATAGAGTAGAAAAATATCTTTTTTTAAAAAAACACTGATTCTACTGAAAATAAAAATTCATGGCTCTTCTATTGTATTAAATGAAATAGAAGGCGGAGGAAAAGAACACTATTAAAATTCTCTCCCCAAATCATCGCGACTTTAAATTTCCTGGGGCTGCGGAACATGACTGGAAATTGAATGGTAGTTCCTCTGGGCTCTTCCTTTCCTCTTTCTTCTCTGTCCCTACCCTCAATGACACTAGAACTTGAAAATGCACAATCAGATAAAAGCCTGTTCTAATGGCTTCCTTCTCAGTTTAATAAGTCAGAAAAGTCACATACTTCCAGAAAAGTATGTGAAGGACATCAGAATGGGAGCTGGTATAAGCTTGGGGATTATTTCAAGGGTCATGACTAATTTTTGATCACATGTTAATGGGAAGATTTAGCCCTGTTGTACTTCATGTGTGGGATATTCACCCACACGTCTACCTTCATGTGTGGGATATTCACCCATGAATTTTTAATCATGGAATTTCCCTCTGTCACCTAGGCTGGAGAGCACTGGCATAATCATAGCTCACTGTAAAGTTGAACTTCTGGGCTCAAGTGATCTTCCCTCCTTATCCTCCAGAGTAGCTGGGACTATAGGCATGCATCACCATACACAGCTAATTGTTTACTTATTTTTATTTTTTTGTAGAGATGAGGTCTCACTATGTTGTCCAGGCTGTCTGAAACTCCTAGCCTCAAGTATTCTTCCTGCCTCCGCCTCCCAAGTAGCTGAGATTACAGGCACACATCACCATGCCTGGCCACGAGAGTGTAGACTTTTTGATGAAAGTTTTCCTGAGGTGACTGCCTCCTGTAATCATAGTATAAAAACCAACAAGTTATGACCTCACCATTCTCAACACTTAAGACATATTTCATGCTTAGCATTAAATAGAAATGAAAACAAATGTCACAGTTTGGGTTCTCTAAGAAGCAGTCTCTGAGACAGAGTTGAATGTTCAGGAGTGCTCTTGCAACCAACACCTGTGGGAAGGAAGGGAGAAAGAGGGATTGGGTAGAGGGGAAGTTGAACTGTGATGTAGGTTTGACAGACTCAGCCACAGGGAGTTCTGGAGCAGAAATGGCTCAAAAGGATCATCCCAGTTTGAGTCAGAGTGGCTGGTCTTTTATGTCCCTGCCTCTATCCATCCATCCATCATTAGATGTGAGCCTTTCCTAGAAGGGCATGACCTTGGTGAGACGGCTTTCCACAGTGATGTGTTCCTGGAAGGGACTAAAAGCTGCAAGCTGTTGCATCAAAATACCCACTGAAGCTGGGGCAATAAATCCTTCCTTGAAGGGAAATTTGAACACCACATCTCTGTGTCAACAGCAATGAGTCTCCTTAACCTGAAAAATATCAATCATCTTTTACACATCTCACATACTAAATAAGAGCATAAAAGTCTACCTAATACATTCAAAATGATTTAAGAACTATTGTTTTTCCAATATATGGTGTTGGAACAATTGGATATCCATAAGCAAAAACAAAACCTCGACCTAAACATCTCACTTCCATAAAAATTAACTCAAAATAGATCATGGATTTAAACATCATGTGTAAAATCATAAAACTTTTAGAAAAAAACATAGGAGAAACATAGGATCCTCAAGACCTCAAGCTAGGCAAAGAGTTCTCAGACTTGATAGCAAAAGCATAATCCATTTTTAGAAATCAATAAATAGGATTTTATCAAATTAAAAACTTTTACTGTGCAAAGTATGTGCCATATGAAGAGGATGAAAAGATAAGCTACAGATGTCAGGAAGTATTTGCAAACTACATTCCTGACAAAGGACTGGTATCTACAGAATATAAAGAATTCTCAAAACTCAACAGTTAGAAAATGAGCAAAATATATGAATAGATACCTCATTTTGAAAATGATATACAGAGGGCAAAAAGTCACATGAAAAGATGCTCAACATCACCAGCCATCAGGGAAATGCAAATTAAAGTCACAATGGGACATCACTACACACCCATCAGAATGGCTAAAATAAAAAACAGAGACAACACCAAAGGCTGGAAAGGAAGTGGAGAAACGAGGTTGATCACACTTTGCTGGTAGGAATATACGGTACAGCTACTCTGGAAAACAGTTTGGTGATTTTTAAAAAACAAAACATGCAACTATCATATGACCCAGCAATTGTACTCTTTGACATTTATCCCAGAGAAATTAAAACTTGGAATCACACAAAAACCTGTACATGAATGTTTTTGGCAGCTTTATTTGTAATAGCTGAAAACTGGAAACAACTCAGATGTCCTGCATCAGATAACTGATTAAACAAACTATGGGTATATTAAACCGTGTAATACTACTCTGCAAGAAAAAGGAATTAACTATGTATATGTGCAACAATTTTAATCTCCAAATAATTATGCTTGGAGAAAAGTCAATTGCAAGAGGTTAAATATGGGCCAAGTATAGTGGCTCAGGCCTGTAATCCCAACGCTTTGGGAGGCGAGGTGAGAGGATCACTTGAGCCTGGGAGTTTGAGACCAGCCTGGGCAACAAAGTGAGACCCTGTACGTACAAAAAAGAAAGAAAAAAAAATAGCTAGGCATGGTGGTAAGCATGTGGTCCCAGGTACACGGAGGTTGAGCCGGGAGGATTGTTTAAGCATAGGTGATCAAAGCTGTACTGAGCCAGGTTTGCACCTGCACTCCAGCCTGGGTGACAGAGTGAGACCCTGTCTCAAAAAAAAATTTTTTTAAGTCATATTCTATTCTATAATGATTCTATTTAGATAACTTTCTTGGAATGACAAAAGTATAGGAATAGATTAGTTGGTGGGTTGTATGTGCAGCAGGGAAGTGGGTGTGGCTGTAAAAGGGTAACAAGAGGGATCCTGTGGTGATGGAAATGTTCCACATATGTATTGTTTCAGTGTCAATGTCCTGGTTGGGACATTGTAATATCATTTTGCAAAATGTTACCACAAGGGGAAGTTGGTAAAGGGTACATGGGAGCTCTCTGTATTATTCTTACAACTGCATGTGAATCTGCAATTCTCTCAATATAAATAGTTTTAAAAAAGACTGTGAAAAAAACTTGAATTAAATTAACCACATAATTTTTTTTTTTACTACCCTCTTTCCAAGTACGTGGCCTTGATTCTAGTACATTCAAGACACACATCAGCCTGAGAAAGGGGGATGATTTCTATAAAAGAAGCACAAAACAAAATTAACAAACAACAGTGCAACAGCTAATATTCAATTTCTGTCATTGAAACTGATTTATGTTCTATCAAAAAGATACAGGCACTACCATGTTCATCACAGCACTATTCACAATAGCAAAGACAAGGAATAAACCCAGGTGCCCATCAACGGTGGACTGGACAAAGAAAATGCGGTACACATACACCATGGAATACCATGCAGCCCCAAAAAAGAATGAAATCATGTCCCTTGCAGCAGCATGGATGCAGGTGGAAGCCATCATCCTAAGGGAATGAATCAACACAGAAACAGAAAACCAAATATTGCATGTTCCCACTCATAAGTGGGAGCTCACGCCTGTAATCCTAGCACTTTGGGAGGCTGAGGTGGGCAGATCTCCTGACGTCAGGAGTGCGAGACCAGCCTGGTCAACATGGTGAAACCCAGTCTCTTCTAAAAGTACAAAAAACAAATTAGCCAGGTGAACCACAAAATTTAGTAGATGAAATAGTGGCATTACACACTGGTGGGATAAGGAGTTATCAATGCATGGTGTGAAGGTGATTTGATGATCTATTGCTACCTAACAAACTACCTCAAAATACAGTGGCTTAAAACCATCACCATTTTATTTTCTCACAATTCTGTGGGTCAGGAATTCAAGCTAATCTGGGCAGACATTAATCCACACAATACTGGTTGGGGCCATTCACTGCATTCAGGTGGTGGGCGGGCTGGGAATTCAAAGCCTTCACTCACAAGTCTGGTGCCTTGGTGCTTTGCACATGGCTTCTCTCTCCACATGGCTAGCAAGACTTCCTTACAGCATGGTGGTCTCAGGGTAGTCAGACTTTTGCCATAGTATTTGACTTAGGAGAGGGAATAGATGAATTGGTGAACTCTGGAGCAACAGATTCTTAAGTTTCAGCATTGGAAATGACACAGCATCACTTCTGCTACATGCTTTTGGTCAAAACAAGTCACAAGTTCAGACTTAAGGGAAGGAAAAACAAACACTAATCAACATGAGGAGCCATAAGGGGCCAATTAATTAACTACAGATGTGCCTTGACCTACCATGGGGCTATTTCCTGATAAACCCACTGTAAGTTGAAAATACTGTTAAGTTCCAAGTGCATTTAATACACCTAACCTAACCTACACTTAGCCTACCTTAAATGTCCTGAGAACTCTTACATTAGCCTACTGTTATGCAAAACCATCTAGTACAAGGTCTATTTTATAATAAAGTCTTAAATATTTCATGCAATTTATTGAATAATGCAGTAAGAGTAAAAAACAGAATGGCTGTATGGGTATTCGAATGGTTTCTACTGAATGTGTATTGCTTTCACACCATTGTAATAAGGGAGGAGACCACCCCTCATATTGTCTTATCCCCATTTTCTGCCTCCAAAGAAAGAAGAAGTAAAAAATAAAAGGCAGAAATGAAATCCACAGGCAGACAGCCCAGTGCCACACCCTGGGCCTGGTAGTTAAAGATCGACCCCTGACCTAACCGGTTATGTTATCTATAGATTTCAGACATTGTATGGGAAAGCACTGTGAAAACCCCTGTCCTGTCCTGTTCCATTCTGGTTACTGGTGCACGCAGCCCGCAGTCACATACCCCCTGCTTGCTCAATTGATCACAACCCTCTCACATGGACCCCCTTAGAGTTGTGAGCCTTTTAAAAGGGACAGGAATTGCTCACTTGGGGAGCCAGGCTCTTGAGACAGGAGTCTTGCTGATGCCCCTGGCCAAATAAACCCCTTCCTTCTTTAACTCCATGTCTGAGGAGTTTTGTCTGTGGCTCATACTGCTACAGTAAAGTCATAAAATTGTAATTTGAGCCATTATAAGTTGGGGACTGTATTTGTAAAATACTTTTCTTAATGGGAAATTTTGAAAAAATTACACATTCAATTAAAAAAGGAGATATTGAGCTTTTCAGATTTTCTATTTCATCTTGTCAGTTTTAATAAGTTTTGCTTTCTGAAGATTTTGTTGTTACTGTGGGAGGGTGGAGCCAAGATGGCCGAATAGGAACAGCTGCAGTCTACAGCTCCAGCATGAGCGACGCAGAAGACGGGTGATTTCTGCATTTCCAAATGAGGTACCGGGTTCATCTCACTGGGGAGTGTCGGACAGTGGGTGCAGGACAGCGGGTGCAGTGCACTGAGTGTGAGCTGAAGCAGGGCGAGGAATCGCCTCACCCAGGAAGCACAAGGGGTCAGGGAACTCCCTTTCCTAGTCAAAGAAAGGGTGACAGATGGCACCTGGAAAATCGGGTCACTCCCACCCTAATACTGCTCTCTTCCAACGGTCTTAGCAAATGGCACATCAGCAGATTATATCCCGGGCCTGGCTCAGAGGGTCCTACACCCACGGAGCCTCACTCATTGCTAGCACAGCAGTCTGAAATCAAACTGCAAGGCAGCAGCGAGGCTGGGGGAGGGGCGCCTGCCATTGCTGAGGCTTGAGTAGGTAAACAAAGTTGCTGGGAAGCTCAAACTGGGTGGAGCCCACCACAGCTCAAAGAGGCCTGCCTGCCTCTGTAGACTCGACCTCTGGGGGTAGGGCATAGCCAAACAAAAGGCAGCAGAAAACTCTGCAGACTTAAATGTCCCTGTCTGACAGCTTTGAAGAGACTAGTGGTTCTCCCAGCATGCAGCTGGAGATCAGAGAATGGACAGACTGCCTCCTCAAGTGGGTCCCTGACCCCTGAGTAGCCTAAGTGGGAGGCAACCCCCAGTAGGGACAGACTGACACCTCATACGGCCGGGTACTCCTCTGATACAAAACTTCCAGAGGAATGATCAGGCAGCAACATTTGCTGTTCACCAGTATTCGCTATTCTGCAGCTGCCACTGGTGATACCCAGGTAAACAGGGTCTGGAGTGGACCTCCAGCAAACTCCAACAGACCTGCAGCTGAGGGTCCTGTTAGAAGGAAAACTGACAAACAGAAAGGACATCCACACCAAAACCCCATCTGTACGTCACCATCATCAAAGACTAAAGGTAGATAAAACCACAAAGATGGGGAAAAAAACAGAGAAGAAAAACTGGAAACTCTAAAAATCAGAGCACCTCTCCTCCTCCAAAGGAACACAGCTCCTCACCAGCAATGGAACAAAGCTGGACAGAGAATGACTTTGATGAGTTAAGAGAAGAAGGCTTCAGATGAGCAAACTACTCCGAGCTAAAGGAGGAAGTTGGAACCCATGGCAAAGAAGTTAAAAACCTTGAAAAAAAATTAGACAAATGGCTAACTAGAATAACCAATCAGAGAAGTCCTTAAAGGACCTGAAAGAGCTGAAAACCATGGCACGAGAACTACGTGATGAATGCACAAGCCTCAGTAGCCGATTCGATCAACTGGAAGAAAGGGTATCAGTGATGGAAGATGAAATGAATGAAATGAAGTGAGAAGAGGAGTTTAGAGAAAAAAGAATAAAAAGAAACAAACAAAGCCTCCGAGAAATATGGGACTATGTGAAAAGACCAAATCTACATCTGATTGTTGTACCTGAAAGTGACGGAGAGAATGAAACCAAGTTGGAAAACACTCGTCAGGATATTATCCAGGAGAACTTCCCCAGTCTAGCAAGGCAGGCCAATATTCAAATCCAGGAAATACAGAGAACGCCACGAAGATACTCCTCGAGAAGAGCAACTGCAAGACACATAATTGTCAGATTCATCAAAGTTGAAATGAAGGAAAAAATGTTAGCAGCCAGAGAGAAAGGTCGGGTTACCCACAAAGGGAAGTCCATCAGACTAACAGCTGATCTCTCGGCAGAAACTCTACAAGCCAGAAGAGAGTTGGGGCCAATATACAACATTCTTAAAGAAAAGAATTTTCAACCCAGAATTTCATATCCAGCCAAAACTAAGCTTCCTAAGTGAAGGAGAAATAAAATCCTTTTCAGACAAGTAAATGCTGAGAGATTTTGTCACCACCAGGCCTGCCCTAAAAGAGCTCCTGAAGGAAGCACTAAACATGGAAAGGAACAACCGGTACCAGTCACTGCAAAAACATGCCAAATTGTAAGGACCATCGAGGCTAGGAGGAAACTGCATCAACTAACGAGCAAAATAACCAGCTAACATCATAATGACAGACTCAAATTCACAGATAACAATATTAACCTTAAATGTAAATGGGCTAAATGCTCCAATCAAAGGACACAGACTGGCAAACTGGATAAAGAGTCAAGACCCATCAGTGTGCTGTATACAGGAAACCCATCTCACGTGCAGAGACACACATAGGCTCAAAATAAAGGGATGGAGGAAGATCTACCAAGCAAATGGAAAACAAAAAAAGGCAGAGGCTGCAATCCTAGTCTCTGATAAAACAAACTTTAAACCAACAAAGATCAAAAGAGACAAAGAAGGACATTACAGAATGGTAAAGGGATCAATTCAACAAGAAGAGCTAACTATCCTAAATATATATGCACCCAATACAGGAGCACCCAGATTCATAAAGCAAGTCCTTAGAGACCTACAAAGAGACTTAGACTCCCACACAATAATAATGGGAGACTTTAACACCCCACTGTCAACATTAGACAGATCAATGAGACACAAAGTTAACAAGGATATCCAAGAACTGAACTCAGCTCTGCACCAAGAGGACCTAACAGACATCTACAGAACTCTCCACCCCAAATCAACAGAGTATACATTCTTTTCAGCACCACACCACACCTATTACAAAATTGACCACATCGTTGGAAGTAAACTACTCCTCAGCAAATGTGAAAGAATAGAAATTATAACAAACTGTCTCTCAGACCACAGTGCAATCAAACTAGAACTCAGGATTAAGAAACTCACTCAAAAGCGCTCAACTACATGGAAACTGAACAACCTGCTCCTGAATGACTACTGGGTACATAACAAAATGAAGGCAGCAATAAAGACGTTCTTTGAAACCAATGAGAACAAAGACACAACATACCAGAATCTCTGGGACACATTCAAAGCAGTGTGTAGAGGGAAATTTATAGCACTAAATGCCCACAAGAGAAAGCAGGAAAGATCTAAAATTGACACCCTAACATCACAATTAAAAGAACTAGAGAAGCAAGAGCAAATAGATTCAAAAACTAGCAGAAGGCAAGAAATAACTAAGATCAGAGCAGAACTGAAGGAAATAGAGACACAAAAAACCCTTCAAAAAATCAATGAATCCAGGAGTTGCTTTTTGGAAAAGATCAACAAAATTGATAGACCACTAGCAAGACTAATAAGAAAGGAGAGAAGAATCAAATAGACGCAATAAAAAATGATAAAGGGGATATCACCACCGATCCCACAGAAATATAAACTACCATCAGAGAATACTATAAAAACCTCTACGTAAATAAACTAGAAAATCTAGAAGAAATGGATAAATTCCTCGACACATACACCCTCCCAAGACTAAACCAGGAAGAAGTTGAATCTCTGAATAGACCAATAACAGGCTCCGAAATTGAGGCAATACTTAATAGCTTACCAACCAAAAAAAGTCCAGGACCAGATGGATTCACAGCCGAATTCTACCAGAGGTACAAGGAGGAGCTGATACCATTCCTTCTGAAACTATTGCAATCAATAGAAAAAGAGGGAATCCTCCCTAACTCATTTTATGAGGCCAGCATCATCCTGATACCAAAGCCTGGCAGAGACACAACAAAAAAAGAATTTTAGACCAATATCCTTGATGAACATCAATCCAAAAATCCTCAATAAAATACTGGCAAACCGAATCCAGCAGCACGTCAAAAAGCTTATACACCATGATCAACTGGGCTTCATCCCTGGGATGGAAGGCTAGTTCAACATATGCAAATCAATAAACGTAATCCAGCATATAAACAGAACCAACGACAAAAACCACATGATTATCTCAATAGACGCAGAAAAGGCCTTTGACAAAATTCAACAATGCTTCATGCTAAAAACTCTCAATAAATTAGGTATTGATGGGACATATCTCAAAATAATAACCCACAGCCAATATCATACTGAATGGGCAAAAACTGGAAGCATTCCCTTTGAAAACTGGCACAAGACAGGGATGCCCTCTCTCACCACTCCTATTCAACACAGTGTTGGAAGTTCTGGCAAGGGCATTCAGGCAGGAGAAGGAAATAAAGGGTATTCAATTAGGA
The DNA here is from genome assembly GCF_028878055.3 of Symphalangus syndactylus. NCBI lineage: Eukaryota > Metazoa > Chordata > Mammalia > Primates > Hylobatidae > Symphalangus > Symphalangus syndactylus. Next base: position 117,234,381 of record NC_072423.2, on the reverse strand, counting down.
AAAGAGGAAGTCAAATTGTCCCTGTTTGCAGATGACATGATTGTATATCTAGAAAACCCCATTGTCTCAGCCCAATATCTCCTTAAGCTGATAGGCAACTTCAGCAAGGTCTCAAGATATAAAATCAATGTGCAAAAATCACAAGCATTCTTATACACCAATAACAGACAAACAGCCAAATCATGAGTGAACTCCCATTCACAATTGCTTCAAAGAGAATAAAATACCTAGGAATCCAACTTACAAGGGACATGAAGGACCTCTTCAAGGAGAACTACAAACCACTGCTCAATGAAATAAAAGAGTTCTCCTTGGCCGGGCGTGGTGGCTAAGGCTTGTAATCCCAGCACTTTGGGAGGCCGAGGTGGGCGGATCACGAGGTCAGGAGATCGAGACCACAGTGAAACCCCGTCTCTACTAAAAATACAAAAAAATTAGCCGGGCGTGGTGGCAGACGCCTGTAATCCCAGCTACTTGGAGAGGCTGAGGCAGGAGAATGGCGTGAACCCAGGAGGCGGAGCTTACAGTGAGCCAAGATTGCGCCACTGCACTCCAGCCTGGGCAACAGAGCGAGACTCCGTCTCAAAAAAAAAAAAAAAAAAAAAGAAATAAAAGAGGATACAAACAAATGGAAGAACATTCCATGCTCATGGGTAGGAAGAATCAATAACGTGAAAATGGCCATACTGCCCAAGGTAATTTATAGATTCAATGCCATCTCCATCAAGCTACCAATGACTTTCTTCACAGAATTGGAAAAAAACTACTTTAAAGTTCATATGAACCAAAAAAGAGCCCACATTGCCAAGTCAATCCTAAGACAAAAGAACAAAGCTGGAGGCATCACGCTACCTGACTTCAAACTATACTACAAGGCTACAGTAACCAAAACAGCATGGTACTGGTACCAAAACAGAGATATAGACCAATGGAACAGAACAGAGCCCTCAGAAATAATACTACACATCTACAACCATCTGATCCTTGACAAACCTGACAAAAACAAGAAATGGGGAAAGGATTCCCTATTTAATAAAAGGTGCTGGGAAAACTGGCTAGCCATATGTAGAAAGCTGAAATTGGATCCCTTCCTTACACCTTATACAAAAATTAATTCAAGATGGATTAAAGACTTAAATGTTAGACCTAAAACCATAAAAACCCTAGAAGAAAACCTAGGCAATACCATTCAGGACATAGGCATGGACAAGGACTTCATGTCTAAAACACCAAAAGCAATGGCAACAAAAGCCAAAACTGACAAATGGGATCTAATTAAACTAAAGAGCTTCTGCACAGCAAAAGAAACTACCATCAGAGTGAACAGGCAACCTACAGAATGGGAGAAAATTTTTGCAATCTACTCATCGGACAAAGGGCTAATATCCAGAATCTACAATGAACTCCAACAAATTTACAAGAAAAAAACAAACAACCCCATCAAAAAGTGGGTGAAGGATATGAACAGACACTTCTCAAAAGAAGACATTTATGCAGCCAAAAGACACATGAAAAAATGCTCATCATCACTGGCCATCAGAGAAATGCAAATCAAAACCACAATGAGATACCACCTCACACCAGTTAGAATGGCCATCATTAAAAAATCAGGAAACAACAGGTGCTGGAGAGGATGTGGAGAAATAGGAACATTTTTACACTGTTGGTGGGACTGTAAACTAGTTCAACCACTGTGGAAGTCAGTGTGGCGATTCCTCAGGGATCTATAAGTAGAAATACCATTTGACCCAGCCATCCCATTACTGGGTATACACCCAAAGGATTATAAAACATGCTGCTATAAAGACACATGCACACGTATGTTTATTGTGGCACTATTCACAATAGCAAAGACTTGGAACCAACCCAAATGTCCAACAATGATAGGATTAAGAAAATGTGGCACATATACACCATGGAATACTATGCAGCCATAAAAAATGATGAGTTAATGTCCTTTGTAGGGACATGCGTGAAGCTGGAAACCATCATTCTCAGCAAACTATCGCAAGGACAAAAAACCAAACACCACATGTTCTAACTCATAGGTGGAAATTTAACAATGAGAACACATGGACGCAGGAAGGGGAACATCACACACCGGGGCCTGTTGTGGGGTCGGGGGAGTGGGGAGGGATAGCATTAGGAGACATATCTAATGTTAAATGAAGAGATAATGGGCGCAGCACACCAACATGGCACATGTATACATACGTAACAAACCTGCACATTGTGCACATGTACCCTAAAACTTGAAGTATAATAAAAAAAGAGAAAAAAGAAATAAGTATTTTGTTTATTTTATCTAAGTTGTCAAATTTATTGGCATAAAGCTATTTGTAGTATTGCCTTACTTCTTTTGAATATGTTGGTAAGATCTCTAGTGACATCTTCTTTTCCATTTCTGATATTGTTCATTTGTACTTTTTCTTTTTATCAGCTATCCAGGAATTTATCAACTTTATTAATCCCAAGGAACCAACTTTTGTATATTTCATGGATTTTGCTTTTTCCACATATCAATATGCTCTGGAGTACTTCCATATTAGTATATATAGATCTACCTCATTTTTCTTAATTGCTGCCATAGTATTCCATATTACGGAGGTACCAGAATTTAGTTAATCATATGCATTCTTATTAATGTCTTTTTTTTTTGCCATTAGACTACTGAAGCAAACATCCTTTTATGTGTCTCTATGTGCACATGAGAAAGGTCAGACCCCCAGAAGTTAAATTCCTGGGCCACATAGTATTTTAATTTTACATTTTAAAACAGATCTCCCAAACTGCTTTCCAAATGGCTGTGCCAATTTGCACTTCCACCAAATGGGTAGGGATATTCCCCACTGATCCATGGCCTTGCCAATACTTAGCAGCATCAGCCTTTTTTATTGATGAGTGAATTGATCACTGATGAGTCTGAGCATCTTGCAGCTGTTTATGGCTTGAGGGTTTTCTCCTCTGAAAAGGCTTTTTTCATCTACTTTCTATTTTTTAAAATATATTGAAGATGTTAAAACCTTGGTTTCTTAACATGTTCAAAACAGATTTTCTAATCTGTTCCATCTTTTGCAGTTTTATTGTGCCTTTTTTCACACGATGTCTTAGATTTTGATGTGATTAAATTAATCACTCTTTTCCTTTATGACCTGGCATTTGTGTCCCACTCAAGAAGGTCTTTTATTCTAGTTCTGAGAGTTCAATTAACGCTCATCAGTTAATCAGAATCTCTTGTCTCTTGAGGGCAGCTCTACCACTGAGTTCTAGAATCCAGCCCCCAGGGCACCATGCTCCTCTTCCTCATTCCTCCATTCAACCATGCAGAGCTCTCAACCTCCCATGCCTTACTCCAGACTTTAATATCTGTCAATCCTCTCCCGTCCCTACCCCACCCCATACACACCTTAAAAACAACTTGGAACCACAGAATACTAGAAGGGACCTCAGGAATTGTCTAGTCTAAAACTTCTTTTTTTTTTTTTTTGGAGACAGTGTCTCACTCTGTCATCCAGCCTGGGGTACAGTGACATGGTCACAGCTTACTGCAGCCTTGCCCTCCCTGGGCTCAAAGGATCCTCCCACGTCAGCCTCCAAAGTAGCTGGGGCCAAAGGCACATGCCATTACACCCAGCTAATTTTTTACTTTTAGTAGAGATGGGGTCTTGCCATGTTGCCCAGGCTGGTCTTGAACTCCTGGGCTCAGGCGATCCACCCATCTTGGCCTCCCAAACTGCTAGGATGACAGGTGTGAGTCACCACACCCAGCCCAAACTCTCATTTTTATAGATGAGGATTAAGAGATGTAGACCCTGCTGTCCAGTGTGGTAGCTACTAGCCACGTATGGCTTCTAAATTTTAACTTAATTAAAATTCAAAATTCAGTCACACTAGCCAAATTTCAGATCCTCCACAACCACACGTAGCTAATGGCTACTATATCAGAGTGTGTGGGTCTAGAACATTTCCATCATTACAGAATGTTCTAGCAGGCAGGGTTGCTCTAGAGCTCATTACTTAAAGGGTAGTCTGCTGATTGGCAGTAGGAACACAGGCATAACTAGGAGCTAGTTAGAAATAGAGATCTCAGGTTCTACCTCAGACCTACAGAGTCAGAATCTACAATTCAACATGATCCACAGAAGTCTGCATGCAAATTAGAGTGCGAGAAGCCCTAAAGTCATGTGATTTTTTTTTTTGAAAAGTCACTACAGCTGATTGATGTTCAGGCCCTTCCCTTGACCCAGCTACCACTTTCCCTTATCATCCTGTGTCCTTCTTATTATCTCCCTGCCACATTTGCTTCCTCAATATGTTTTATTACAGCATTTCTTTATAAACATTTACAGGCTGGGCATGGTGGCTTATGCCCGTAATCCCAGCACTCTGGGAGGCCAGGAGTTTGAGACCAGCCTGGGCAACACAGTGAGACCTGTCTCTACCAAAACCAAAAAATATTTACAAAGCAGCCAGGCCATTGAAGCCCTCATAAAACATCCCCTTCTCCATGCCCTCACTCTCATTCTGGTTTGTAAGTGCTTGCTTGGCAGGCTTGTGATAAAGGCCCAGGCCCCTGTGATGGTTGTGGTATTGCTCAGCACTTTGCCTGGGGAACTGCTGTTGGAGGGCTGGAAATTAAAGCCAACCTTAAACCCAGTGGGGCACCAGTCATCAACCGAGTGTATGGCACACTTGGTCTTGGTGGGACAATGGCAGCATTCAGTCTTTAGGCTACAACCCTGGGGCAGAACATGCAGAGCAAACTCTGTACTTGCTTTGGTCAGTGTCATATCTGGCCATCTGATTGGAGAGTACAAAGTAGGTACTGGCGATCTCCAAATGTAAGCACTGCTCAACCAGGTAATTGGTTAGTAGGTCACAAAAAGGAAGTTAATTTGGAGGTAGGGAACCAAGCTGGCCTTAAACTCTAAGAGGTCTGCTTTCAGGGTACCACCAAAGTTCAGGGAGGTAGTGATGGAGGAAGTCTGGTCCAAGCAGTGGTTAAAGTATGTGGGGCCCTTGGGGTATAGGTTGCAATGACATGTGTTGGTCCATTGTCTCCCAAGAAGACACAGTCCAAGGGTTCCAGGGTGGCATGGTGGTCAGGATACAGTTGTAGGGTTCCATAATTGCTGGCAACACCCAGGGGATAGGTGGATGGCCAATTCTTGCTTGGACTTCTTGCCATTGTTGAAGATGACTCCTTCATAAGCAGCAATGTGAAGCCTGGGCCAGAGCTACTCTCAGAGTTGAGGAAGATCGTGAAGTCCTGTAGTCCTATGCACTGCTTGTCAGTTTCTGCGTAAACTCTAGTATTGGATCAATGGTCTCTTTCTCTTTTTTTCTTTCTTTTCTCGTGACTGTCAGCAGGCACAGGCATCTTTGAGAGCAGACTCCAGGTCCATAAAGACCAAAGTGCTACAGGAGTTGTTGCAAAATCCTAAGGTTTCATTACTGGACTCAGTACCACTGGGCTTGGACTGTGTTCCAGGCAGTAGGGTCTTCAACAAACACTCTGAGAGGTGGGATTGTAGGGGGTCAGTTTCTGCAGACACACTTACAAGCGTCTGGCAACACTATTGTGGAGGCTAAAGTAACTCCATCTTGGATGCTAATCCACAATGTTGATTTCTGAGTAACCCCAGTTTTGGGAAGGCCTCCAAGTTTTCTACTTTATCTATTGTTCCTTGTATAAGAGCATGTGACAGGCTGTTCTTACATTGTTATAAAGAAATATAGCTGGGCACGGTGGCTCATGCCTGTGATCCCAGCACTTTGGGCGGCAGTGGAGGATCATTTGAGGTCACGAGTTCAAGACCAGCCTGGCCAACATGGTGAAACCCTGTCTCTACTAAAAATACAAAAAATTAGCCAGGCGTGGTGGTGGGTGCCTGTAATCCCAGCTACTCAGGAGGCTGAGGCAGGAGAATTGCTTGAACCTGGGAGGTGGAGGTCATAGAGAGCCAAGATCACACCACTGCACTCCAGCCAGGGCAACAGAGTGAAACTCCGTCTTGGAAAAAAAAAAAAAAAGGAATTACCTGGGACTCGGTAATTTATAAAGAAAAGAAGTTTAATTGGCTCATGGTTCTGCAGGCTATACAGATGCTGGTATCAGCTTGGCTTCTGGAAAGGCCATAGGGAGCATTTACTCATGGCAGAGGGCAAAGCGGGAGCAGGCATCTTACATGACTAGAGCAGGAGCAAGAGAGTGAGGGGTAGGTGCCATACACTTTTAAACAACCAGATCTCACAAGAACTTACTATTGCAAGGACAGCATTAAGGGGATAGTGCCAAATCATTCATGAGAAATTCACCCCCAGAATCTAATCACCACCCATCAAACCCCACCTCTAACACTGGAGATCGCAATTCAACATGAGATTTAGAGCGGACAACATCCAAATTATATCAGAGCACATACTTACCTACCTGCCCTTAGGTCAAAACAATCTTGGTCTGGGAGGGTAACAACACAGAGATTTACCTGTCTTGCTGCTGTCCAAGACCATGCTTCTGTCTGTAAATTCCCTAATAAATCACCTTTTGCTGAAAAGCTGGATTTGTCTGCTTCATTCTTTAGTTTCTCAGCTCCTTCAGTATTTGGAGGTCACTTTGAATATATGGGCCTTTCATGAAACAACCAGGAATTCCTGTAAAAATGTTTTTTATATGTTCTGGTCTTCCCTAAAATATTTTATGAATTCGATCAAACACAATAAAAAATTTATTAGTTATTACTATGCCTAAGAGATTATAAGTGGCTTTCCCCCCTCTAAATTACAGAAGACACCATTCCTATCCTAGAGGACTTTCTCGTGTAGTTGGAAAGATACTCGATAATGTTTATTTAAAAGCTGTAACAATTACACAAGGCTGAGAATCTGAGAGCTAGATGGGTGATAAAGACAGGTTTACAGTGGGGCTCAGAGGAGAGAAAAAGAGGGAGGAGAGTCAGGGAAGGAGAACAATGAACTGAGTCTAAAATAAAGGTTAATATATTCGCGTAGGATCTATCAAAACAGGAGCCGTATTTCAACTCATTGTTTTCAAGCACCTAGAACAAAGTGAGCCCATAGTAGACACACATCAAACACAAATGGATGAGTAGTAGTGGGTGGTAGAATTCCAAAACCAGGTTGCACCTGATTGCTAAAAGGCTTGAAAACAGGTAAAGAAATACTGCCATTTAGGTTAGTCATTTCCCCTCAATAACTCGAAGTACCTAAACATAGACTTTTTTTTTTTTCTGAGACGGAGTTTCGTTCTTGTTGCCCAGGCTGGAGTGCAATGACGCGATCTCGGCTCAACGCAACCTCCGCCTCCCGGGTTCAAGCGATTCTCCTGCCTCAGGCTCCTCAGTAGCTGGAATTACAGGTATGCGCCACCACGCCCAGCTAATTTTGTATTTTTAGTAGAGACGGGGTTTCTCCAGCTCAGGCTGGTCTCCAACTCCCGACTTCAGGTAATCCGCCCGCCTTGGCCGCCCAAAGTGCTGGGATTACAGGCTTGAGCCACCGCGCCTGGCCAACACCGACTCTTTTCACCCTCCCAGGTATCTAGAGAGTCGAGTGGGAGGGAAATTGCTGACTTTGGCCACTACAGTAACAACAGCACCTAGAGCAGTGCTCAACTGACTGAAGGCTCCTGTGAGTCGCCCTCTCCCCCTGGCCCCCCAACCCGCGGGGAAGGGCTGGCGGGAGGCCACACAGCACCTCGATTACGCCATTTCATTCGCCACTGCACCATCTATCGGACACTAGCTAGGCTCTTTCAGGACCGGACGCACCTCCGTCCCCAAAGTGCCACCTGACAGCCAACACCGACAGGTTGATGCATGAATACAGTCATTATTCAAATTAGCTAACACCTAACTCAGTCGGGTGAGTCTCGCCAGTCCCTCTGGGCTGACTGTCCCGCCCCGCGCTCCCGGGCGCGTCGGGCGGGAGAACGCGTGCGTGCTGGCTGAGGATGGCGGAGGAAAGGCCGGGCACGCGCAAACGCGGGCGCGCCGCCGGCCCGTGCTAGTGCGCGGAAGACGCATGCGTCGGCGGCCCGCGCCGCCTTAAGTGCCGAGCCGGCCCAGGGTGGCCCAGTCGGCCTGTCAGCCGGCTTCGAGGTGAGTTCCGGCGCTTGCGCGGCGGCGGCTATGGCGGCGGAGGAGGAGGAGGTGGACTCTGCCGGCACCGGAGAGAGGTAAGCGCAGCCGGCAGGGGGCAGGGGGCTTCGTGTGTCTCCGGCGCGCACCCTCCGCTCGGGCTGGGTTAGGGCCCAGCGGGCAGCACCAAGGACTTGTCGCCCGCCTGGCGACGACGGGCCGCTTCCTCGACCCTCCCTGGCATGAGTCCGCGCGGCGCCCAGAGGCGTCCCGGCGCCGCTCTGCCCGGGAGAGGCTCCCCTCAACGCCGGGGGCCCGAGGTGTCTGAGCCGGATTCCGGCCGTGCCGGGAGGCCGCCTTGACCCCGCACGGAGGGTCCGCCCCGTTGTTGTGTAAGCCGCCCCGCGGGCCGGCGACAGAGCTCGCCGCGGCGGCCGCACCGGCTCGGGCTCTGCCAAGGGACCCGGCCTGCCCCAGTGCGGCCGGCGGGCGGTGCCCGGTCGACCCTGCACCTGACTGCGAGGCGCGGGAAATGACCCGGTCTGTCGGCCTCCCAGCCGCGGCTTCAGTCTACAGGTACTACCTGTGCTCTGTCCAGCCTCAGCAGCTGGGCGATCCTTCCCGTAGCCGTAGGAAGGGGCGGCGCTTCCTTGGAGGGAGTATTAGAGGCCCGAATTCGCCCGGGAAGCGGCGGGAGGGCGGGGGTGCCGCGAAGGAGGGAGGGGAGAAGGAGTTAGGGAAGTGGGCGTATGGCTGTGGGTTTCAGATACTTCACAGAAGGAAAGTTAGCCCTTAAGATAGAGATACACGTTCAAATGTGATAATTCATCTTTCGGATGAAGGTCTTTGGCTTGCAAGCTCCACTGTCCCTTATTTGTTTGCGCTTCTGGGATTATTCTGGCTTTACTGGCGAAGTGTGTGTTGCATGTGCCTTAGAAGAACACACATAATGTATAGGAGGCTGTGGAAGTTGGAGGGCAGATGTCTAATGTGAAACTTTTTGATATACAGGTATAGTGAGTTTATTCTTTTCTACACCTAAATGACTTCTTGCACTTGTTAGTAGAAGAATAGTAGTTAATGAGTGGAATAATTAAATTGTTATGGAGGTTATTGCCTTGTTTCTCAAGGCCTGTCGTTTATATTGGAAAGTAAACTTCCCCCATATATATTTAATTTTTTGACGTCGGTTCTACTTCAGACGTCTGGAGAAGTTTGCCTAGGAAACATAACCTAAATGATAGAATATGGAGTACCATGAAGACAGGGATATTTGGAAAGATGTCATGGGGAAAAATTGTGAAATATTAGAAAGGAAGTTATTCTCTTGAGTTTTGTTTATTTGTTAAGGTTTGTTGATGAACTTCCTCGTTGCATTGAGGTGAAATGTTGAATGTTATGTGGACATAAGTAGGAACCTAATTGGTAGGTTGTGTTCTCATCTGGTTTGTCACAACATTTTTGACTCTGGACACTACTTTCAGGTGGACTATTTGGTTTTGATGTAGTGGGGCCTGGGAGTCCAGGACACAATCGTGGAAGGGTTTTATTGCTTGGAGTGATGGTTGGAGGTCATTGGAGGTAGATGATTAAAAAATCCTTAACAGCTGATCAGCCATAGTTTCTAGACAGAATTGGGCTTTCCTGGTATTCTTGGCAATATGCTTTAGCAGTGTCCAGTGACTGTCCCCAGAAGTGATCCTGTTAAATCCAAGGTTGACCCTGTGTGCTGGGTACTATTGTTCCCATTTTGCAGTTGAAACTGCCACTGGAAAGGCTACTAACAGCTTGCCAGCAAGTAGCAGGGCTGGATTGGAACCCTCTGAGGTGTCTGGATTTAATCTGAGGTGCTTACCCTGTATCTCTGCTGCCTGTCACTGGAATTGGGACTCATGTGGGATGTTTGGCTCTTGTTTGAATACAGTTCCCTACCCTTAAGATATTTGAGGTTTAGATAGGGAGATGACATTAACAAAGGAAAGTCCCCCCCCCCGCCTCCACCCCGAGACGGAGTCTTGCTCGGTCGCCCAGGCTGCAGTGCAGTGGGGCTGCACTCCAAGCTCACTGCAAGCTCCGCCTCCCGGGTTCACGCCATTCTCCTGTCTCAGCCTCCTGAGTACCTGGGAATACAGGCGCCCGCCACCGCGCCCGGCTAATTTTTTTTTTGTATTTTTAGTAGAGACGGGGTTTCACCGTGGTCTCGATCTCCTGACCTTGTGATCCACCCGCCTCGGCCTCCAAAGTGCTGGGATTACAGGTGTGAGCCACCGCGCCCGGCCAGGAAAGTTACCAAATGGTCATCTGATGGCTTTTTGGAGAATATGATTCTTGTCCTTTACTTTGTGGCACTTAGTGAAGACAGGCATACTGGGATCCATTTTGCTTTCAACATCCAACCCCTTTCAGTTGCAATACAGTTGAGAAAGCTAAATGTAATGAGAGTAGAGTAGACTTCTGTGAATTGCTTGAAGTTGTCCTAGAGAATGATTAAGTGTCAATTGAGTTGAGAGGAAGCTGTCACAGAATTGCCCAGTTGCAGGGTAGACCATAAAAGGGTGATTTGCAGTTGTGTGCTGGAGTTGATTTGTACCAGCGAGCCATTGCTAAATTTTCAGGAATTTTGCCAACCGTTGGCAGCTTGAAATTGGCCATGGTGGGAGTATTTACACCACGGAAATCATCAAATGCTATAAATAAGGTATAAATAAGGGATTTTTTTCTCCCCTCCCTGCTTCCGTCTGTTTGCCAGCTCCCCACTGGGTTTACATTAGACTGTGAATGTAGGTCTTTGCCTTGGAGATAGGAGAGTGGATTTCTCTATCTAATCTTTTTAAAAACTGGCAAGATAATGTGCCTTTCTCTCTGCTGCCTTCTCTCCTTCCCAAACCTTTGCCACCTGATATCTTAAAAATCACAAAACTTTTCACTGCCACATCCCAATGGCCTTCTAGTTTTTTCAATACTTCTTGGGTCCTTTTTAGTGTTTGTTACTGTAATGATAGCTACCACTTTTTGAAACTCTTACTAGACATTCTAGGTCTTAATGACATTTTGCCTTTTATCTTACCTTACCTGACCAACAATAACTTTTATTAGTTTCTCCCTTTTTTTTTGCATTCTCTAAATGTAGTCATTTTCCAAGATTCTGTCATCATCCTTGTTTTTGTTTTTTATCTTGTTTACTCAAACTTCTTGAACTGTCTTGTCTGTGAAGGTGACTCAGATCTCATTTTCTTTCTGGAGCCCTCTTCTGTACTCTGGTGATGTTTCTAATTGTCAGATGTTTGTGCCTGATTCCTCAAATTTAACATGTCCAGACCATGATCTTATTTTTACCTTCCTGCTCCAAAACTAAACGATATAAAAAGCTCAGTTCTGGCTGGGCGCTGTGGCTCACGCCTGTAATCCCAGCACTTTGGGAGGCCGAGGCGGGCGGATCACGAGGTCAGGAGATCGAGACCATTCTGGCTAACACCGTGAAACCCTGTCTATATTAAAAATACAAAAAAATTAGCCGGGTGTGGTGGCGGCGCCTGTAGTCCCAGCTACTCGGGAGGCTGAGGCAGGAGAATGGCGTGAACCCAGGAGGCAGAGGTTGCAGTGAGCCGAGATCCCACCACTGCCCTCCAGCCTGGGCAACAGAGCAAGACTCCATCTCAAAAAAAAAAAAAAAAGCTCAGTTCTTCCTCTTGAAACATTATATTGGTTTAAACATTGCCTTGACTAATTGTTAGATTGTTAGTCTAATCTCATGGTTCTGTAATTCCCACTCCTGATTGTGAGTTACTAAAAAAATCATATGGAGAGGTGATTTTATTAAAACTGTTCAGTTGAGACCTAGGATTTTTAGTTTTATTCTCTTTATTATCTAGTGAATGAACTTATTTTAGAACTGATGCAAAGAAATGTCACTGACTTGTTAAGTAGAGTACACATGTGGCTTCTTCGTGTGTTTGATAATGAGGTCATATAAGTGACTCTAAAATGGTTTGTTTACTTTGTGAAGGAAGGTAGGAAACAATGGGGAGATATGTGTTACCAGCACATGGCTTGTCTAAAACACTTATACTACCAATCTGAGTCTTTAAAAGTTACAGGTTAGAAGCGAGGGAGGGACAGTTAAAACAGTATTAATTAATGTGTTAACATATATTAGAGGGCCTGGATTGTCATTGATCTAATAGTGATAATTTGAATCACTTAAGTATCATTTATCCAAAATAAAATGGCATGTTAGTCACTTAAATTGTAGCTGTATGAGACTATATTCTTTTTTTTTTTTTTTTTCCAGAGACAGGTTCTTGCTCTGTTGCTCAGGCTGGAGTGCAGTGGCACAATCATGGCTCACTGCAGCCTCAACCTCCTGGGCTCAAGCAATCCTGCCACCTCAGCAACTTGCCCCCCAGCCCCCGTATTTCCCCCCCCCAGGTTGCTGGGACTATAGGCATGTGCCAGGCGGCTGGGACTACAGGCATGTGCCAGGCAGCTGGTCATGACCTCCTGACTGAGCTCAAGCAATCCTCCCACCTCAGCCTCCCAAAGTACTCTTTTTTCTTTTCTTTTTCTCTTTCCCAAGAATAGGATTTAAAAAGTCAATTCCCAAGAAAAGTCTTTATTTACCCAAGTGTTATAATTTCCAATTTGGAAGTTTTTAGTCATTGGTTGAGGAAGTATCTCAGATAAATACAAATGTAAATATAAATAAATATATATATTCATACCTGTAATTCATTTGGATATTTATAATAAAAATCAAAGCCTCATGGTTTCTTTAAATGAGATAGAATACTGTGCTTAGGTTAGTTTATCAAGAGCAATAATAAGTTTATATGATTTTTCTCTCTCAACTGTACTAGAATAGGAATGGAGGCCATTTTAAACAAAATTTTAATATAATGAAATCCTCTTTACTTATAACCTAATTAGAAATGTTAAGTTGCCAAGAGTGTATGGAAACTGGCCAGATTTCTGCGTATTTTCTTCAGAATACTTTGAAACCTCTTTCACTGTTTCGTAATGTTTATAGATTGCGCAATTCAGGTTTAGTAATACTGTAGATAGACAGATGTGTTAAAGAACAAAACAGAGATTACCAGGAAACTTAAGTGTTGATAGTATGCAGTATAAGTACGATGTAATATTTTTTGAAAAAGATTAGGTAAAAAGTTAATGGAAAAAGTGGTGTCTATCTCTCACTCAGGATACTTAAAGTCAGATTCTTAGGTAAAATATACTCTATTAATATGTTAAATACATCTTACTTGGCTTTCCTTAGAATTGTCACCTCTGATGTGATCTTTCATAACTTTTCTTACTCAAAAGTCTGCTCACTAAAAAGATTCTCAGTTTGCACTACAATGGTTATAAAACAAGAATCCTTTTTTTTTTTTTTGGTTTTGTTTCTGTAATTAGATGCTTTAGGGCTTATATCCTTTGGCTTGCTAATAAGGTAAGTGCCCAACTGATGGGGCTGTGTAGAAAACTTTTTGGCTTGCATTGGTAAGCTTTCCCCATGTCATAGATGCTTACTATTAGAAAGCTATAGGTCCTGTGGTAAATGACTTCTCTTTGTATTACAGTTGACACTTTGGTCACTGTTGAATTTAGGCCTCAGTGATGGATGATAGTGTTTATTGCTTGTCTCCTTAAATAAAATAGAGACGTTAGGTTTTGCTTTTCTATTTATTTTCCAAAGCTATTAGGAAGAGGCATTGAATCTAGTTTACTGTTTTATAGGTGGGCTGTGTGAATTTAATTTTTGCCTCGAATTTTGTGACCTCAGAAGAATGGCAGAATATCTGACAAGCTTCAGTCCTGTGTCCTTAGTTCCAGTCTTCTATATACTAAACCTAGGAATGCTGAACAACACTGAATGGCATAGGATACCACTGGGGAGGGGGCAAAGGGTCTCTTTGAAGGTGAGATTAATTTATCCCAAAGACAGGAGGTAGAGTTGGATGGATAAGTTTTAAAGGGTTGAAGCAATAGAGGTTGCAAGGTAAGGTATGAGACCTTTGAACAAACAGGAATCAACTAAAGGGTGGAAAAGATAAGGCCCTTGCTTTTTACTCATTGGAAATGTTCCTTGGAGCCTATTATATATATAACACTTAATCCTGTAGAGTGTCTTAAAGAAGTAGAAGATAGTTTCTGTAAAACATTTAATCATCTGGTTAAGGTAAAACTGGACAGAAACATTATCAGGGCTTAGGGGAAGAGTGCTATATTTACAATTCCATTAAGAGTGGAAATGTCTAGCTATGTTTTGTTAAATATATATTTTTCTGTTAGAAAAAAACCCACTTTAAAAAATCATCTGTTTTGATGAAAATGCTTCTGTAAAAACCTGAAGAGAGTTGGTGCCTCTTCTTATGGTTGAAGATCCCTACTTTTTAATGTAAGCTTACAAACATGAAAACATGTTTTGCCCCTTCTCTGAGTTGAGCTGGTCACTAGGAGGCAAATCCATGGACAGACAGTCCCATTGTTTGAAAGTTGGTTTTGTGGTAAGTGGTAAGTTGGTGGAGGTAGGCATGATTCTTCCATTACAGGCTGATATGTAACTTTTTAAACTCTGGTGCTTTGTACATAGTAAGTATTCAGTGTCTGAATTATTTTTTGAGTGTCGTTTTTTAAAAAAGTATCCTTTTTTAATGCAAAGAATGCATTTGTGTTTTCTTTGCCCCAGTTTGTCTGTGATATCAGTTGGAGCAATAGTAGCTTATACTTCATTTCACTGTAATATTTTTTTAATTGACCTCTGATTCTGTCTGGCAAATAATTGTGATATGGTTTGAGGGATGTTTGTTTAAAACAATGGATGAGATTAAGTTGTAAGTAATTTCTTGTTGGCACTAGTTCATATTTTTGTGGTTAAATATAGACCTAATGGCTGGTCAAGGACAAAAGAGCTTCACCTTTAACCTCTAAAAATCATGAGTTCTTTTATTTTAATGGCCTGTGTATTAGTCCATTCTCATGCTGCTATAAAGAACTACCTGAGACTGGGTAATTTATAAGAGCTGTGCAAAGCCATAGAGACATGTAATCATACGAAATTTTGAGAGATATGAGGTACTGGAAAAAGTACAATGTATAAAAAGAAAAGAAAAGATGGGACGGAGGTAGGCTGTGGATGGATTGCAAAGTACCTTCTGTGCAGGTCCAAGAAAATATAGACTTTATCCTGTAGCTAATGGGCAACTCTTCAGACATTTTAAGGAAGGTAGTCATTTGAGAAAAAAGCACTTTGGAGTGGCTCAGAATCAAACTCACTTACTTGCTAGCTGTATACCCTTGGACTTGGTGCTTAACATTTCTGAACTTCAGTTTTTACATCTATGAAATGGGGATAATTTGGACTGAGAATCCCCTGGATTGTGAGTGACTTAATCATTCAGCAAACATTATTTATTGGGTACCTGTTATACATAATATCCAGATAAATTCTACAGGGAAGGGAAACATAGTAGGATGAACCTACAAAGGTAAGAAAAGCTGGATGTTGGATCACAACCCTTCCAAAACTTAGCATAATTTCCTCTCACACCTATTCTTACTCTTGTGTTGTCTGTCATTATAGTGGTACCCTAAGAGAGAAGCCTGGGAATCCTTATTATAACTTCTTTATATCCAACCAGTTATCAAATCCAACCTGTTTTCCTTTTAAATATTCTTTGCCTACATCTTCTTGTCTCTATCCCTGTTGCCAAAGCCTTGGATTGGGCCCTTACCTTTTATCTGGACTCTGCAGTAGTTCACTTTTCCTCTTCTAATTCATTTCTTTTTCATCAGCAAGTTCTCATTTTAAATAATACCAGCCATGTACCGAGCCCTTGCTAACTGTCAAATGACTACTGAAGCTCTGCATTATGTCGGGTTATTACAATAAGCTTTTGGTTTGTGGCTGCCAGGCCAGGAGTTGAGGCTCACCCTCTCCTTGGTTGGCTACAAGCAAAGTATGTCAGCTGCAGCCTCCCCATGCCTTTCCTCACTAGTTACCTCAGATCTGCTTCCTTGTTCTTTGTTGTGCTGTCTTCTGATGGATGCTTTGGTCATTCTATTCATCTACTGTTTGCTGAAACCCAAAGCTTTTTTGTATTTCTATTAACAGTTAACCAGTTCACCCTAAGGAGATTGTACACAAACCAGCCCCCCACATTTGTGTTAGGGATATGTTACTACTCATATGAGATTTGAAGCCTTTTTTTCCCCAAAAAATGATCGATCTCAGATTTTAATAAGGCACCCCTTTTCTCAACCCCCATAGAGGTACCTTTTATATTCACTGTGAAACTATCATTCAAATGAATCTGCTCTTGGTCTTTAACTTTTTTTGCACTTCTACCCCAATAAGGGGCTGTCTTGCAGTGGGGAGGAATGCATTTTTTGTGTTTTCTTGTTCTGCCCATTTTATCCTCTTTTTGTTTATTTGGAATCTGAATAAGATGGACTTTGAGATCTACTTGTAAGTACACAGGCTGAAGTTGAATATCTGTATCCCAGTACTTACCACCATGCTTTGTGCATGTTAGGTCACTTTTGTCACATGTAGCTTTACCATCACACAGGTAGTAAATTTCCTGTGCTGCCTTTCTTCTGTGCATGTGACAATTGGTAGTTGAGAAGAGCATGAACTCACCTATTTATATTTTGTTTTTGGTGCCCTAGGTCAGGATGGCTAACTGGTTGGCTCCCCACATGGTGCCCTACATCTACATCACACCTTAAAGAAGCTGAAGAGAAGATGTTAAAATGTAAGGCTTTCTTCTTGTAAGTTAAAAGAGCTGTGTACTAAGATAGGTCCAATATATCTCATTGCCCTGAAACGGGAGATAAGATTCTGTGGTGTGTTCATTGTTGGCAAAATAACTTTTTTCCTTTTCCTTGTCATTAGAAAGTACAGAAATGAATGTCGGGGGCTGGCAGGTAGGAGTTCTCAAACTTTTTGGTCTTGGGCCCCTGTTATACTCTTAAATTAGTAAGGACCCCAGGGAGATTTGTTTATGGGCTTATTATCAATATTTATCATTACTAATTCAATTAGAAATGAAAATTGAATAATCAAAAATGTTAATTTATTAATTTCTTTAAAAATAATAGTAACAGGCCGGGTGCGGTGGCTCACGCTTGTAATCTCAGCACTTTGGGAGGCCGAGGCGGGCGAATCACGAGGTCAGGAGATCGAGACCACGGTGAAACCCCATCTCTACTAAAAATATAAAAAATTAGCCGGGCGTGGTGGCGGGCGCCTGTAGTCCCAGCTACTCGGAGAGGCTGAGGCAGGAGAATGGCGTGAACCCGGGAGGCGGAGCTTGCAGTGAGCCGAGATTGGGCCACTGCACTCCAGCCTGGGCGACAGAGCGAGACTCCGTCTCAAGAAAAAAAAAAAATAATAATAGTAACAAACCCATTACAGATTAAAATAAATAAAATTTGTACCAAAAAAAAATACCTTCCAAACATTGTTTACATGTTTACAAATCTCTTTAATGTCTAGCTTGACATAAGATTGCTGCTTCTGCTTTCAGTCTGATGGTAATCACATATGTGACTTCTGGAAGACTCTATACCTATTAGAGAATGAGAGTGAAAAATAGAAAGTCTTAGTATTATGATGAAAATAGTTTTGACTTCCTGGATCTCCTCAAAGAGTCTCAGGGATACCCCCTGACTCTGCTTGAGACTATGCTTTGAGAACAGATTCTAGGTGTTTCAGAGCAAGCAGCCTTGTATAGTGGAAGTACTAGACTGGACCCAGGTAACTTGGTCTAGGCCCAGATCTGCCATTAGGTGGTTACAAGATCTTGGACAAGTCACTTTGCTCAGCTTCTCATTTCTTATAAAATGAAGGGGTCCGTAGAATTCCTTCTAGTTCTAGCATTCTAGGTTTCTATAGTTATAGTGGTGTGGAAGTCCTTTTTTTTCCTTCTTATGAGCACTAAAATTTACCCAAAGTTGTACCATCAGGGCATTCCAAGGTATCTGTGGATGTAGTTCTAAGTAGTGGTATTTATTGTGCAATTTTGTTCTGCTGATTCTACTTAAAGGAGTGGATTGAGTAGTACCATTCATATTCACGTGTTATTTTTGTATGTAGGTGCAGATGTTTGTACATGCGTATTTTTCATTCTCTTTACCACTAATAAATTTGTCTGTGCATTTGAATGATTCAGGAGTAAGTGACCATAACTGGATATATCCTTAGGAAGGGATAATTAGCCATCTTTCATGATTTTTTTTTTTTTTTTTTTTTTTTTTTTTTTTTTTGATATGGAGCCTTGCTCTGTTACCCAAGCTGGAGTGCAGTGGCACAATCTCAGCTCACTGCAACCTCTGCCTCCTGGGTTCAAGCAATTCTCCTGCCTCAGCCTCCCAAGTAGCTGGGATTACAGGCACCTGCCACCGTACCTGGCTAATTTTTGTATTTTTAGTAGAGATGGGGTTTCGCCATGTTGGCCAGGCTAGTCTTGAACTCCTGACCTCAGGTGATCCACCCGCCTCGGCCTCCCAAAGTGCTGGGATTACAGGCGTGAGCCACCACGCCCAGTTATTACATGGATTTTTAACATGATAATGAACTTCTATTCTATATACTTGGGTAAACTTGCTCTCTACAAAACTAAGAAAGATGTCATTGTGATTTACCAAAATAAAAAAATTCTTATCGGGAGATAAAAAGTGGTGCTAGATTCTCAATTCATGCATTTAACAGACATAATGATTCCCTTCCTTTTGGTTCTAGGGATGCAAATAGGAATGTGAATTGGTCTCTGCTTTAGTATCAGACGTGAAAGTAAGCTACTGTGGAGTGAGTTCTCTAATAGTTATACAGATGGTTTTTATGGGAATACACAGACGTGTGTGTTCAAAATGCTGAAGTGGTTTGGCTTGGCACTTAAGCCAAAGCAGCCCCTTTTCTAAACTAGTGGTATTTCCCCCAACTTAAGGGCATGTGCTCTATTAATATTCTGAATGAATGTTAGGTTTCTTCTTTGCTGCCACTATGTGGATACAAAACCTGAGATTATTTCTTTGGTTAAAAGGCAGAAACTCGTGTTTCTTCAGTGTCTTGTCTACTGTATGTGAATATGCATAAATAATTAAGGGGTATATCTAAAATGCAGCTGTTCAGTTGATAGTTAAATATAAATGAATTTCAAATTTAATTTCATTTTTAGGCAATGTTTGGGAGTTTAGTCCCACAACATTGAAGGTAAAAAAGAGTTTTGGTCTATAAAATTGTGACTATTTGCTTTTTCTGGAAGATTACTAGAGCTGGACCCAAGTTACCTGGTGTGTCATGCTGAGGAGTTCCTACAATACTTTGTCAACTTTTTTTGAAATGACTTAAGGTTTCACTTACATGTTTAATATAGATACCAGTAATCCTTCCCTAAATTCATGATTACTTTTTAAGGGAAAATGATGCCTTTGAGTCTGACTTCAATTCAAAGTTAACAAAAGAATACCACCTTGAAATTGTAGAACACCTGACAGTGTTCTACAAATTGTCTGCAAAGCTAGATACCTTAAAATAATGGATTCAGTAACCACTAAGTTCCTGTTCACTTCTAGGAGTATAATACCCTCATTTGATAGATGTGGAAAGAAGTTAGAAGGTAATATGACTTGCCAAAGACCTTGACCACAGGTTACTTGAGGTTTGTCTGAGGTAGATCTTCCCCCTTAGGTGTAAAACATGGTCATTTAGGATTATTTACTTCAATAAAATGTGTACTTTTTAAAAATAGCTGACAATAAAAGCTAAAATCATGAGATTGGATACTAGATGATTTGTAATTTTTGGTTGCTCTGAGAATACTTCCCTTCTCAGAAGTAATAAAATGAAACAGAATTTCTCTTTTCTATTTTCATTAGGTGTCCCTTGCACATACAAAAAAGAACCTGTTCGCATATCTAATGGAAATAAAATATGGACACTGAAGTTCTCTCATAATATTTCAAATAAGACTCCACTTGTCCTTCTCCATGGTTTTGGAGGAGGTCTTGGGCTCTGGGCACTGAATTTTGGAGATCTTTGCACCAACAGACCTGTCTATGCTTTTGACCTATTGGGTTTTGGACGAAGTAGTAGACCCAGGTTTGACAGTGACGCAGAAGAAGTGGAGAATCAGTTTGTGGAATCCATTGAAGAGTGGAGATATGCCCTAGGATTGGACAAAATGATCTTGCTTGGGCACAACCTAGGTGGATTCTTGGCTGCTGCTTACTCGCTGAAGTACCCATCAAGGTAAGTGGTGGTGACAGAAGAGAGGGATTATAACTGTGCTTCCAAGTACCAGACTCTAGTTCCCATCTTTGGTGGTTGTTAGTGTCTGAGCCTTACAAGGCAGACATTCTCTTAAAGGACCCTATAGACCACACCACAACTGATGACCAATATAGTAGCTGAAATAATCATGTCAGATCTTCCTATTACACGTACTACATGTTAATAGGCTTGGGAAAGGGCTATTTATTAAGCTTAGAATTGTAGAAACTTTAATGTATAATTTTAAGCCACAAGTAAAAATTATTTATTATTATCATTAAACCTATGAATCCAGCAGGCTTTGTCTAATGTTTTCTAAGTTATAGTAAGCTGTAAGGGGAAACCAGAAGGTTAGAAGATGTAGGTATTAGTGCTGGCTTTATGACTTAGAGCAAATCACTTAACCTCTAACCTTTAGTTTTCTTTTATCTAAACTATAGAAAATACAACTTCATAGCATGTATCCCAGGGTTTTTTATTATACCATACCCTAACCTTTCTCATTATAAAACACTGAATTAATGAATATTTGCTTCAAAGTCTTTCTAGCATCATCTCCTTTCTTTAACTTTTTTTTTTTTTTTTTTTTTTTTTTAAGAGAAACTCACTCTGTCACCCAGGCTGGAGTGCAGTGGCATGATCTTGGCTCACTGCAACCTCTGCCTCCCAGGCCCAAGCGATTCTTCTGCCTCAGCCTTTGAATAGCTGTGACTACAGGTGCATGCCACCACACTCAGCTCATTTTTGTAGTTTTAGTAGAGATGGGGTTTCGCCATGTTCGCCAGGCTGGTCTCGAACTCCTGACCTCAAGTGATCCACCCCACTCGGCCTCCCAAAGTGCTGGGATGACAGACCTGAGCCACTGCACCCAGCCTCTTTACCTTATTATTAAATGCTATTTACTATTATTCATGTTACTACTCTGAGAGAGGGTCAAATTTAAGTGCTAAGAAAACAGAAAAACTCATCTTTGTTTTGATCATCTTTTGGAAAGAAACAACAAAAAATGAATACAGCGTTTTTGTGTTGCCAGTGTATTTTTCCATTGGACTGATTTTTAAATCCAAAATTGAAACTGATTTTGACTTTGAGGTCTGTGAGTGAGACATGGGATGATGGTCATTTCAGAGTGCCTGTATGTACCTATAAGATCTCTCCATTGCATAACTCTGGGTGTGTGTTCAACACAGAATTTGATGTGTGAAGCAGCAGCCCTGTATACCTGAGGTTCTCTTCCTCTGGAACAGCCACTTTTTCTCTATAGACTCTTTTTCTAAACTTTAGCGTTTACACCTGATTTTTCTGATCTCATGGTCCTATATGTGCTAGACAATAATAGTCCGGTCAACTGGCGGACCTGTTCTTTAAAAAGAAATGCAAATTTTCTTCTCCTGGTTGGCATTTTGGGGTTACTTTCTTTCTTTTGTTTTGTTTTCTTTTTTTTTTTTTTTTTGAGCCGGAGTCTCACTCAGTCGCCCAGGCTGGAGTGCAGTGGCGTGATATCTCTGCTCACCGCAACCTCCATCTCCCAGGTTCAAGCAGTTCTCCTGCCTCAGCTTCCCAAGTAGTTGGGATTACAGGAGCCCACCACCACACTGGCTAATTTTTGTATTTTTGGTAGAGACAGGGTTTCACCATGTTGGCCAGGCTGGTCTCAAACTCCCGACCTCAGGAGATCCGCCTGCCTCGGCCTCCCAAAGTGTTGGGATTACAGGCATGAGCCACCGCACCTGGCTGGGGTTACTTTCTTTTATTGTGTCCTACTCTTAGTGACAAACACCTATTTGCATTTATGGTGAAAGTAGAAGGAAGTAGATGCTTTTCTGGTACAAGTCAACAGGGCTATTTGTGGGAGTTGAACTTCCTTTGTTTTTTATCAGGTGTGTATTATGTCTGTGTCTGTCTTGTGGTATTTATTCTCTGAAGATGTGACATGGAACTCTGCAGGCTAGACCTTGGTCATTAAACCCTAAGTCTTAGAATCCTGACCCTTCACAGCTCTCTACTGGTAAGGTCAGTTGGCAAGAGTTTCATTTGCAATTGTGAACTGCTCTAAAGAAATAGGGGGGCTTCAGGGATTCAGAAGGGAATCGACACTTTAAAAACATTATAAAAGAGAATAGCAAAAGGTATCTAAAAACAAAGCTAGTGATTCCTGCATTGAACTGATTATATTTTAGAAAATGGTTTTTGAATGTTTGTGTCTAATGCTAGAAATAAAACTAGAGTACTGTGTCAGGACCAAGAATCAGAAGTAGTAGCAATAGATGGATATGAGAATGCTTGAAATAATTAGCCTATCTAAATTTGGCTGATTGCCAACAAAATTTTGAACTGTAGAGAGTATATTGAATATTCGAGCTGATATTCTTAACTGCATAAAACTTAAATTATTAAATACAGATTAATTTCAAAATAATGATGTTTTCTGGATTTTCAGATATCTGAAATCATGATTATGTCCAGTGAGTCAGAACACCATGGTTGGCACATAGTGGCTGCCTAGTAAATATTTCTTGAATAAGTGATTTTGAAAAAGAGAATTATAAGCTAAGTTCACCTTTTAGCTTACAATTCTGTGTTCTTTTCTCTGTTCTTCTCTTTCCATTTTGCATAGAAGTATCAAGAGATAAGAGCTGGTCATGTCGTATCTTTCTAATTTATTTTTGGGAGAAAAATTAGTTTCAGATATGCAAGCATAAGCAGGCAAAGATTTCAGTTTTATGCCTTTTGCCCAGTTAGTCTACATCTTAAGTTAGTATAGCATAAAAACAAGTTACCGTGGAAATAAAGAGATCATTCTGTGTGTATGTGCGAGAGAAAGGTATTAGCGAGAATGTTTCTTCTAACACTTACACACGCACATATATATATATAACATACATGAATATTTTACAGAAGTAAACAAATTGACCAGCCATTTAAACCAACAACTTTAGTTTAGAAGTGTGTTAAATCTACTAAATAGAAGTAAAATTTTATAGCTTATTTTTTCCCTATTCTAATAGACCAGATAATACCCCATTGTAGCATATAATATAGGAAGACTGGAATTAACAATCTCAGGGGCTTCCCCTTCTCCCTAGCTTTTTTCCTTCATTGCTTTTCAGGATGGCTTCCCTGGAAGCACTTCTCTTTAAATGGAGAGGACAGAGAAAAATTAGTATCTCCTGTCTTTTCTGCAAGGTGCATCATCTCCTTTGGTGCCCTTTGGTCTTGCTGTCCACATGTTTATTTATATTACTAATAATGTTGCTTATATTTGTTAACTTTTTATTAAAAAGAATTTTTTTCTGCTTGATCCTGGTTGGGCAAATTTGTACAAATTTACATAGATGATCTGATCGTTAATAGTTCGGTAGACTCACAGATCCAAACATTAAACAGGATTAAACAGGACTGAGTACTATAAGTGTTCACCATTATAGCAAACCTCATATTAAGTGATGTTTAGTGTTTGGTGTGTCTTATAGTTGGCATTCCCACTAAGCAGATGGGGTGGTTGTCAGGGTTGCCTTCTGTATGATCTGGAACGTTTCACCTGAGCTGGAGAAGCTTCTTTGCAGCACACACACGTTTTCTGTAGTGCAATAGAGAGAGCAGTCCGCTTGGTATCAACAGACAGGTACTGAACTATGTGCTCGTGCTCATCCAACTTGCTTTTGATCCAGTAGCATTTTTATTATGCTGTCACGAGACTGAAATGAATCTTTGAGTTTCAGAAAGACTTTGGTGGAGGGAGGGGGAGCGGTAAGAGGAGGGAAAAAGTGGTCTGGAGATCAAAGGAAATTCAGATCATTTCTTACACTCACTGTGCCTCTTTTGTCTCTCTTTTTTCGGTAGTGGACTTTGAGAATGTTACCTTTTTTTTTTTTTTTTTTCTTAGAGATGGGGTCTTACTCTCTGTTGCACAGTCTGGAGTGCAGTGGTGCAATCATGGCTCACTGCAGCCTTGACCTCTTAGGCTCAACAATCCTCCCGTGTAGCTGGTACTACAGGTGTGCCACCGTGCCTGGGTAATTTTTAAAATTTTGTGTAGAGATGGGGGTCTCACTGTGTTGCCCAGGCCGGTGTCAAACTCCTGGCCTCGAATGATCCTTCTGCCTCCAAAACTGCCGGGATTACAGGCCTGAGCCACCGCGCCCAGCTGATAATGTTATTTTATGCTTTGCTTCCTCAGGTGTTGCAAATATAATCTTTATTTTTTTTCTTTTAAGTAAAATGACAGCTCCTTACTTTCTGTTTTGTGCATGGAGAGAAAAAACAGAAAAACAACACTGTTTTATTTGTTGGGACTTAGTGTTCCAAGCCATAACTACTTCAGTCCTTGTCTTTTATGGGCAGCTCCATTCTTCCATTCATTACTTTTATAGGACAGTTTGAAGAGAAGAATGAAAAGGCCTAGTTTAATGCACTTGTTTAAGAAGGATTCTTACTCTAAAGAACAAATAAAAGCTGATCAATTTTTGCCAACTTTTGGATTACAGGCGTGAGCCACTGCACCTGGCCCAGTTTTTTCTTTTAATTTTCCTTTCCTTCTGGCCCCTGCTTCTCAGGACCCCATTAAAAAGACTATCTGTATTTTGAAGATATTTGTTATAAACTAAGGAGGAGATTATAGAAACTTTAACTTAGAAAGTGTTTAGCAAAGAGATCTATTCCGAGTTAGATTAGAATAAGTTTTGACTAGTCTTTATTTCTCTAGTAAAAGGTTTTTAAATAATTTTATCTTGAATACTTTTCTTTTGCCTGGCTCTGTCTTCTGATTGTACAGAACTGAGCTGAGCAATTTTTGTTGGCCCTCTGCTGTTCTAGGGAAAAGCTGTTCTACTTGATTCGAAGTTGGAGGTATTTAGTTTGTTGTTCTCTGGGCCTTCACTTTTCTCTCTCCAGTGGCTTGGAGCCAATAGGAAATACCTGGGGCCAACTTCATTTTGCAAATGCCTTCTTTGTGCATTGACTAGAGTTCTTTCTGATTATTTTCCTTAGATTCACTTATAAATTTTGATTCTAGGTCTAATTGTTCTCCTTTCTTTGCTTTTTTTTTTTTCCCCTGAGACAGTGTCTTGCTCTGTTGCCCTGGCTGCAGTACAGTGGCACGATCTCGGCTCACTGCAACCTCCACCTCCTGGGTTCAAGTGATTCTCGTGCCTCAGCTTCCCGAGTAGCTGGAATTACAGGTGTGCACCACCACGTCTGGCTATTTTTTTGTATTTTTTGTAGAGACAGGATTTCGCCCTGTTGGCCAGGCTAATCTTGAACCCCTTGCCTCAAGTGATCTGCCTGCCTCGGCCTCCCAAAGTGTTGGGATTACAGGCATGAGCCACCACGCCTGACCTGATTATTGTTCTTGTTGCATTATTTCTGATTGGTTTTTCTAATCTCATGAAGGTTAGGCTTATCTACCCTTGTTAGCATTTAGAGCAAGTGAAATCAGGTCCTAGTGTGTTGGTACAGGTGTTGTCCACTGCTTTGCCCTTAAGGATGTACTCTGCTCACCATCTTCAAACTCAAGGCCAATTCTAATGACTAACATTAAGAAGAATGCCTTTGTATATTTCAAAACTGATGAGCTGTTCTGTGGTTCCTGCTCTGCTGGTTCTTTGTTTTTCTTGTGGTTTAAACCAGTCTCTGGTTCTTGACAAGGATGTCTAATAGGATGACTTACATATGCTATCTGGTTGGACCCATTCTTTACCCTAGATGTGAACTAACAATCCCAGCAGGGGACCCTCTCTGGAATATTAAAGAGTAGGGTTTAGCTAATTATAATAGTTTAGATGTACATTAAAACCCAGTAACTCCTATCAAGTGAGGAGATAATATTTTTACTAGAAGCGGAGGTTAGAAGATAGCCTGGGACCTTGGTCTGGTGCAACATTGTAGTCACCTGTGATCAAGCTCTTCTGAAGAATAAATACCTGTCTTTCCATGTTCCCGGGAATAAATTCTACTCTTGTAGTCTTCCTATTCTTGCTACTGTAACTAGCTTACATTTACTGAATACTTATCATTCGATAGCCACCAACCTGAGTGCTTTGCATGGTCTATCTTATTTAAAATTCTTAAAACCACAAATAAGGAACAATTATTTTCTGGGGTCTTTACATGTAGTAGAAGCAGATGATATATAACTACAGTTAACTATAGTTTAGATGTTGTAGAGTTTTAAAAAATTATGTTCAAACTTTTTTTACTGTAGCCCTTCTATATTGTTTGGAATAGAAAAATACAATTGTATCACCCCACCAAACTTGTTTCAGACACCCATGCACACATACATTAATGCAATTTTGTGGTCAGTATTCAATGCTTATGATTTATTTTTCTGTTCCAAACAGTCTAATTTTATTTAAAAAAAAAGACTAGACTGGTTCTTGACCATCTAAATGGATTTTGTTACCGAATAATGAGATTAATAAATAGCAGTGATGTTCTGATGTCATCTGGGGGACCAGAAAAATCCAGCTGGATATGCTTATGCTATGATTATACTTTATAAAATTTGTATATCCTTAATAGACTTAGGACCAAACGAAAATGTGGAAAAGCATATTAATCCAAATGTTTACCAAGTATCTGCTGTGTGCTCAGCCTCATGCTGGGTTATGAAGACACAGAATTGAGCAATTGTAGGGACAGTAGAATTGAGCAATTTCAGGGACAGTTCACTCCTTTTCAAAAAGAAACAAAAAGGTCATCTGCCTTAGTATATATACTTTGCATAATTTGTTAAACTGGCATTTTCACCTAGGGATGAAATTTTGAAGATCATATTTAAAAGGCAAGCCAGAACTAAGGCAAAAGCAGTCACTTACCTAGAGACAGATGAGACTTCCGTCAGGTTTTCCTTTGTCCTCACTGTTTTTGGGTTAGCAGGTCAGAAAGAGCTTAGAGCAGACTGAGCAAGGTCCATTAACAAATTTGTGACAAAAATTTAACAATTGTTTAGGGTAGGGTATGTTTTAATAAAGAGTTCATTTTTCTCTTTGGGAGGTAAGTCAATAGTGAATAATAGTGGCTGTTTCTTAACATGAATCTTTGCTGCTTTCAACTAGGTGGCTGTCTCATTAGTTCTACTCATACCCCTGTTAGGCCTCTTCCTTCCCCTACCCCAGATCTTATTGTGGGCTATAATTAAAGGAACTTAGGGCCGGGCGCAGTGGCTCAGGCCCATAATCCCAGCACTTTGGGAGGCCAAGGTGGGCAGATCATGAGGTCAGGAGTTCGAGACCAGCCTGAGCAACATGGTAAAACCCCATCTCTACTAAAAATACAAAAATTAGCCAGGCGTGGTAGTGTGTGCCTGTAATCCCAGCTACTCAGGAGACTGAGGCAGGAGAATCGCTTGAACCTGGGAGGCGGAGGTTGAAGTGAGCTGAGATTGTGTCACTGCGCTCCAGCCTAGGCGACAGAGTGAGACTCCATCTCAAAAAAAAAAATACAAATAAAAAGGAATTTAGGAGGTGGTCAAAATATAAGAGATAGTCTTTGCCATTAAAAAACAAAGCAAAACACTCATTTCTAACCTCTTTCTGATACACTATTAGAAAATGTTCTCATATGAAATTTTTAGGCTGTGAAGGCATACTTCATAATTATATGAAACTCATTTATCACATATCTTCATACATCTTTATGGTTATATTCTACATATGTTAATTCTATGAAATTTGGAGTATAATATTAGGACTGGCCTTGAGAGTTGATAAAGGTTAAGTTTTACCTTTACTAATATGTCTATCTTATGTTGATTAGCCTATTTTTAGAAAATAAAGCCTTCTGCCCAATTCCTTATCAGCATCTGTTAGTATGCTGGAGTAGAGAAATGTGGGTTTCAGCCCCAGTTCTGTGTTAACTAATGTTATATACTGGAGCAGGTCATGTAGTACATCTCAGCTTCCTTCTTATCTAAGATGATTGCACCCAGTATTCTCCAAGGTACCATAGAGCTGTGTGCTCTAAAGCTTTCTGTCTGAAAAAAAGCAGTCACAGTATGGACCTGTTATTAACTTATACTTATGCATGCTGACAACAGTAATAGAATAGATTTTATATGAGGAATAATACCATCTGTGCCCATGTTTTAGTTTCTTTACCTTTCTGTTTCAGTTATAACTTAGGAAAGGGACTTTAGAGTCATTGTCAGTTATCCTTGGGAGATTTTTGGCTGGCATTTGTTGGCTGGTTTGGTTACAGTTGAACATTGTATTGTATCAGAAGGATCTTTGTACTTTGTTTGGAATCTTTATGATGTTTAAAGCATGATGCAGCTATGTGGAAGTACTGCTGATAGTTCTGGTTTTCCTTCATTGGGAAGAGGTTTCATAAGATGGAAAAATTAAAATGATTAACAATATGAAATAGTTGTATATGAAGTTGTACTGAAGATTTGCTATCTCTTGGTCAATGAAAAAGAAAATTGGGGAAGAATTGAGAACAGAATCTAATGTCAGTATAGCATGATATCATGGATAAGGTATATAGACGTGTTCCTTTTCGACAATTCTAAAATCCCGAACTAGGGAGTGTTTTCAGTCCGCATTACGTTATCCTCATGTTTATGAAAAGTTAATTTAAAGTACTTTTGAACCCGCTTTAAGTCCTTAACTTCACTTAAATTTTTAGGATGGTTGATTCATAGGAGATAACTATTGTTGGTATCTGAGGCTATTTTATAAGAATGTGATATTGATCTTTAGCCATTTCTGCAGTGTCAACCTAGACATACATGGAACCATTCGATTTTTCTGAGGGGCCAGTGATCTACATCATCTGCCAGAGTGTAACTTAAATAACAAATGACCTTTTTTCTTTTTCTCAAGAAACACACAGTTCTATACTCTATATATCTTTTATTATCCACATTTAGATATATTAAAAATAAAGCCCTCTTTCTGCCATACACCTCTTAGATCCTACTGAATCTCTAAAGTTTACACAGAATAAGAGCATGATACGACCTGTTTAGCACTAGTCTTTAACATGAAGGTTTTTGAAGGTGGTTCATTCTACCTTTAGTTTATAAATAATGTTAGCTCTTTATAGTCTTAGGGTGATTTTACCAAATGACCTTAAATATGTTCTTTCCCCCAACAGGGTTAATCATCTCATTTTAGTGGAGCCTTGGGGTTTCCCTGAACGACCAGACCTTGCTGATCAAGACAGACCAATTCCAGTTTGGATCAGAGCCTTGGGAGCAGCATTGACTCCCTTTAACCCTTTAGCTGGCCTAAGGATTGCAGGACCCTTTGGTGAGTGCTTATGTTCTAGGAAAGCAAAATGTTTGTAGATTATCAGAAGAGCAGAATTCACTATTGTTAGTCAAAATCTTAAAAATAAGCAAAAAAACCCTGAACTCTTACTTTTTCTCCTCTTCCTCTAATAAGTACCATGTCTTGCACAAAGACAAATGCAACTAAGGTTTTTCTCCTCAAAGGACAGTCTTTATATTGTAAACATTATAAATAATTAGCAAAACAGAAAAGGAGGGAAATGCTGAGGATGAGGTTAGTCAGTCCTCAACACTCTAAAAAAAGCCAGGCAAGCAGAGTGTTTTGGGGAGTATATAAGGACATCTGCTAGTCCGGGGCCCGGGAGAAGTGTAGCATGTTGCCCTGTTGGCGAGCATTGGAGAGCGTTTGGCCAATTGATGATACCATTTGGTAGGATCATAAAACCTGATTTGATTGACCCTGGGGATAGCAGGTACCACAGTACCACACTCACAGATTCTTCCCTTATCCATGTCAGAATGTTGGAAAGATAAAGTTATTTTTTCCACAACATTTTGGGGACTCCTGATATATATTTCTGGTCATATTTTGAGGCACCAATGTTTAGTCCCTGATTGACTTTTATTTGACTCTCAGCAGTTCTGTCTCAGCCCCATAGCCATGGGAATTTCCTTCCCTCATTGTCACAGATAATGATGTTCTGAACTTCTGCCTTTCCCCTGTACAACTTGTATGAATTTGGAGTACTTTTAGTTGTAAGTAACTGAATACCCAAGAGGCTTAAACTAGAAGGACTTTTATTATTTCCTTAATAAGCAATCTGAAGATAGGTTTTAGCACTTGTTCCGCTTGCTTGCTCATTGATGTTAGGGTTTGGGTCTGTGTCTGTGATTTTCTTGACTTTTTTCCTCACGGGGGTTTGATGCCTACCATAGCATTAAGCATCATCTCACAAATCAGCACCCTGAGCAAAAAGAAAGAAAAGCACGGAAAATGGTCCTTCTCTCCGTAATGCTTTGTCAGGGAAGAAAGTCCTCTCTGGAAGGCTCCAGCTGACCTCTGCTTATGACTCTGCCCACTCCTATGCCTTCCACCAGCAAAGAAGAAATTTCTATGATGGACCAATCATGATTTGTTTCCAGGGCCGGCTTTACTGGGCACATTGCTGCCTAATTGATACTATAGAAAAGATGCGTTCTAACCAGGTGCTGTGGCTCACACCTGTAATCCCAGCACTTTGGGAGGCTGAGGTAGGCAGATCACTTGAGGCCAGGGTTTGAGACAAGCCCGGCCAACATGACAAAACCCCATCTCTACTAAAAACACAAAAAAATTAGCCAGGCATAGTGGCACACACCTGTAATCCCAGCTACTCAGGAGAGGAGGCTGAGGCATGAGAATTACTCAAACCTGGGAGGTGGAGGTTGTGGCGAGCCAAGATTGCACCACTGTTCTCCAGCCTGGGCAACAGTGCAAGATCCTGTCTCAAAAAAAAAAGAAAAGATGGGTTCTGTTAGCGAGAAAAGAGAAGAGGCATGGGGGTGTGGAGGAGGTTGTGGGATTAACTGTCATGCAGGTGACTATAAATGCTGTTCCCTTCTGCCCAACCCTGGCCCCTCCTTGCCCTAGTGCCTTCTCTTTGGATTGGGAGAGCAGTGGGACTGCAGGACTTAGAGGAGAATATGGGGGTTGAATTGGTGACCACACTTTACTGCCTCGGTGCTCTTACAGATGGCACGTTTTGCCCACCTACAGTCTTTCAGCCCTCCCCAGTAGAGCCACTCCTTAGTATGCCTGGTCCTTCTCTGGTAAACTACTTAAGAGCTTCATTTAGTCTTTATAGTCCTGATATATAAATAGATTTTACTGGAGCACAGGTACACAAATAACAATTATGGGAAAAGTAAAGTATGAAGAGAAATTAGGAGACAGTGATGGGCAAGGGAGGACACCTAGGAGAGGCTCTTTAATGCCATGCCCTCAGCCTCCCATTATTGCTTGCACTTGGGGGTGGGGAGGTGATGTAGAATCAACTGCATGACAGAATTTCTTGGTGGAGCTGTATAATTCATCAGAGATGGGAAGAGACGGCCAGTAGAGAAGTAAAGCCTTGCTGGAGTCATGGGGTAGTGGTAGCAGAAAGGGAGACCAGTCAGTCTCTGGGGCCTCAGAATAGAAAAGTGTGACTAGAACAAAGCTTCTGCTCTTCTGCTCTTCATCCTCTTTCCCTTGTGGGCCTTGCCCTGGGCTTTTTCTTTTCTTTTCTTTTCTATTCTTTTCTTTCTTTCTTTCTTTTTTTTTTTTTTTTGCGATGGAGTCTCGCTCTGTCACCCAGGTTAGAGTGCAGTAACGCGATCTTGGCTCACTGCAACCTCCACCTCCCAGGTTCAAGTGATTCTCCTGCCTCAGCCTCCTCAGTAGCTGGGATTACAGGTGCACGCCACCACGCCTGGCTAATTTTTGTATTTTTAGTAGAGACGGGGTTTCACCATGTTGGTCAGGCTGGTCTCGAACTCCTGACCTTGTGATCCGCCCACCTCGGTCTCCCAAAGTGCTGGGATTACAGGTGTGAGCCATTGCGCCTAGGCACCCTCAGCTTTTTCTAGAGTGGGGCTGTGGGCGCCACCAGGGATAACCTTAGCAGGGAGTCTTGCTAGTGTCCCAAGAAGAAACTGAATTTATTTTCACACAGAAATAATTATACCAGTTTACTTCATTTAGAAGTTAGTGTGTTATAATTATGGAAGAAATACAAGTTAATACATTAATTTTTACGTATGAGCTACTCTCCACGTTTAAAGAATTTATTTTCCTACAAAAGTGCCTTCTAACTTACATGTTTTTGAGGCCCTAAAGTACATCTGCCAGTCAAAATACAATACTCTTTAATTCTTATATTAATATTTCCTTGGGGAACTTTAGGAGGACAGCTATCAGAATGTGTGCTTTTTCCCACCTACAATATATATTTGAATACATACATATATGTGTGCACATAGCACTCATTACACAGACAAGCACTAAAACTTTCTATATTATTTAGTTGATAAGTTAACTATAATTTAAAACATGCATTTTTTAAATTTCCTGTTAAATAGGTTTAAGTCTAGTGCAACGTTTAAGGCCTGATTTCAAACGGAAGTATTCTTCAATGTTCGAAGATGATACTGTGACAGAATACATCTACCACTGTAACGTGCAGACTCCAAGGTGAGGGTTAGGATTCTCAATTCACTGTGTGTGTGTGTTTTAGACTATTTTTTTAAAAAACTATTTATTTATTTATTTATTTATTCATTCATTTATTCATTCATTCTTTCATTCATTCATTCAAGACGGAGTTTCGCCCTTGTCACCCAGGCTGGAGGGCATTGGTGCAATCTTGACTCACCGCAACCTCTGCATCCTGGGTTTAAGCGATTCTCCTGCCTCAGCCTCCCAAGTAGCTGGGATTACAGGCATGTGCCACCACGCCTGGCTAATTATTTTGTATTTTTAGTAGAGATGGGGTTTCTCCATGTTGGTCAGGCTGGTCTTGAACTTCTGACCCCAGGTGATCTGCCCGCCTCTGCCTCCCAAAATGTTGGGATTACAGGCGTGAGCCACCGCACCCGGCCTTTTTAAAAAATATATCAGTGGTCCAGAAGATTTTTATCTAGTTAAATAACTGAATTTAAAAGGACAAGTGTCTAATGCATTTTATTTTACTCATCTATTCTTAGAGTACTCACTGTATAAAACATTGTGCTGAGTTCTGATGGGGGATTAAGAAGTGAGATGTTTGCTCTTGCCTCAAAGTTCTTATGAATATGTTTAGAAAGTCTTGGTCTTGGGCATCTCCAAGAGATGGTTTGAGTTGAGAGTTGAAGAATTTCACATAAAGAAGTATTTCCCAAACTGAGTATGAATGTTTCAAAAAAAGAAAAGAGGGTGCTGGATTAAACAAAAGTAAATGGTTGTCTATACTATGAATCCTCTTAGAACCTTTACTATACCGAAGGGTATTGAATCTCCCAAGTGAATGGGAGATGCTATGTAGTATTTTTCAAGTTCATTTGATGACTGTACTCCTGAACAACTCTAAAGATCTGTAGGTCAGCATTAGAAATGCAGCTGCAGAGGGTGAGCAGTAAGTGAGGGATTCTGCATGTATTTTGACAGTGATTACAAGAGAGAGAATGGGGCATAGTAGCAGAGGGAGCAAGAGGGCCAAATGTATTTTTTAAAAATATGACTTATGGCTGTTGGGTGAAAAGTACCAGTGGAGAAAACAGAGCCTGACGATAGTGGGGGGCTAGGAGGAGGCCGAATGATAAGGCCCTAGAGTTTCTAGGAAGAGCATCAAGAATAGAGTGCAAAGATGAGAGCTGCAGTTCTCATGCTATGTTGTGTACTGGAATTATTGGGGGTGCTTGTTGAAATGTGACTCCTGAGGTTTATTTCTAAGACTAATACTGGCATTTCTGGGCTGCATCTCTAACAGATACTGTGGTGATTCTGTATAGGTGAGCCATGGAGCACACTTTAAGACAGAGAAGTGGTATCTCATCGTTTCTAAGACTGAGGTGTGGATGAAAGGCTAAGAGGCAAGATGCAGAGACAGCCTCCCTCCCTTTTATTTCCTCCCTCACTTTTGGCAGAAAATATGTACACCTACTTTATTAAAAAGATTGAGGCCATGGTAGCTATTTATAGATGTAGCTGTAGCCTCAGTCTTTTTAATAAAGTAGGTTAGAGGTTCTCTGCCAAGAGTGAGGGAGGCGAGAGGTTCAAGGTCTTCAAGAGATTGAGGTTTTGTGACTTGCTAGGCATTCAGGTCTGGTGGATTAGGTCTACACACTTCCAACAGTTTTTTTTTAGGGGTCTGCCTCAGGAACATCATTCATTTTCCTGCGTGGTCTAAGTTTTACTCTTCACGTACTCTTTATTTCATGATTACATGTGTTCATGTAGTCCTAGTTTGTTACTTTTATTGTAGTGAGACTTGAATTTTTCATAAAAGGCAAGTTAGAATGATGTCTAGTTCTGTAAGAATAGCAGAAGGGGCCAGGCATGGTGACTCAACGACGGTAATCCCAGCACTTTGGGAGGCCGAGACGGGCGGATCACAAGGTCAGGAGTTTTGAGACTAGCCTGACCAACATGGTGAAACCCCGTCTCTACTGAAAATACAAAAATTAGCTGGGCGTGTTGGTGCGTGCCTGTAATCCCAGCTACTCAGGAGGCTGAGGCAGGAGAATTGCTTGAGCCCAGGAGGCAGAGGCTGCAGTGAACTGAGACTGTGCAGCTGCACTCCAGCCTAGGCAACAGAGCTAGACTCCATCGCAAAAAAAAAAAAAAAAAGAATAGCAGAAGTGTCAGCAAGATAGACGTATCCTGAGAGCTTGCAAGAGTATATTGTCTGAGTTTCTTCTTAACTTGGTAATGGTATTGGCATTGCAGGTGAAATGCTGGTGCCATGAACCTGGGGATAAGCCACCTTCTACATCAGTTTAAATAAGGATGAAAAAACATATTTTTAACTATCTCCACAATAAATAATTTAATGATAGAAAATTAGGGTTGTGCATTTTGGTTTACAAGAAAACTTTTTTAAAAATCAGCTGGAGTATACAACAGCCTTGCTTATCTAACAGTGATCTGTGAGATTTGTTCCTTACACTGTCTTGTAAATTATTTTCTATTTAAGCTGAGGTTTTTCTTAAGTGCTGGAAAAGCTAAATATGAATGTGTTTTGATAGAAGTGACAGTGCAATGCATACTCATTCCCAAAAATCATACATCGTGATTTTCTCCTTGCCGTTAAAGTGGTGAGACAGCTTTCAAGAATATGACTATTCCTTATGGATGGGCAAAAAGGCCAATGCTCCAGCGAATTGGTAAAATGCACCCTGACATTCCAGTTTCAGTGATCTTTGGCGCCCGTTCCTGCATAGATGGCAATTCTGGCACCAGCATCCAGTCCTTACGACCACATTCATATGTGAAGACAATAGTAAGTGTGTGGCTTGATTTGGGTTTTTAGGTATAGGTGAGGTCCATTTTATTATCTCCCTTAAAAGAATTTTTAGGTCATTCTCGTGTTGCAGGTCATCTGAGCTATACCTGCAGCCTCAGTCGGGGACCTGATACCACATGTGATGGGTGCGGGGTTTGGCCTGCACACTTCTTCATGTCCAAACCGTGAACTACCTTTCTGAGTGACTTTTCCTGTCCCTAGAGCATTAGAAGAGATGGACAGAGGGACTGGTCCAGTAGCACTTCAAGTAATTCCCACCTCACAAGGCAGCACACTGTCACTTTTTTCAGTTTCCCTGTTGGCACTTCTATTAGTGGTCAATTTAGTGTTTTTTTGCATATTAAAATTTTATTGAGATTCTGTAGATTTTTCTATTCTCAGATCCTTTTAATGGATATACTTAATAGTTACTATAGATTATTGTTTTTTTTCACGTGTTTTATTTAAATATAGTGGCTCTCACTTTTATTACTAAGTGTCTTTGCTTATATATCATTCTGTTTTATTAAATGCTTTTACTCACTAACTGTCTGAATGCTTTTCCTTATCCAGGCTATTCTTGGGGCGGGACATTATGTATATGCAGATCAACCAGAAGAATTCAACCAGAAAGTAAAGGAGATCTGCGACACTGTGGACTCTGATTGAAGCTCTGATGGGAAAACCTGGTGACTGATACAGTTGTTCAGCAATAATTCATAGTCTGTGATGAAGAGTAATGGATACAACACAGAACCAGGCAGCCTTCTTGACTATACTTTGCACATGTTTTCTTTAGGAATTCGCTCGCACATTTAAACCAGTTAGTGCCTTCTAGAAGAATGGCTTTCCTTTCTCCTACACAAAATTGAAATATACAAGTCTCTAAATTTAATACCTTTAAATAAAAGGTTATTTGTCCCTCTGATGTACTGAAAAACTGTAATTTTTCAGCTGAAAATTTTTTAATCTAACTTTGCTAGTTTTTATATTGCAATCTATATTACCAATTTAGGAAGTGATTTCTGAGTCTCTTACACTGTAAAGGTGCACTTTATTTTCTTTGTCTTCCGCATCATGTATTTATTGTGTCTTGATAACTGATATTAATCTAAATTCAGTATGTTTTTTTGTAAAAATTTGTCAGTTATTTAGAATATTTCACTTTGTTTTTGAAACGGAATGCCAAGGCAGATTTTTGGTTAAAGGACGGGAGTTGATCACTATCATTACTTTTTCTAGTTTACCTCTTTTTTATATTTAAGGCTGCTAAGCCATGTTCAGCATTTTAAATGTGGTCTATCCTGACATACACAGTGTATAACAACATAACTCCTTGGAACCTCCTATGTGTGGTATAATTCTACACTTCCAAGGAACATGACTTCAATACTTCAGTGATTCAGGTACTGAAAAGCCTTAGCTAAAAGGCTGTTCTTTGTTTCCCCCTTTCATACTATTCTTTTCCATGACCCAGAATGCAGCAAATGAAACAGATTTCTTCTCTTAAGGGGATATTAAGACTGTTACTTCCTAGTAAGCCAAGTAATACCATATTTTTATTAACATCTAACTTTTGTAGATGGGTGCTAAAATTGCATATATTTTAACCACTAAAATAGAAAAACAAGTGGTGCTATTATGTCTCATGGCACCAGAAATGAGGTAGCACTTGGGTTTGTTGTTGTTGTTTATTAAGAGTATTGTGTTAATTAAATCATTACATACTTGAAGTTATATTACAAAAATTCTAGAAGGTTGATTGAACTATATTTTTAGGAACTACCATGAAGTGTATCATTTTCTTGCAGTTTTAAAATGAGGAAAACTTCTTTGAAACTGTGAAATGCTCCATGTGGTAACTGGCTACTGAGAAAACCCTTCACCAAAAAAAAATAAAAATCGAATAGGATTGTCATCAAGAAGGCATCTTTCGCTAACGTTGCTTGTCTAGGAGAAAGGTAGCTATGTAAATAAAAACATTGAACCAGAGCAAATAGTGGTTTAATGGTTTTGTTACTGCATTTTTAAAATGGTTAATTAGGGAATTTGTAGTTGTTAGGAAATGTAAGGTTGTGTCACTGTTGGTTAACTGCCAGAAAGACTGAATGTTCTATTTTCAACATTTCTCCCCTACAAAAGAATAGACAAATTATACTGAAGCATGATATAAACATCTTCCCAATGAACAATTTGTCTCACTTGTCAGATTAACTAGGTTAGTGCAGGAAGCAGCATGAGCGCCAAGATGTGTTGTCTGATTTCTCTACCTTAAGAACAATAATAGTCTTTTTAGTTAGTATTTTGGATGGCCAGGTTTTAAACCTGTATGTGGTACAAATAATTTGGGTAATATTTTTGTATTTTTGTTTTACACACTCTCTAATCTCAATTATCCTTTGCTGGGAGAATGACAGGTTTCACTTATACAGGAAGGTTTTTGCACAGGAAATTTGGTCCCAGCCCTTGGAAGGAAGAAGTTCCTTGGTTTACTTAGTGAATGGAGTTTCTGGCCACAGATGTGCCAAGTGATTCAAGAAAGATATACCCGAATATCAAGTGATAATTTATTTTCCTACAGACTGAATTTGCTTTATTTGAAAGATGTTGTAACTCTTTTTAAAGTTAGATTTTACCCTGAGGTGTAGTATATGTAATTTTGTGAAGATTGAGCTAGAAGGGAAGTTCACAATCCTCACATTTAAAAAAACAGTGGGTGCTAAATGTTTTCTTAAAAATCTATTACAGAATTTGATCTTTGTTATGCACAGCGTACTTTTATTTTACAGGATAAATTTTCCTGTGATAGTCACAACAAGACAGCTATATATTTTCTTGAGTCTTTTGTATGGACCAGTCTCTGTATAATAGTTAACTACAGGACCGTGGATCCAGCAAATGTTCAGTAAATGCTGCTGTTGTTCTTAGGGAAGGCTACTCTGGGTGTTGTGGCCGCCATACATGGCTTTACCTGTGTCCATGCATTCCGTTAAGATTACTTCTGTTTTCTTCTTTTTTCTTCTAATTAAAAAAAAAAAAAAAAAGCCTTGCCTAAGGTTGGTTTTAGAATATGATTTGCAGAACACTTTTGAAATGTCTTCATTCATATATATAATATATATTTATATTTAAAGGGCCATATGCAATTTCAGTAAAACAAGAAGTACTGGAAAGAATAAACAAAAATAGCCAGAAGATGCCTAGAAAAGTACAGTGTGGAAGGAGGGATAATCCTATTAAATATTATAACACAATGTTTACAATATGAGAAAGTCTAGGAATTTAGTACATGATAAAGGAAGCGTCTCATTCAGAGAAAAAGGCTTTAAAAATGTTGTTGAGACAAGTGTGGTTAACCATTTGGAAAAAAAATAAAATTGAATTGATTTCTCACAGGGTACACAGGATGAAATCTGAATAGAACAAAGACCCAATTTTTAAAATGAAACCCTCTTTCTAACTAGAAGAAAACGTAGATGAATTATTGTATAATCTGACAGTGAGAAAAACTTTCCTAGGACTGAAAATTCAGAAGCAATAAAAAGAGAAGTCTGTAGAAGAATTTTCAGCCAGATGGAGTGACTCATGCCTGTAATCCCAGCATTTTGGGAGGCTGAGGCAGAAAGACTGCTTAAGACCAGGAATTCAAAACCAACCTGGGCAACCTAGTAGGACTGGCTCTACAAAAAAAAAAAAAAAATTAAGTACCTGGGCTGGGTTCCACCTACTTGGGAGGCTGAGGTAGGAGGACTGTGAGCCCAGGAGTGTGAGGATGCAGTAAGCCACTGCACTCCAGGCTGGGTGACAGAGAAGAAAAAAGATTTTTTTGGATAGCTGAAAATATTTGCAGCATTTATCACAGAGGGCTAATTGTAGCCCTATATATGAAGGATTTTAAACTTTGAGAAGAACCTGAAGAATAGGCAAAAGGATATGAACAGACAGTTCACAGAAAATAAAATGCAAATGGTCTTTAAACATATGAGGATATGCATAAAAAGACAAATGCAAAATAAAATAAAATAATGGAAATACCTTTCTTACCTGTCAGATTGGGGAAAATCCAAGTTAGGCAATGCACTCTGTTGAGACAATAGGGAAACAGGCACTCCAAAAAGTACAAATCCTTGTGGATGGTATTTGTTAACTAGCAAAATTAAACAAGTATATCCTTCAACCTGGCAGACCCAGTTCTAAGAATCCATATGAGATGCACTTGCAAGAATATGAAATGGTATATGCACAAAGATCTTGATTACAGCACTGTTTCTAATGGCCACAGACTAGAAGCCAGCCAAATCTCCATTGATAGGGAATTGATGGAAGGAACTAGGGTATATCTATACAATGGAATATTACACAGCTGTAGAAAGGACTGCGAACTATTTTTGTAGTTCTGGTCTGGAGAAATCTCCAGAATATAGGAAATGAAAAATGTACAGAAGTGAACGTATGGTGTGCTATCTGTTGTATAACGAAGAGACAAATGGAAAAAATATGTATTTGCTTTTTTTGTAAAGCAATAGAATTAGTTATACCAATAACTAATAAAGTGATCCCCTTGTTGGTGGTAGGGAGCTAGACAAGGATGGCAACTATTTCTGTATCTTACATACCTTTTACTTTGAGGCCCTGTCAATGTTTTGTATAATAAACATTTTTTGAAAAGGCAACTCTTAAAACTAAAACAAACTTAACAGTCTGTCAAGTTGGTGGTATAGCCCCACAGAAGAATTACTTCAAGTGACTTGAAAGCCTAGTATTTTGTCTGTACCTTGCTAATGGAATATATCCTACAGACCAAACAACCACAAATAAATCTTAAACTGCATTCAGTAGTTTCATTTTTAGCAATGATATTGGTAGTGTCATTTGGGTATTTATGTGTGTTAAAACAAATATTTACTTGAGTCATTGGAATCCAGAGCCAAGATTTTCAGCAGAGGAGAAAAGAGACACAAGAATATAATAAAGAATCGTATGATTTATTTTTATTTCTGAAAAATACATATTGCATAGCTTTGTTCACTGAAAAGGCCTAGAAGTAATCACAGCTCAATAGTAAGGCCCGCCCTCATACCCAGACTGTCCCACTAAAAGGGGGCAGGCAGAGGACAAGATGAGTCTGTAATATTTTGTGTCAGAAAGCAAGGCAGCAGACAGAGTAAGGTCATGTCAAAAGGACCCAGGAGCTAACTTGAAGGGGTTTCCATTGGCCAAAGATGGGTTAAATGTGAGCATCAGAAAGAATAATGGGTTGAAACATGAAATATATAAAACGGCCATGAGATCATCATGCTATTTTAAAAACTAATTGGTCACTTTTGGAGGTTACTAGGGCACCAATTCAATATTTTGAAAATTGTTCATGGGAAAAATGAATCATTTATCCCAACTTCTTTGTGTATCAAGTTACCCTGATAAGGGAAATTTCTTCGTGTAAGAATCATAGGTAAATATGAGAGGAATAAGATTAGGAAATCACCATTTTGCCACCTCTAATGAAGGAACAGATCCAGCTGCTAAAAGCATGAACTAAAAAGTTGATGAGAAGCATTTATTTGGTGGCTTAGGTTCATAACATCTGAACCCGATGTTCAATCTTAGTATTACTGAAAAAGGAACAATGAGACATGCTTCTGTTGTGTTGCAATGGCAAGAACCCAACACACCATGTTGAATTATGATGAATTACTGCCTAAGACAAATGAAATTGAATGTGAATCTAATCAAGCCTCTACATCTAATAAGTGGAAACACACAGGAGATTGAAAAGCACATTAATAGGCTAAATCTAGAATGTGGGAAATTCCACAGGACAAAAATTCCAGTTTCTTCAAATTGAAGCTGCAAAATAAAAGTGTTAGTAGGACTTTAAGACTTAGAGAAACTTAAAGGACCTTGTTTGGATCTTTATTTGAACAAAACAAAAACATTTTTGAAGCAATTAGAGAAGAGTTTATAATGGACTGGGTATCAGATGATAGTAAGGAGTTACTAATTTTATTGAGTGAAATAATAGTATAGTGACTTTTTTTAAAAGCCCTTACCTTTAGAGGTACATAGTGTAGTATTCATGGTTGAGATTTTAACTAGGATTTACCTGGAAATACTCCAGGAGAAAAAGTCAGTTGTCAGAAAATAGATAAAATGAGCAGAATGTTATGTTGATGCTGGGTGACAGACACACAGGGGCTTATGTAGGGTCTATTCTATTTCTTCTACTTGTATGCATGTTTAGAATTTCCATAGTAGAACTTTAAAGAATAAAAAATAGGAAAAGAGATTGGATAATGCCAGTATGGATAACTCCTTCTAGGCATAAAGAAAGCAGAAAGTAGGTAATAGCTGGAGGGAACCCTGTGAATAACCCAGCAGAAAGCGAGAAAACATGATGCAGGAGAGCACAGTTAGGGTGATGTATCAGCAAGGCTAAGGGCAAATAGGAACTCTCATATACTGTCGGTGGGCTCTAATAGGTACAACCCCTTTGACAAGTCATTTCACAATACTGTATATGGCAAAATTGTTAAGTGCTTCACACCACTGACAGCAATTTTGTTTCCAAGTTTCTATCCCACAGATACTCCAGCTTCAATATGCAAAGACATCTACAAGATGTTCATTGCAATATGGTAATATTAGAAGTCACAGATCAAACATATAAGTGATTAAATTATGCTACATTCATATGCTGGAGTACTATGCAGCCTTAAAGATTGAGGTAGATCTCTATATAAGTGGCAATGTGGAAAACTTCCAAAATATCCTTAATGGAAAACAAAACTACCAAAATGCAGAATATTTCTTGTATATATCCACACACATATGTAAATATATACATGCATACAGAATAGTGTGTCTACAAAGTTATATAAAGACGTACTTAACACACACACACACATATATATGTATAGACATTTTGAGGAGGATAAATATATACATGGGTTTGCCAACAGTGGTTGGCTTTGGAGAAGAACAATTCCTGTTGGACATGCTTTTGTAAATGTTGGATCCTTATATATTCATTATATTTTAAGGAAGACTGTAAAATATAGAAAAATCTTGGTTAGTATAAAATAGGTAAGAAAATAAAAGGTCTTACTATGCTGTTGTGTGTGTGTGGATGTGCAGATCCAGATTAGGGGAAGTAGGACAGGTGTTGAATGTATGGCAGGTTGTGAGTCTCCGTAATTTAAGTATTGGAAATAGAGCTATAAAGCTGTAACTGGTCTGTCTCTTCTCCCTAACTAAGAAACACAATCCCAATGCAAAACTGCCCTTTTTATTTGTCCTTTTGCTTACACTTGTTGAAAGGGGCAACTGAATTAGAATATATACTTCTCTATATCTCTCCGTATATTAAGCTCTGCCTGTCTGTCTCTTACCATCTCATATGCACCATTATATCTCTCCTGCTGTTTTCTCTAAAATAATTCCTTACTTTTTAAAAATGTTATATTAAGTTAGAACTAGTTAGCGTTTATTTGCCTGTTTGCTGTCTGTAGCCTGGCTTGATTAGATTAGCTCCGAGATTTAAAAATTTAAAACATTCTTACCAAGTAGTTTTCTAAGTGACATGGACAAGGAATGTTATTCTACCATGTATTTTAATCCTTAAAAAATGTTCTGTATGTTCACTTAAAGATTAAAAGGTTTCCATAAGGTGCCTATCGTTTGAAAATTTAGAATAACCCAATCCTACTTTTTAAAAAATTAAAATATTGTATTCATCTGTGAGAGGGGTCACTTGGCTAACAGATGTGAAGGCTGAGAGTTCTTAAGCTGGTTTGCCACATTGTATGATTCTGGACAGTGTCTCCAGGACAGGTCTGAAAACCTGAACAACTGGCCTGTCTCCTCCTTCAAAGAAATGGAAATATTAGTCACAATGACCAGGGTGGGAGACAAGTGCATTATCAGGTTCATTAAGGGCTGTTTCCTAGTTTTTTTGTTTGTTTTGTTTTTGTTTTTGTTTTTTGAGATGGAGTCTCGTTCTGTCGCCCAGGCTGGAGTGCAGTGCCGTGATCTCGGCTCACTGCAAGCTCCGCCTCCTGGGTTCACGCCATTCTCCCACCTCAGCCTCCCAAGTAGCTGGGACTATAGGCACCCACCACCACGCTTAGCTAATTTTTGTATTTTTAGTAGAGACAGGGTTTCACCGTGTTAGCCAGGATGGTCTCAATCTCCTGACCTCGTGATCCGCCCACCTCAGCCTCCCAAAGTGCTGGGATTACAGGTGACAGCCACTGCACCAGGACTGTTTCCTAGTTTTTAACCTGCAAATGTTTTTATGATTGGAAGTCACAGCAATGGAAATGATGAAATGTTGAGACTAAGATACCAGACACGAATGACTGGTATTTCACCTTCCTATGCCAACCAGCTTACCATATTTCTGTTGGGACTTAGGAATGTCCCAACTGATCTTTAACATATGTCTGTTCAAGACTTGAAAATGCTGTTTTCCATGGGGTGGGAGGGGCACCAGGCTCAGGGATATGATATGGAGAGAAAAAGATGGCAGAAGAGGGAAGCCAGGCATTGAGGACAACACCATGAAAGGACTGGACTCTCATGCTGGCCTGCAGGAGACTGCTGAGGGAC
The DNA here is from genome assembly GCF_028878055.3 of Symphalangus syndactylus. Classification (NCBI taxonomy): domain Eukaryota; kingdom Metazoa; phylum Chordata; class Mammalia; order Primates; family Hylobatidae; genus Symphalangus; species Symphalangus syndactylus. The sequence continues at coordinate 117,190,167 of NC_072423.2, read as the reverse complement.
AGCTGTCCTGTCTGTATGGCCTCTTCCTTATCAAAGTTTCAGTGATGATCTGAAGGAGGGAGCATCTTTGTGATGCAGAATGACCTCTTAGCTTCACTTGGCCAGCACCAAAGATGCCAGCAACTGACAGCCAAAATCAGAACACCACACCCTCAAGTGCAGCCTGTTTCGGCAAACATCTGAGCATGAGATGTGGATTGTACCAACTCACAGAGCATTGAGGCTCAAACTCTAGTGTGCCTGAGTCATCAAGGCTGCTTGTTGCAAATGCAGACTTGAGGCACTACCCCCAAGAGATTCTAATTCTGCAGATGTGTGGGTGGGGCCTGGGAATCTACATTTTAACAAGCACTCCCATCCTCAGTATCTGACACAGGAGTATTCAGTTGTTTTGTGGTTTATCGGGCAGTTCATTTGGTCGGAGTTTAACTACATATGCTGTCTTTTGGTGGCACTTGAACTCTCAGTTTAATTATTAATACTTTATCCTTAGCTGCAGAAATTTGGGGAGAGATTATATCCAGATTTTGGGGCGCCCTGTCTGGCTCTCCTTTCCAGGACTCCTCCCTCATTTTGCAGTGGTTGTGGCTGCCCTGAACTCTGCATTCTGGTTCTTGAAGCCAGAAGGGCTGTTGGTTTTCTACCACAGCTCTCCCCACCTTGGAACCCTGAGTTGCCTTCCCTCAGACTGAAAGCTGTAAAAATGCTGGTTTCTATTTCAAATGTTAACTCCCTTCCTGAATCTCTTTGCTTGTGTTCATTCTCTAGTGTCTTCAGGTGGTGGTTTCTTGATATTGTCCACTTTATAGTTATCAGCAGGTGGGTTAGTCCCCACTGGACCTTATTCTACTGTACTGGAAGCAGAACTCCTGGATCATAGACTTTGAGAATCAGTCTTTTCCAGTGTCCCTCAAGACTTGGCTAGGTGGAAGTTTACCATGCTGAAAGAATGCTTACATTTATTTCTGTACTTTACCATCAGCCTTCTGTGGCCACATCTAGCAATCTATAGATATTTCACTTTACTCTAGAAATGTAAATGAGAATTAGCTAATGCAGGAAAAAATGGTGTTGTATTTGTACTACTGTTTTTTTGTTTTTTTTTTTTGAGACAGAGTTTCGCTCTTGTTGCCAAGGCTGGAGTGCAATATGCAATCTTAGCTCACTGCAACCTCCGGCTCCCAGGTTCAAGCAGTTCTCCTGCTTCCACCTCCCTAGTAGCTGGGGTTACAAGCATGTGCCACCACGCCTGGCTAATTTTTGTATTTTTAGCAGAAACAGGGTTTTGCCATGTTGATCAGGCTGGTCTTGAACTCCTGACCTCAGGTAATCAGCCCGCCTTGGCCTCCCAAAGTGCTGGTATTACAGGCGTGAGCCACCAAACCTGGCCATATTTGTACTACTTTTAAAGAATGAGGCCCCAAATGTAGCTGGAATGAAAATGTTGTTAGCAATCAGCATCTTGTCTGGAAACCACCATTTCTGTCTCATCTATGAGACAGCTTCCTTGCAAGCCCTTCTCTAGACTTTTGCTGACCTCACAGGACTTGCTCTGCCCACCAGTGGCTCCAGAGCTTGCAACATTTTGTTGGCCCATTGTTCCTGAGGACTCGGTCCTCTCTGGGATTGAATTCATATTTATGGTTGGAGCCATGCTGATTCATTGTAATCTAATAGCCCTAGTGCTGTGCTGAAAATTTTTGCTGTGCCAACAAAAGCAACATGGCGAAATTCTTGAAAAATGCCAAATTCTCTTAAATTGGGAAAATTAGTGTTCTAACAAATTCAGATAGTAAAGTACCCTAATATTCTGCATCACTCAAAATGCCAGGGCAGCAACTACGGGATGAGATTGATGAACAAGTCAGCAACAATCTTGAGTGATGAGTGTTTTTAAACTTCTACATTGCTGATGAAAACTATTCATGGTTCCCTAAAGCTAACCCATAAATAACTCTTTAAGAGGTGATGTTCCCGATATGCTTCCTCCACACCTCCACTCTCCAAAAAATGATAAAGGAGGAATTTGGAAATAATGAGATGACACGAATCAGGGGCTTATTTACTACCCAGAGACTGATGAAGTGGGACCTGGAATTCTGATCATTACTGTTATGTGACTGTTAATTACCGCTGTGATGTCTGCCTCACTGTTCATTAATCTTTGACCGTGGGGACAGGAGCCAACCATTAAGTAAATCAGGTATCACACACATACCTATTAAGCAACCTCCACTAACAGAGATAGATCTGAGAACTAAGGAGGAAAGAACAAGGCCTGAGCGCCTAGAGTGGACACCAGTGAGCCTTACACGTAAAGCCTGCGCACTTCCTGGTTGCCAGAAAGACGCAGAGGCCCTCCCTCAGCATTTCAGCAGTGGGCATTCTCACTGCATTTCCAAATTGCTCTTTTTAATCTGCTGAGTGGATTAGAATCCCATGTAAAAGTAAGGATTTCCTGGTTTCTAACATGTTTGCTGGGAGAGAGACTTAGCAAGGAGTAAAAAAGAATAAGCTGGTGTATTTTCAAATATGAGCTTTTAAAGTTTTTGTGGTGACTCTAACCATAACAGCCTGAGACAGAGCTCCCAGGAGATCCCTCCTTGTGAAAAAGCAGTAGTTCGCCTCCCCAGAAAGGACTGGGGTCAAAGGATGCACAACAGTAGCGACCTCATGGTGAGGTTGGCAGAGAATACACGATGGGGAGCTTGATGTATGAGAAGTGGATAGAAGGTCATCTTGGATGATTGGAGGACAACAACATCCCGCAGACGACAACAGAGCACAGTACTTTTACAAAAGGCTCCGCAAATATCTCATCCTTACCATCTGTTCTTTGTACCTTATAAGATTTTGGATTTCATCCTAAGGGTAACATGCATTTATGGGGAGACTGAGGGATAGGACTGAGTAGATTTGAGATACATCTCCAAAAACCATTTTACCAAAGAGAAAAATGAAGCCCAGAGAGGTTAAGTGACTTGCCCAGGATCATACACCTAATGAGTAGTCAGGAAAATATTCCCTTTAGAGTTCTTTTTATTTGTATTTCGTTCTTCATAGTGTTGCCAAATGTAAATAATAGTGTAGGGTTGGCTTGCCATGTGTTGGAGTGGGCAGGATCTTTGGTGTGACAAAGGTAGATAATTTGTCTAGCCAAGTTTTGAGATATCACAAAGCTACCAGTGCCTTAGCCAGGCAGAAGGTATATTCAAAATAATTACAAGTTGCTCTATGATAGAAGGTGCTCAAATAAGTGTTAGTATAGGCCAGCACTGTATTCTATGCTACTGTGATTCCAGAAATGAAAATTAGTAAGGTGTAGACTCCTTTCTACTGGGTCATAAGCTATTTAGGAGTCTATTTCTGTCTATGGTTCCTTTGTGTGCTCTTGTTAACTATACTGCAAAGTAAACATATTGTATTGTTGCAGAGGGAGAGAGATTGCATCTGGCCTGGGAGATCAGGAAAGCTGAAGCAGGAGGTGGCATTTGAAATGAAATACTTAGAAGCTGGTGATTAAATTCTGTTCATCCTTTATAAGAAATGACATTTATGGAACACTTATTGGATGCTTTGAGCTTTGCAACAATCTTTCATTTAATCCTTCTAACAACTCAATGGGAAAGGTACACTTATTTCACAGAGGAGGAACCAAAGGCTCAGTTAACTTATTGGAGCAATGCCATTGGTGCCACACCTGGATGGCCTTGCTGGGCCAGCTTCTTTTGGTGTTGGCTGCCACCTAGTTCACACCAGCCTTCTCCTGAGGAATGCTCTTGGCTGCTGAGAGCACTCATACCTGGAGAAGTAATCTGGAAGGGAAAGTCAAGGAAACCTTGCTGACTAAGTAGAAAATACGAAAAACACTGGTGAGAGACTTTGGACTTCCTGGATCTATCTTCCGTCCAATAGATATTCCAGAAAGAGAGACTTTAAGGTTTTCTTTTTTGTTTTAATGGAGAATAGAAAATAATCCCCCCCCCCCTTTTTTTTTTTTGAGACGGGATCTTCCCCCGTCTCTGAGGCTGGAATACGGTGGTGCGATCAAAGCTGACTGCAGCCTTGAACTCCTAGGCTCATCATGCAATCTTCCCTCAGCCTCCTGAGTAGCTAGGACCATAGGCACATGTCACCACATCTGGCTAGTTTTTCTTACTTTTTGGAGAAATGAAGTCTTGCTATCTTACTCAGGCTGGTCTTGAACTCTTGAGCTTAATGATTCTCCTGCCTCAGCCTCCCAAAATGTTGGAATTACAGGCATGAGCCACTGCACCTGGCCTAATCCATTTGTTTGTTTTTTTTTGTTTTTTTTTGTTTGTTTGTTTGTTTTTGAGACGGAGTTTCACTCTTATTGCCCAGGCTGGAGTGCAATGGCACAATCTCGGCTCACCGCAACCTCTGCCTCCCAGGTTCAAGCAATTCTCCTGCCTCAGCCTCCCTAGTAGCTGGGATTATAGGCATGTGCCACTACGCCCAGCTAATTTTGTATTTTTAGTAGAGACAGTGTTTCTCCATGTTGGTCAGGCTGGTCTCGATCTCCCGACCTCAGGTGATCACCCGCCTCAGCCTCCCGAAGTGCTGGGATTACAGGCATGAGCCACCGCGCCTGCCCTGTTTGTTTGTTTTTTTTTTTTTGAGATGGAGTCTCACTCTGTCGCCCAGGCTGGAGTGCAGTGGAGCAATCTCGGCTCACTGCAACCTCCGCCTCCTGGGTTCAAGCAATTCTCCTGCCTCAGCCTCCTGAGTAGCTGCGACTACAGGTGCGTGCCAACACGCCTGGCTAATTTTTTGTTTTTTGTTTTTTTGTTTTTTTTTTTGAGACAGAGTCTCGCTGTTGCCCAGGCTGGAGTGCAGTGGCGCGATCTCGGCTCACTGCAGGCTCCGCCCCCTGGGATTCGCGCCATTCTCCTGCCTCAGCCTCCTGAGTAGCTGGGACTACAGGCGCCCACCACCTCGCCCGGCTAATTTTTTGTATTTTTAGTAGAGACGGGGTTTCACCGTGTTAGCCAGGATGGTCTCGATCTCCTGACCTCGTGATCCACCTGCCTCGGCCTCCCAAAGTGCTGGGATTACAGGCGTGAGCCACCGCAAACGGCCTAATTTTTTGTATTTTTAATAGAGACAGGGTTTCACCATGTTAGCCACGATGGTCTCGATCTCCTGACCTCGTGATCCACCTGCCTCGGCCTCCCAAAGTGCTGGGATTACAGGCGTGAGCCACTGCGCCCGGCCCTAATCCACTTTTTTAAAGTGAATTTCCTTGTGGCCCCAGGTGGTGAGCAACAATAGTGGGAGAAAGTTCACACACACGTATCACCTAGTATAATTTCAGCCTCCTAAGAATTCCAAGGATCCTTGGCTAAAAGCTAAGGTGAAAATTCTACACATTGCCAGAGGAGATATAGAAAGTTTCAACAGACTGGCACTCAATGGTTTATCTTCCAAATGGGAACTGTCTACAAAGTTCTAAATTTTTATGAAGGAAAATGATTTTGAATTTAGAATTCTATATTCTGTTTACTATCATTAAGAGTGAGAACAAAATAACAGTGTTCTTGAACATGCAAACACTCAGACAACACTGCATACATAATTTGGGGGGCCCAATGCATAATAAATCGTGGGGCTGCTTGTTGAAAGATTAAGAATTTGGGCCGGGCGCGGTGGCTCACACCTGTAATCCCAGCAGTTTGGGCCAAGGCGGGCGGATCACCTGAGGTTGGGAGTTCACAACCAACCTGACCAACATGGAGAAACCCCGTCTCTACTAAAAATACAAAAATTAGCCGGGCGTGGTGGCGCATGCCTGTAATCCCAGCTACTCAGGAGGCTGAAGCAGGAGAATCTCTTGAACCCGGGAGGCAGAGGTTGTGGTGAGCCGAGATCGTGCCATTGCACTCCAGTCTAGGTAACAAAAGTGAAACTCCATCTCAATAAATAAATAAATAAATAAATACAAATTAAAAATTAAGAATTTCAGGATGGCAACTGCAGAGCATTAAAGTAAGTGTGGGACCCCTCTGAATGCAGAGCCCTGTGCAGTTGCACAGCTCACGTGCCCAGGAAGCTGAGAAAACTCACCACCCATGAAGTCTTCTGGAAAAAAGAAAGCATTTAATTCAAAAAAGGGGTGGGTGCAAGACAAAACAAAAAACGATACCAGTAAAACATAAAAAAATTATTGTCTTTAATATTCTTTATGAAGCTTAATGATTTTTAGAATACCATTAAGAATAGAGGGGAGGGCTTGGCACGGTGGCTCATGCCTGTAATTCCAGCACTGTGGAAGGCCGAGGCGGGTAGATGACTTGAGATCAAGAGTTCAAGACCAGCCTGGCCAACATGATGAAACCTTGTCTCTAGTAAAAATACAAAAATTAGCTGGCAGGGTGGCACGTGCCTGTAATTCCAGCTACTTGGGAGGCTGAGGCAGGAGAATCGCTTGAACCTGGGAGTTGGAGATTGCAGTGAACTGAGATTGCACCACTGCACTCCAGCCTGGGTGAGGAAGCAAAATCTGTGTCTCAAAACAAAAACAAAAACAAAAACAAACAAACAAAAAAGAATAGAGGGGAGAGGTGTACTTAAAAATCATACACATTAAAGTCTGATAATTTCAACAACATAAAAGAGACGGTCAAGAGGTAAGAGAAAAGTAAAATGCAAGCTTAAAGTCTTATTAGACTCGGGCAGGGGATGTTTAAATACTGATTAATTAGAACAAATTGTATTTTTCAACATTGATTTTAAATATGTAAAGGTAAGCACAATATTTAAAGGTAACTGCAAAATTAGTGACTTACGGCAACACACATTTATAATCTCATGGTTTCTGCTGATCAAGAATTCAGGCATGGCTGAGCTAGGTCCTCTGCTTCAAGATCTTTGCATGGCCACAGTCAAGATGGTAGCCAGGGCTGGGGTCTCAAGGCTGGAGTCAAGGCAATGGCCAGGGCTGGGCTCCCTCTTTGAATGAGGAAGGACATGCTTTCCAAGCTCATGCGGTTGTTGGTGGGATTTGGTTCCCTCCAGCTGATGGATTGAGGGCCTTAGTTGGTAGCTGTCCATCTGCTGAAGGCCGCCTTCGGTTTGTTTCCACGTGAACCTCCTCAACATGGCCACTTCCTTCAATAAAGCATGTAAACCAAGAAGGCAGTGCAGAGTCTAACAAGACAGCAGTTACAACCTTGTGCAATGTAATCATGGAAGTGACATCCCGTGATCTTTGCTGGATTCTGACGGTTAGAAGGAAGTCACAGGTTTCATCCACACTCAGGAGCAGGGGAACTCACAAGGGTGTGAGCACCAGGAGGCTGGGATCCCTGGGGGCTGTCTTAGAGCTTACTCACTACCACGCTCATTCATAATAAGGCCTGTCAGACAAGGGAGACTTGGTCATACGCCTGAGTTATATAAAGCCTCATCCAGTGTCCCTATGGTTGACGAAGTGTCTTGCTCATAAGCGTCAGTACCTGGTGTCAGGTGCTCTCATATAATCAATCACTATTTGTTGAATGAACATATGAATTGCTACAAATAAAAGCAGTTTTGAAAAAACAGTTTGGCGCCATTAACAGGTTGTTTTTAATTTGCATTGTAAAATGGGTTTGGCAGTTTTGCATATTAAAAGGTCAAAATGTTATGCCATGAAAGATAAAACAAGAGCTTAAACATTCCAGAACAAAATTTTCCACAGGACGCCCTTGTGTTTGCCTTTCACATCTGGATTGTTGTCATAGTCCTGCCATCCGCAGCAATTTACATTTGAGTCACATTTCTCTCTTGAGGAGTAAATATAGTACAGTACTTCCCTTTAAATGTCCTTTACTAAAGGAGAAAAACGTATTTTTTCAAGGAGAAAAACATATTTTCACAACCATCCTGGCATAAATTTTAAAATCTTTGTGCAAATGGGTGATGATTGCATCATGTTAGGTCCCTCAGAGAATGTCTTTAAGATGACATGATTGAGAATTGATTCATTAACACCGTTACTATTTTTTCAGAGCTCATTCCGCAAAACCATGTCTGAGAGCCATGAAGTCTGGATTCTTGTCCCAGTGCCCCAACCAATGAGCTGAGTGGCCTTGGCAAGTCACCCAGTCTGCACCAGTTTTCTTGTCTGTGGATTGCTGAGCTTGGATGAATAGTAATTCAGGGATCTCTCCCTCTGAAGTGTGCTTTCCGGTGACCATGAATGGATGCTGTCAGTAGATGCCTTGGTGCTCTTTACGGGACTGGTGCAAGTACCCCCAACTGTCAGGAAGGTGTCCCCTAGTGGCTCATAGCTGTCTCCTCTGCAGAATTGCCCTTGGCCAAACAGGTGCTTCCTCACCTGGGAGATCACACCCCTGCAGCCAATGATTGACTGACACATGGGTGCAGAAAGCCTGCCCTCTTGCCTCCAGGTAGGACCCAGTCTGTGGTGCAATTCATGCTCCTAGGCACCTGTGGGACTGGCTGAAGTTAGACTTCAGATTAAACTACATCCTTAGTTAGCTCTTTCCCTCACTCCAGCCTATTTCTGTCTCCTCGCTTTTCTTGAGAGCCCTCAAAACCCAATATACAAGAATTCTTTTCTTAGCCTCTGCTACTAGAGACCATGATCCAAGAAAGTCACCTTATAAGGAAGGGCTTATGGGTATGGGATTTCTTGAATTTTCCAGAGGGTGTAAGGTCATCATGAAAATAGGGGATGGTGAGGTGTAAAAACAGAGAGGAAGCCTTAAATCAGGGATGCCCAATCTTTTGGCTTCCCTGGGTCACGCTGGAAGAAGGATTTTTATTTTGGGCTACACATAAAATACACTAACGATATCTGATGAGCTAAAATAAAAACGCAAAAAAATCTAATAATGCTTTAAGAAGGTTTACAAATTTGTTTTGGGCTGTATTCAAAGTCATCCTGGGCTGAATGTGGCCTGCAGCCATGGATTGGACAAGCTTGCCTTAAACTAAAGCACTGGATATATTTGAATAAATATGCAGTCTTTGGTTTCTAGAAAATTTAGTTTGCATTTGATGTGATGCTGAAACCTCTAAGTAGAAACACCTGCTCATGTCCGGCCCAGAGTGAGTACTCACTGAATAATTATTGAATCAAATCATGCTGAATTTCTAAAATGGGGCCTAGAACTCCTGAAGGTGTTTGATTGTAGGAGAGAAGAGTTTGGGGACACAAAGGAGAGAAAGTATTAGGTTGGTGCAAAAGTAAATGCGGTTTTGGCCATTACTTTTAACCCCCTGGGCTGAGGGCTCGCTCTGTCCCAACTCCTCTAGGAAGTATGATGGAGATCAGGACCAGGGAAAGGCAATGATCTGAGGTCAATCTTAGCAGATATGTCTAGACCGCAGGTGCCAGCATTCTGGTAGGTTTGGAAATCCCTCTTCTCTACCCCCAGCCACCTCCCACCATGCTGGTAAACGTGATGGAGGAGGCAACTCCCTGCTCTCAGCAGCTCTCCTGGGTCCAGCTCCCTGCCTTTCTCAGTGTTTGGGGAATGAGAACAAGTGCTCTTATTGTCCCATAGGGACAAGGCCAGGGCTTCGCTAACCTGGTACCTGGTGTGCTGGGATTTATGGTTCAAAATGAAACACTCTGCATTCCCCTCCCCCGCACTGCTTCATCCATACCCAGCCTTCTCAGTGGTTCTCCTCCCACCTGACTTTTGGACTTGTAATTATTTTGTGTCTCCTTATCCCCTCACTACTGAGTGGTCGGACAAAGTTCAGAGGGGTTAGTTCTGGATTTTTCAGAACAAGGGATGGGAGTCATGGCAAGGAATTGAGATGCTGGGCCAAAGAACAGAAGTCCCCACCCCTATGCCAGCCCTGGGTTCTCTGTGGACTTGAGGTCAGCTGTGGCCCACCCTGAGCTGGAGGCCTCTCCTGTTAGTTTTCCATGAGGGGCCCCATGGGCAGAGAGGCTCATCACCCGAGTAAAGGTGACACAGGCTGAGGGAGGCAGGGCCTGTAGTGGAGAATGTGGCCTCCCAGGCCTAGTCACGCCTTCAGAAGTGCTAGGGTTTTCCAGGGTGACAGTTGATTTCCTAACTTTAGCTTTCGGCCCTCAGGGAGGCCCTTATGACCACACACATCTGTCAAAAATACCGTCCGCCTCCCAAGCCTATCAGGGATCTCTGACCTTATTCTCACACTGGGATGGGGAGGAGGCTTGATGGTAAGTTGGGAGATGGGAAAGGAGAGAGGAAGAAGATAAACAAAGGAAACGAAGACAACGATCACTGAGTGGGTGACGGCTGCATGCCACCTGCATTCTCGTGACCCCTCTCCTCTGACCTGCTCAACAACCCCGGGAGTCAGAAATCACCTCTCAGACCTCAGTTTCTCCACACATAAGATGTACTGAATAACCAGCTGAGGGTCTCATAGGCCATTTCGCTGATCCTCGCAACACCCTATGAGGGGTGCTGTTATCCCCATGAGGAGACAGAGCCTGGAAAGGTGGATTTTCAAAGAGATGAAAGCCTATCACAAATCTAGGTGTGTCTGACCTCCTTGGCGATTTTGGAGCTTTGGGGGTGGTACAGGTTGGGGCTTTGGACAACTAGATAAAAGAATAAAGATGCTGGATCCCTTCCATTTAGAACTGGGGTTGACCCACATTTTCTGTAAAAGGCCAGATAGTAAGTATTTTAGGCTTTGCAGGCCATATGGACCCTGATGGAACTACTCAACTCTGCTGTTTTAGTGTAAAAGCAGCCAGATGTAAATGAATGGGTGTGGCTTTATGCCAATAAAACTTTATTTACAAAACCATGTGGCCAGCCTGTGAGTCAGAGTTTGCCAACCTATGGTATAAACACATGATGTAAATGGGTCAGAAGGGTTTGGGGTGAGACAAGAAATGAGAAGGATTAAGGTTATCAGAGCAGTGCATCATCTATCTCAGTCTGTATAAATGGTGTCACCCTGGAATGATGCAGTACACAGACTGCAAAACCATACATTGTAGTCTTGAGAGTGAGATAAAAAGAAAACAAGCCTCACAACCTAGACTGTCCTCTCTGGGAATGGTTAAGTGCTAGGACTCTGGTTTTTGGTGTGGTGACAGATTGAGAAATAGCTTCAGAAAAGAAAGTGGGAGGGCCACTTGCCTGCCCAAAGGTATCATGCTCCAGGATAATCAGCTTCTCAGTGGTTATCAGAAGAATGAAGGGTCATGTGATATCCTATTCCCAGAGGGTGAGGAAGGCAAACCACCTAATGACCTGGCCCCATGGAATTTGGCCTCCCTGCTTCGTGGCACTTATTCAGCAGTGCTCCACCATGGAAGCAGGGTGTGTCTGGGTCTGGCATTAAGTAATGACAGCCCTCTGGGGCAGAACCACACATCTAAGAATGGACTAAGCCAGTCACAAGTCTCACTTCCTTGGAACTCCATTCCAGGGTTCCCAGAGCAGTTGGGAACACCGTTCTGTAATCAAACTGAGTTCACCTTTGGGCACCAGCTGCTCCCACAGACCAAGGGCAGGACAAAGTACAGAAAATAGATTGAAGCAAAGTACAGAAAAGAGATTGAAGCAGGTGCTGCTTTCTGTGAATTTGATCCAGACTGGGAAAAAAAAAAAAAGATGGAAAACTCATTTCTCTGACAAGCTCCATCTGTTGGCAAAAACCATCATCAGAAGTTCTGCTCTGGACAGGGGAGCTTGCCCAGCAAATGCTGGGACAGGAGTGCCATGCTGCAAAGTTGGGCACTAAATGAGGCAAGGCTGGAGAAATGGACTTGGAGCGAGAAGGGATATGCCAGTGAGAGCCTAAGGGAGGTATCAGCAGGATATGTAAAAAGCCACTGCTTTGGAAGTGTCTGGCTTGTTCAGCTGGGTCATGTGCATCACCTATCAAAATACCCAGGCCCAGGTCCAATGAATACAGCAGCGTCTTCACCTGCTGCTTTTAAAATTCCTGATTGATCTTGGCTCTGGAGCTGGGGACCCATTATACCACAGTAGCATTCACACTGCTCACCCAGAAACTTAAGCACACTTCTCATCTCTTGTTGTGACTCCAGCCTCTGAATTGGGCTGTAGTATTCTTAGGAGCTGAATGAGTTGCTCAGAAAAGTTTATGAATTGAATCCCACCAGGGAAGAGTAACCAAAGACAATTTTCCAAAAAAAATCTCCCGGGAGGCAGAGGTTGCAGTGAGCAGAGATCGCGCCATTGCACTCCAGCCTGGCGACAGAGCAAGACTCCATCTCAAAAAAAAAAAAAAAAAAAAAAAAAAACTCTAGAAAAAGAAGCCCTTTTGCAGGTTCTGAGACCTGTTCAGGTAGCCTGCTCCCTGGAGGGGAGGAATGAGATGAGGAATGCAGTGAGGAATTGCAGGTTTCTAAAACTGGTAGCAGAATGACATTTGAGGCCTTGTTAAAACTTCTGAGGCCCAGTCTTCTAAATTAGACTCTTTTGGACTGAAGGCCAGGAATCTGTATTTGACAAGTTTCCTGGGCAATCTGGATACACAGCCTGGTTTGGGAACCCTGGCCTGGGGACCTCCCAAGATTTTTGTTGGCCCTAGGGCAGAGCTGATGTAACAACTGCCCCAAATTATGCCCGGGTTTCTGTTTGTTTTTGTTTTTTTTGTTTTTTTTTTTGTTTGTTTGGCTGTGCTAAAGCCCAGAGAGGGAGACAGGGAGCTCAGGATTAGGACATGGCTTCTGCCTTCACAGATCCCCAGCGTACTGTTTAAATCATGGTACCAGCTATGATTTGGGGCAGCCGTTGTGCCCTCCATAGCCACATATAGATTGTTAGAGAAACCAGCCCTTGAATGGCAAAGCAGGAGTGTGACTAAGAGTTGTACTAGTGACTTTTTTTTACTTTTATTTTCTTTCTGAGTTGGAGTCTCGCTCTGTCACCCAGGCTGGGGTACAGTGGCACTATCTCAGTTCACTGCAACCTCCGCCTCCTGGGTTCAAGCAATTCTCCTGCCTCAGCCTCCTGAGTAGCTAGGATTACAGGCGTGTACCACCACGCCTGTTAATTTTTGTATTTTTAGTAGAGACAGGGTTTCACCATATTGGCCAGGCTGGTCTCAAACTCCTGACCTGATGATCTGCCTGCCTCGGCCTCCCAAAGTGCTGGGATTATAGGCGTGAGCTGCTGTGCCCGTCCTGTACTAGTGACTTTTTTAAAAAAATTGATGCTGGTGAAAATTCAACAGAGCTGCACTTGCCACTCTCAAACTCAATTGGTATAATGAATCATTTGTTTATTTCTGTATGTGTTTCAAACTCTATCAGCAAAGCCACTAAGTATACAGAAAAAGAGATAGAAAAGAAAATTAAGCTTCAAAAGGAAGAATAAGGAAATATGCTGAAATATGAAGTGAATATGGTGCTTAAGTAAGACGTGTGCAAGGATAGAATAATTGCAACCCATATTCTAGTGGTCAATACTGGGATCATATGAAATACATAAGTAGACATACAAACTAGAAATACATTTCAGTTTAAAATGAAAAATGTGGGCCGGGCGCAGTGGCTTACGCCTGTAATCCCAGCACTTTGGGAGGCCGAGGTGGGCAGATCAAGAAGTCAGGAGGTCGAGACCATCCTGGCTAACACAGTGAAACCCTGTCCCTACTAAAAATACTAAAAATTAGCCGGGTGTGGTGGCAGGCACCTGTAGTCCCAGCTACTTGGGAGGCCGAGGCAGGAGAATGGCGTGGACCGGGGAGGCGGAGCTTGCAGTGAGCCGAGATTGCACCACTGCACTCCAGCCTGGGTGACGGAGTGAGACTCTGTCTCAAAAAAATAAAAATAAATAAATAAATAAAAAATAAATAAGTAAATAAAATAAAATGAAAAATGTGGTAATGGAAAGAGAAGATTAGATCTACAACAAAGGAGTCAAGTCACTCAGGTGGAGCATTTTAAAAAAAACAAGTTATAGGACTATTCAATGTTTGGTAGAATTACCCAGTGAGACCATCTGGACCTGCAAGATTTCTTTTTGGGGAGCTTTTAAATTACAAATTCAACTTCTTTAATGGTTAAATAGTCCTATAACCATTAAATAAATTTAATTTAAATTTGAAAACCCCCTGAAAAATAAATATCTTCCGATTTCAACTCTGACCTGTAAAGAACTCATTGTTACTCCTGTCCTCAAAGAAGATAAAAGCCCCTTCCCCGCCAAAAAACTAAAAATCAATGACTTTTCTTGGACTCACTGAAGAACTGAGGTCACAGGGCTAACTGCCACTTCAAAATCTGGAGAGGTAGGCAAATACACAGATCTTAGCTGAGCTCTGTTTCCCTGGAGTAGAAGCTGCTGGAGCCACTCTGGTAGGAATGCTTACATGGTGATTTAAAGGAATTGCTGGAGGCTGAGTGTGGGCAAGCATGAGAGTGGGAAATTCTTGGGGGCTGCAGTTTTAGATGGGGGGCATAGTTCTGTGGGTTTTATCTTTAGGGACCCCATCATCTCATGATGAAGAATCAAGAAAGATCCCATCCGTCCTGGCTCTGGCAAGGGGAAGGAAAAGTAACCATTGTGGAATACACCCAGTGTGTTCTCCATAACAAAGGAGAGTACTCCAGGAAAAACTTCACCAGAGCCTTAGGCTCATCTGGAGGACGGGGCCTTTCCCAACTCTGCACACACTGGCCTTCCCAACTCCTCTAAGGGCCTAAAGGCAGGGTGGGTTGGGGTGGGGGAAGCAGGTGTTCCCTCCCCAATACCTTATCACCACACTAGCAGTTTCCAGTATTATCATAATAATAATATAATAATAATAGTGGATTACAGCTGAAAGGGCCACAAGACAGACTCTATCTAGAGTGGTCCTTAGGAAAGCCAAAAGACAACAGGGGGGTCAAAACAAGGACATTGGAGAAGCAAAGCCTCTGGTCCCTCTGGCTTATCTGTGAAGTCCTGTTCCAAAAATGAGAACACTGGCTCCCATCACCCATCATCCATCCACTTAACCATTCAGCTCCAATATAGATGTAAAGCAGTATCAGCATTGTTAACCTGCACGGTCTGGAGTGAAAGGATCAAGGTTGGTCAGATTCCTGTGCTCAAGAATTTGAACTGAGAAATGGAAAGAATGACAGTTGATGGAAGCTGAAGGTGAAAGAAGCCAAGGGGTAGGATGGGGGCCATGATGGGTCAGATGGGCTACTCAAGTTACAAGTAAAGAAGAGTCCTCGTGTAGACTAGAGATGTGATTGGAGAGGGAAAGTGTGCGCCACTCATGCTCAGAGGCCAGGGCAGACTCAGGGAGAGACTGAGTCCTTTCGATGGCAGATTGCTGGTGTGAAGGGGGGGGTTCTTGCTGCTGAGGTGCCCCAAGCTGCTGTGACTGGAGCAGGACTGAGTGGCCTCGAGAACTTGGCTGGACTCTGGTGTTCCCTGCACCCTTGCAAGGTGCTTGTTACTATGATGGCTACTGTGCATGCTTATAACACACTCCCTTACACACACACACACACACACACACACCACACATCCTCGAGGAAACTCAACCCAAACTCTGAGCCTGTAAACCAGCCAGAAAAGTTCTGATGGAATAGGTGACACATGCAATTTTGGAAAGATTGATTTTGAGATGTCTCTTTACACAGGACATCAGGAGGCAGTTGGTCAGGAACTAAGGAGAGAAGCGCGGGCTGGATATCAAGACCTGGGCATCATTAGGAAGAGGGTGGCAGTGACACACAACAGGAGGGAAGACCACAGCATAGGGAGCAGCATGGATCAAGGGGAGCCGAGGCCCAGGCTAGAGCTCCAGGGAGCCTCCGTTCTTGGTGGCCAGCTTTGGAAATGGAAGAGCAGTGGAGATGGAAGCATTTTATTCAGCGAGGTAGGATAGGTGGAGAACTGGGAGAAACCACAGAAAGAGAGAATTTCAAGAGCAGGGGCGTCCACCGTTGTCAAATAACAACACTAGCACACAACAAAATATAATCCATGATAAAGATAGCAATAAATTGGCCAGGCACAGTGGCTCAAGCCTGCAACCCCAGCATTTTGGGAGGCCAAGGTGCGTAGATCACCTGAGGTCAGGAGTTCAAGACTAGCCTGGCCAACATGGTGAAATCCCATCTCTACTAAAAATACAAAATCAGCTGGGCGTGGTGGTGCATGCCTGTAATCCCAGCTACCCAGGGGACTGAGGTGGGAGAATCGCTTGAACGCAGGAGGCGGAGGTTGCAGTGTGCCATTGCATTCCAGCCTGGGCAACAAGAGCAAAACTCCATCTCAAAAAATAAATAAATAAATAAAAGGCAATAAATCACTATGGAAATTAAACTATTGTTCAACGAATGGTGTTAGGACACTGATTAGCTATTTGAGGAAAAAAGCCAATTGAGAGTTTCCACTTTCTGCTGTATACCAAAGTACATTTCAAGTGAATCAGAAAATTAAATGGTCACCTTTTTCGTCTTGCCTGTTTTTGGTTCTTTATATTTTTTTGTTTACTTTTTACTTTTTATTTATTTTTTTAGAGACAGCCTTGTTCTGTCGCACTGGGTGGAGTGCAGTGGTGTGATCACAGCTCACCGCAGCCTCTAACTCCTGGGTTCAAGCAATCCGCAGCCTCTAACTCCTGGGTTCAAGCAATCTTCCTGCCTCAGCCTCCCAAGTAGCTGGGACTACAGGCATGCACCACCAAGCCTGGCTCATTTTTTAACTTTTTGTAGGGACAGGGTCTCGCTATGTTCCCTAGGCTGGCCTCAATCTCCTGGGCTCCTCCTGCCTTGGTCTCCCAAAGTGCTGGGATTACAGGTGTGAGCCACATCATCAGGTGGTTCCAGGTTCTTAATATTTCAAATTGAAGTTTTCGGTTATATTTTTACATGGACTGTTGTTGTTTGGCTTATTTCAACTGAAAGGAAAAGATCAATAGATAAAGCTACATAAACTACTGTCCATGCACCAAAATGCAAAATTAAGGGGCAAAAGGTAAACTGGAGCAAAATGCTTTTCATATATATAATAGACAAAGGGCTATGTGCTTAGCAAATAAAGCACTCATATCCACAAGACAGGAGTAACACTGAGAATCCAGAGATAATGTGGGCAAAGAATACAAATAGGCAAAAATAGACATGAAAATGCTCAAGAGAGTTGGGGGAAAATGTTCAAGTTCACGAGCGATCAGACAAAAGCAAATTAAACCAATGAACTAGATTTTCTAAATTCTTGCCAAACTGACTGGAGCACAGACACTCTCTGGTGGCCAAGTGACACTGTTACATCCTTTCTAGAAGGCAATATGGCAGCTGATATCAAGAAACTTAAAAACCTGAATGCCCTTTCACTCAGTAACATAGGGCAGTTTCAATTCTAGGAAACTTCCCTAAGAAAATAAACATCATTGGGGTCAAAGATTCACATGCCAAGATGTTTGTCTCAGCAGTATACTAATAGGGAAAGAATAGAACATGCTAAACATTGACGAGTAGAGACAATTTATGGTACACGTTAAAATGAGTGTTAAAGATTAGTTAAAATTATGCATAGAAAGAGTTTTTAGTGGTATGATAAAGTGCTTGTGATGCAATGTTAAGGGGAAAAAGAATACACATTTCCATAAATCACATATTTTCACCTCTGCTTTAAGAAAAAGATCAAAAGGAAATATACAAATTATTAAGAGTTTATGTCTAGGTGGTAGCTGGTAGGGTGATTGGAAAATATAGATAAATATTTTTACAACTAGAATTTCAACAACATTCATTTCTATATTGTTGACTTCTAAAAATCTTTTCTGAGCTTAAAAACCTTTTTTTCTATAAAAGTAAATCAACTCAATGAAAGTTAATTAACTTGAACAATGTGTTGAAATAATTAAACTGATAAGAAAACTCATTGAATTTTTAAAAAGCACTAAGTCTGCTGTGATTATATAAATTCTATGTACAGAGAAAATTATTTTAGTGATGAGAGGAAAAGGAGACAGGAATGGACAATTAGCCTATGTAGAAACGTGTGTGTGTGTGTGTGTGTGTGTGTGTGTGTGTGTGTGTGTGAGACAGAGAGAAAGAGAGAGAATTAGTGTGATTCATTTATGAATATGAATCACATATGATATGAATACATATCAGAAAACAATACTTTCTCCATTTTTCTATTCTTTTAAAAATATTTTAAACACAGAAAAATTTAGAGAATTGTAGAATTACATAACCCATTCCTAGATTTAATAAATGTTAGCATTCTGTCATATTCAGTTTATTTTTTAGGAAATAAACATTACAGAAACATTTGAATTCCCTGCTTCACCCCCACACCTCCCCCCACAACCAGTTGGTTCTCTCCTCCCCCGCCTCCTTCCATATCACACCTCCTTTGTTGGTTCACTGCGTTTGAACTTATGAGAGAAAAAGCTGTCAGAGCTCCTTGCATTTGTGCATGCAGCACAGCAGGGCGTTCAGAGCTGCCCTCCCGACATGGCCTGTCCAAGCAGACTCAGCCTGGCCAGGTAGGTCCTCATTCGCTAAGGCTAGCGGGATCCCCTGACTATGGCCCTCCAAAGTCACCTCCACCCACCCAGGGGTCCTGGGAAATCTCCCTGCTCCGCCTCATAGGCTGGGTAGCCTGGAAGAGTCTTGCCACCGGGCAGCCTCTTCTTTGGTACCAGAGGCCTTGGCTGTGAGCCATAGTCCCTTCTGGCTTGAGATTAGTATGGTAGGTGGCATCTCCTGGACCCCTCCACCCCTGCAGCCTGTTATTCTAATCTTCCCCCAACCCTTTTTTGTTTTGTTTTGTTTTTTTGTCTTTCACAGCCAACTCTGAGAAGTGGTTTTCCACATTTCTTCCTTTGGGAATTGAAAGCACTGGGGAAGCACAGGCATGAGGAACAGTGAAGAGCAGGAGCTCTTACAGTCTGTCTGCTGGGGGTTTAATTCACTATCTCCTGCCAGGCTAATTTGTCCATTCATCAAATACTTAATGAGCCTCCACTCTATGGGAAGCACTGCTGTGGCCTTGGGTGATACCATGTTGAGCAGACACAGACTCAGTTCCTGTCTGTATTAGTTTTCCTTTGCTTCTGTAACAAATTACTACAAACTTGAGGCTTACAAAAACACGAATTTGTTGTCTTATAGTTCTGGAGGCCAGACATCTAAAATCAAGGTGCCAGCAAGGCTGGTTCCTTCTGGAGGCTTCAGAGAATGATTTGTTTCTTGGCCCCTTCCAGCTTCTGGAGGCCGCCTGCATCCCTTGGCTTGCAGCCCCTTCTTTCATTTTCAATGTGCCTCACTCCAACCTCTGGTTCTTTCATGTCTCTTTTTTCTAATGTCTGACTCCCTTGTGTGCCACCTATAAGGCCCCTTATGATTACAGTGGGCCCACTGAGATAATCCAGGAAAATCTTCACATCTTAAGATCCTTCACTTAATATCCCACCTGCAAAGTCCCTTTTGCATGGAAGGTAACGTATTCACTAGTTCTGGGGATTTGGACCTGGACACTTTTGGGGGTGCATTATTCTGCCTATGACACCATCCCCACAGCAGTTTTC
Organism: Symphalangus syndactylus; assembly: GCF_028878055.3. Classification (NCBI taxonomy): domain Eukaryota; kingdom Metazoa; phylum Chordata; class Mammalia; order Primates; family Hylobatidae; genus Symphalangus; species Symphalangus syndactylus. The sequence goes on along the minus strand of NC_072423.2, from coordinate 117,170,664 downwards.
ACTTACGTGATTAGTTGTTAAACAAGTCACTGCAAATGCAAGGAGGAGAGGCAGCAGTTTGGCAGGGAGCTCAGAGGCTGCCCCCAGGAAGTGACTTGCTCAGGACCTGGAGACTGAGGAAGATGTGACAGAGAGGGAAAAGAGGGGTAATTCACACAGTGGGTACAGCAGGTGGCAGGACAGGGAAGGCAGGTGGCAGGACAGGACCAGGTGAGGACAGGGACTCTCTAACATTTGTGGGTTGGGAGGAAAGACAGGAGGAAAGAGGGGCCTGAAATGAGACAATGGAAAGGCAGAGGCCAGATAGCCCAGATCTAGGTAATTTGGTTCAGGATTCTTTTCTTAATGTCAATTGGAGAGTGTAATCAGGGATCACGGACTGGCTTGTTTTTTGAAAGTTTCCTCTGGCTGCATTGTGTGAAGACCCTGGTGAAGGGATTCTGACCATGGCCAAAATGACAGAGTAACTTCCCTCCAAAGATGTCCAGGCCTGAATCTCTGCAACCTGTGCATGTTATGTTACATGGCAAGGGGGAATTCAGATAGCAGAAGGAGTTAAGGTTTCTAACCAGCTGACCTTAAAAGGGATAGTACCCTGGATAATCTAGGTGGGCCAGTGTAATCACAAGGGGCCTTAAATGTGGAAGAGAAAGGCAGGGGAGTCAATGTCACATTGATGTGATGTGAGAAAGACCTGACAGGTTATTGCTGGCTTTGAAGATGGAGGGGCCCATAAGCCAAGGAGTACAGGCAGTCTCTAGAACAGCGGTCCCCATCCTTTTTGGCACCAGGGGTCAGTTTTGGGGAAGACAATTTTTCAATGGATGGTGTGGGGAGGGGAATGGTTTTGGAATGATTCAAGAGTATTATATTTATTGTACACTTTATTTCTATAATTATTACATTATAATATATAATGAAGTAATTATACAAGTCACCATAATGTAGAATCAGTGAGAACCCTGAGCTTGTTTTCCTTCAACTAGATGGTCAACTAGATGGCCCAATCTCGGGGTGATGGGAGTGACAGATCATCAGGCATTAGATTCTCATAAGGAGTACCCAACCTAGATCCCTTGCATGCACAGTTCACAATAGGGTTCATGCTCCTGTGAGAATCTCATGCCCCACTAATCTGAAAGGAAGTGGAGCTCTGGCAGTAATGCAAGTGATGGGGAGTGGCTGTAAACACAGCTGAAGCTTCTCTTGGTTGCCTGCTGCTCACCTCCTGCTGTGCAGTCTGGTCCTAATAGGCCATGGACCAGTACCCGTCTGTGGCCCCGGGATTGAGGACCACTGCTCTAGAAGCTGGAAAAGGTAAGGAAACAGATTCTCTCCTTGAGCCTCCAGAAAGGAACACAGCCCTGTGGATGCTTTTAGAACCGTGAGATCCATTGTGGACTTCTTAACTCCAGCACTATAAGATGATGGATTCATGTTGCTGTGCTCATTTGTTACAGCAGCAGTAAGAAACTTATCCAGCTTGGAAGTTCAGGGGGCTATTGGGGATTTAAATGGAGCAGGGAGCAGAGGTAGGGAGACTTGGTCAATTGCTCTTTTAGAGATCTTGCCCCTGGGATGTGGGGAGCTGGACAGATGCTTTGAAAAAGGGGGCTCTGGCCAGACGCGGTGGCTCATGCCTGTAATCCCAGCACTTTGGGAGGCTGAGGCGGGCAGATTACGAGGTCAGGAGTTTGAGACAAGCCTGGCCAACACAGTGAAACCTCGTCTCTACTAAAAATACAGAAAAAATTAGCTGGACATGGTGGCGGGCGCCTGTAGTCCCAGCTACTCAGGAGGCTGAGGCAGGAGAATGGCATGAACCTGGGAGGTGGAGCTTGCAGTGAGCCGAGATCGCGCCACTGCAGTCTGGCCTGGGTGAAAGAGCGAGACTCCGTCTAAAAAAAAAAAAAAAAAAAAAAAATTAGCTGGGAGTGGTGGTGGGTGCCTGTAATCCCAGCTACTTGGGAGGCTGAAGCAGGAAAATTGCTTGAACCTGGGAGGTGGAGGCTGCAGTGAGCTGAGATCGCGCCATTGTACTCCAGCCCAGGCAATGGTGCGAGATTCCATCTCAAAAAAAAAAAAAAAAGAAAGAAAAGAAAAGACTAAAGAAAAAGGGGGCTCTGCCAAACAGCCCTAGATGAGGGAGGAGCTGGGCCCTGGGGAGCTGAGAGAAATGAGGGTAAAGAATGTGCGTTCGTAGAGAATAAAGAATAAGAAGGTCTTGGCCACCTCATGGAGAGTGGGGACGAGGGGCAGGAGAGGGAGAGAAAGGCAGGCACCGTATCCAGGGCCTGCTATGTCCTCAGTTCACAGAGTCTTTATGTCTCATTTCACAGACAAGGAAATAGAGGCTTAGAAACAGAAATCAAGTGACAAGCTCAGGCCACAGGGCTGAACAACAATGATGTGAATATTCAAGCTCCTGTTGGTTTGGAGAGGCAAATACAGCCCTGCCAAGAGCGTCAGCTCTAGAGGTAGTGTCAAAACATTATGGGTTTGTGTGGTGGACACAGAGCTGCACTGCCCAGATCCCCTTCAGGAAGGTATAGTGGCCAGCTGTGGGCGTGCGGTCAGCTACTGGTTGCAAGCTCTTTCCTGTGTACCTTGCCCAAGATTACACTGCCAGGGAGTCTGTATCCAACCCTTAGGAGCCGGAGTGTGAGAGTCTGGCCACTCGGGCCAAATGTGGATACTGCCAGGCGAGTCTGCTCCAGGCCCTTGTCTGACCATGGTTGGGTGGGGCCTGAGTCACAGATCTGCATCTTTCTCAGCTCATCCTGCCCCGCCAGGATTGACCCCTATTAAACTCAGCCTCTGCTTCAGGGAACCTAACCTGCAAGAGGAGCAGAGCAAGTCTTTGGATAGATAAGACAGTCTTTGGAGAGAAGGAGGCCTCAGTGGAGGGCTGAGGGGGCTCCGCTTTGCATTCTAGGTAATGTTTTCTCCAAGCTGCTTTTATTTTTAGTACAGAAAAATGAGACAGGGTCCTTCCCATGTTTAAAGCTTCTTTTGGTTTTCATTTTCTCTGCTTTGAAGGTGAGATGTGGGTGATTGCATGTGTCTGGCTGAGTGAGAAGCAGTGCTCCTGAGCCTGATGGCCGGGAATTCCTGGGAACTTAGTGTCCTCCTCCCCTGGCTGAGCCCTGCCCAGGTTCACCTTCAGCTCTGGCTGGCTATGCATCTCATCTCCCTCACCCTCCAGCCCCCAACTGCCTGCATGTCATAGTGAAAGCAGCAGAGGGCTGGCAGAGGATACCACGTGGCTGCCTGATTCATATCCAAGAGGGAAACCAACATGATCCATTCAAAGGGCAGAGGGAGCCACTGCTTGCAGGAGTCTTTCCTCCCCACCCTTTCCTCCTCCATCCTGGCTTCACCTTCTGGGAAAAGTGGGGACGCTCCATCTGCACAGCAGCTTGTGGTAGGGTGGAGGGGGCTTGGTAGCCACAGTGGACCCCCCACAAGCCCTCAACCAAGGACCACGTGACAACAAAGATATGCACATTAACCCAAATTATTTGTCTACTTCAATCCCTGAACACTTCGTGTATCAGAAATTCTCTTAAAGATAAAGCGAGGAACATTCTTCCGCTTGTCTTTTTATTATCAGAGGTCAGAATGCAGGAGAGAAGAGGGATGGGGAGCCAGTCAGAGAAAGGAGCGCAGGCATTCTTTACTCAGCCCAACCTACAGGCTCCTCAGTGATCCCGGTTATAACCGCCTGTATATACGTATGCAGTCTTGTGCTAGGAAGTGGCTGGAGCCTCTGTTCTGTAGTCTCTGCTGATTTCTGTGTTGTAAACACTTCCCCCACAACTGACATCAGGCTATCCAGGAGACGTCACTGAGCACAGAGTAAGGAAGAGCTGGGCAGTAGCCCCCGTCAGGGAGGATTCCACCATCAAGACACAATAGATACCAGACCCTTAAAAGCATAGAAGACAGTAAGATGCAGTAAAATAATTAAGAAGTGATGAGTTTGGGTATTTATTACCTTTGTTTTTAATATAATTTAATGTAAGTTTATGAAATTTAATTTTATAATGGCTGTGTTTAACCACTGGTTCACAACATTTCTGATCATTTAATAAGCAGCTTTCACGGGCCAGTTATGAGCCTATGGCACTGCACTCCAGCCACTCAGCAACTCCAAGTCCCCTCATATCTATCATCCTAAATGCCACGAGGGGTGAGTCTGTCGGCTCAGATACAGTGTGGCTTCCCTTACCTCCACGCTCTGCTCGCAGCCTACCTTCTCTCTCACAGTGTCTCCGAGGGAACTGCAGATGGACTTTCCTTCCTGGAGGGAGTGAGTATAATGTAGTGGAAAGGGTTTTTCAAGTCTGCCATTCACTTAGAATGACGTTGGGTGAGTTACTTAACTAGTCTGAACCTCGGTCTCTCAATCTCTAAAATGGAGTAATAGGAGTTACTTCATAGAGTTACTATGCTTTTGATAGGGATTGTTAACTATATCCCAATATCTATGCCTCCCCCACCCCCCCACCATTTACAGAGCAGTAGAATTTTTAGCTGAACAAATACTGTGTGGATTGAAGACTGTGCTTCCCAGCCCCTATGGCAGCTAGAGAAATAAATTCTTTTTTTTTTTTTTTGAGATAGGGTCTCATTCTTTCACCTAGGCTGGAGTGCAATAGTATGATCTTGACTCAATGCACCTTCCACCTCCTGGGCTCAAGAGATTCTCCCACCTCAGCCTCCCAAGTAGCTGGGACCAGAGGCATGCACCACCATGCCTGGCTAATTAGATAAATAAATACATTCTGCTAATTGGGATAAAAGTTGAAGTGATGTGTGCAATACCCAGGCCATACCCTTGAAAGGTAAGAACACGCTTCCCTTTCCAGTGTTCTCTCTTCCTGCTGGCTGGAATGCTGATGTGATTCTAGGAGTAGAAGTTGCTATCTGGGCAGGGCACAGTGGCTGATGCCTGTAATCCCAGCACTTTGGGAGGCCAGGGCAGGAGGATCACTTGAGGTCAGGAGTTTGAGACCAGCCTGGCCAACATGGTGAAACCTTGTCTCTACTAAAAATACAAAAATTAGCCAGGCATGGTGGTGAGCACCTCTAGTCCCAGCTACTCAAGAGGCTGAGGCAGGAGAATTGCTTGAACCCCGGAGGTAGAGTCTGCAGTGAGCCGACATCATACCCCTGCACTCCAGCCTGGGTGACAGAGGGAGACTCCATCTCAAAAACAACAACAAAAACAACAACAACAACAACAACAGCAACAACAAAAAGAGAAGTTGCCCTCTGGACCATGAGGGAAAAGCCTCATGTTGAGTGGCAGAGGAACCAGGTACTAGGAGCCTTGGTCCGATAATCATGCGGTTACCTTACCAGCCCTGGTCTACCTACTCAGCTTTTTATAAGTGACAGAAATGGTATTAAGCCTTCATAATTTTGAGTCTTTTTTTCATTTTTGTATTGTAGTGAAATATGTGTAACACAAAATTTACCATTTTAAGCATTTTTTAAGCGTGCAATTCAGTAGAACTAAGTACATGTACAATGTTGTGTGACATCATCATGATCTGTTTCCAGAATGGGTTTTTCCCATCTCAAACAGAAACTCTGTATCCATTAAATAACAACTCCTAATTTTCCCCTCTTCCAGCCCCAGATAATCCCTATCTTACTTTCTGTCTCTATGAATTTGACTATTTTAGGTACCTCATACAAGTGGAATCATACAATTTTTGTCTTTTGTGACTGGCTTCTTTAATTTAGCATGATGCCTTCATGGTTCACCCATGTTGTAGCATGTGTCAGAATCACTTTCCCTTTTAAGGCTGAATAATATTCCATTGTATGAATGTATCATATTTGCTTATCCATTCATTGGTCAATGGACACTTGGGTTGTTTCCACATTTTTGGCTACTGTGAATAATGCTGCTATAAGCATTGGTGTACAAGTGATTTTGAGTCTTTTTGTTAAAGCAGTGGAAACAATATACTAACTAACACTGGTCTTAAATAATGCACACAGTGATGTCGCAGTGCCTGGCATATATTTCCTCTCTTTGCTCTTTTTTTTTTTTTTTTCTGGAGAGTAAATCAAGGGATGTGGTAAAGAAAAGTTTGGGATGAAACCAGTGGCTGGCTCAGATCAGCTCACAAAATCCAATGGTTACATTTTCGGTAAATTTGAGAGCTGGGTGTTAAACTCATGTTGACTTGAAATTGGCCATGGTGGGGGGGTATTTACACTATGGTAATTGGCAAACAATATAAATCGGGGCTTTTTCGGTTTCTGAGAGAGCTGGTGGTTAAACATGATGAGCACCTCCCTGGAGAAAAACCCTGTTTTGCTGGAGGCCCACAAGACTTCGTTATAATTCCATCTTAGGTGGAGGAGGCTGTGAAAATTTTGTTAATTATGTTGTTTGTGGGTGAGCATTGTTGTGCGTGAGGTTTATGAAGTAGACATTTATTTGTGCATGTATGTATAGATCCTTTCTGAAAATTGCCTAAGGTCATGGCAGAGAGGAGACTAGCTAGACATGTTTGCTGTGTGTTGGGGTCTAGGAGAGTGCTTCATGTTGAGATGGCTGCTGATAAGTGGAGCCTCCATCAGCCTGGGGACCCCTGAATGATAAGAATTCATAGAAGCCCCAGCTGCCCTGTGGTGGACGAGTAGCACGAACAAGAAATGCGCCTTTGTTATTTTAAGCCAGTGAGGTGTTGAAGTTGTTTGTTCTGCATCATGATCTAGTTTATCCTGACAGATACATGCCCCAAGTGGAGATGTCTGGTAGGTAGCTGCATATATAAAAAGAGTGTACTAGACTGCATGTAAACGGCATTTAAATCCATGGGATTAGTTGAGCTCTATAAATGGAAAAGAAAAGCGGTCCAAAGACAGAGCTCCGGGGGTTCATCTATGTGTAAATGTTAGAGGGATGAGGAGGAACCAGAGAAAGAATGAGAAGGGGTAATTGGCTAGTGGAAGGGGGAAGGCCAAGAATGTGGGGTGCTGGAAGCTGAGTGAAGAGAGGATCAGAGAGGAGGAAGGAGAAATTTACAGAATGGTCGGGAGTGTAAGTTAAGGCCTGAGAGTCATCTTGGCACCAGTAAAGGAGAGGTTTCTGGGGACTTGCGAGGGGCCAGGGTACAAGCTGACTGGCATTAACTTACTGACACTCTCAGCCATTCTGTACGTTTACAAAAAATTGGAAGGAGGAGAGCTAGAGAGAGGGCACATAGGCCTTCCTAGAACTCTGATGCAAAGGAATGACAGAGAAGGCAACACCTGGAGAAGGACGTGGGGGCAACAGAGGGCTTGGGCAGAATTGCTGGAGCTGTTGAGCGAGAGGGAATACAGGGCCTAGGGCAGAGGAGTTTCCCATAGCTGCCAAGGTCCATCTCCAGGAACAGGAGCGAGGGGAGAACTGAGACACAGGATGGGGGAAAGCGGATGGGCGCCTGTGCAATGCCTCCTCCATGTAATGGGAAGCTCGTCATCAGAGGGAGGCTGGGAGGCTCTGAGCGAAGAGAGAGGCAGCAAAGGCAGAAAGCCCCTGGACAGGGCGGGGCCTGTGATAGGCAGGCCTCTGGGCGGCTGCTGCCCCTGCTCCCACTCCCGCCGCGGGCAGCTGTCCAGCTGCTTTCTGCCCCACCAGCCTCAGGGAAAGAAGATCTCAGAAGGCAGAAAGGCAAGGGTAAAGGGTAAGGCTGGCCTGGAAATCCTTCCCTGCTGGCTATCTGCTGCCAGGTAGAAGTAGCCCACCTGTCCACCAGCCAGTCAGCAAGCAGACCGCCATCTTCTTTATTAAACACCTTCTAAGCTCCCGACACTGAGTGGTTGCTGGGGATATTAAAGTACTGTCTTTCCTACTAGACTCACTGCTGTGTTATGTGACTGGAGCTTGGTTGGCAACGAGACTCTGAAGGGAGAGCAAGTAAATCTTTCTGCCCAAGAAGTGAAGGCAGAACTTTGTAGGAGTTGGCATTAACAAGTCAGCAGTTTTTTTTTTCTTTTTTTTTGAGACAGAGTCTTATTTTGTCACCCAGGCTGGAGTGCAGTGGTGCGATCACGACTCACTGCAATGTCTGCCTCCCAGGTTCAAGTGATTCTCGTGCCTCAGCCTCCCAAGTAGCTGAGATTACAGATGTGTGCCACCATACTTGGCTAATTTTTTGTATTTTTAGTAGAGATGGGGTTTCACCATGTTGGCCAGGCTGGTCTTGAACTCCTGGCCTCAAGCAATCCACCCACCTCAGCCTCCCAAAGTTCTGGGTTACAGGCGTGAGCCACCATGCCCTGCACAAGTCAGCAGTTTTTCGTTTTGTTTTGTTTTTCTCAGAAGACCGGAAGGGCATTCCTGCAGAGAGAATAGCATCGGCCAAGGCACCCAGGTGTGAAGGGTTCAGCCTGCTGGGCTTACCTGCTGTAGAAGAGGCTCCCAGTGCAAATAAGTCTTTGTAGCTGTCAGGAGAAGGTTTCTGTGGAGAAGAATATTATTCAGGAAGCCTAAGGGGTCTTGATGGACAAGGACACAGGGAAGTGTCCCAGGGTGAGAAGGAGACCAGAAATGGACCCTTTGGTTATGGTAGGCCCATGTTCACTGAACTGAATTGTTCAGAATCCAACTCTAATGTCTGTGATGGGGACCCTGCAGGGGCACCCTCCTTTAAGTCAGCAGTCAGAGGCTGAGCTTAGTCACTAAATTGGGGGTGTCACCTCTGGAAGGGACAGCTGTAGTATTTAAGTCACATGTGAGCCATCACATTCCTGAGTTATTCAATCACAAGAAAATTGATATCTCAAATCCGCAGAGGAGGGGAAAGGAGCTAATATTTCTTGGGGGCTCTTTGAAATAGCAGATAACATACTAAGTACTTTGGCATTTTCTCCCTTAAGCCAACACCATCCCTTCTTGTAGATGTTGTATCTATTAAGAAATAGGGGCTCAGAGATGTGCTGCACAACTGACACAGAGCCAAGGTGGCCAACTAACAAACCTGTGTTCATTCTCAAATGGCATGAACCCAAACATCTGTGGGGGCCAAGCAAACATCAGCTCAGGTGTGTTGATAAAGGGCAACTAAGCCTCCCCTTAATTAGAGGGAGTGGCAGGGGGACTGTGTGCCACAGGGGAGTATAAGCCCAATCTTTCTGTACCTTTTAGCTTTTCCAAAGAAGCCAGAAATCTGGATTTTGAATGAAGTTTCCCATGTCTGATATATCATTACTTAAAACACTGTGCTGCCCAAACAAGACACATTGATGGGTCAGCCCCCAGTTGTGAGTTGCCATTTTCCAAGTGTCCTAGTTGGGAGTGTGTTTAGCTGTATGTAACACATTCCTGCTAGGGTAGTGCAAGCACACAGGAATTTGTCTTCTCCCATAATGAGAGGTCTCAGGAGGTAGTACAGGGCTGACGTGAGCTGTGCAGTGCTGCTGTCATTGTCCCAGCTGCGTTCATCTTTCTGCTCCATTCTCATGAGTGGGAACAGCAAACAAAATAGTTAGCCATCTGTGTCCATGGGCTCTGCATCCACAAATTCAACCAGGATAAAAAATATTTCAAAAAAATAATGCAAATAAAAAACCAATAGAGTATAACAACTCTTCAAATAGTATTTACATTGTATTAGGTACTACTATAAGTAATTTAGAGATGATTTAAAGTACGGGGAGGATGTATATAGGGTATCTGCAAATACTACTCTGTTTTCTATCAGGGACTTGAGGAGAAATCTGCAGATATTAGTTTTCAAGGAGGTTCTGGAACCAATCTCCTGCAGGTATTGAGGGAGGACTGTACTCAGCGTGTGTAAGCAAGGCAAGATCAGGGATCTGTCTGGTTGAAGTTTGCTTGCATTGCTGTTGGTGCAGACCTCCACCAGTGAAGTAAATCTGTAGAGGTACCTGCTGTGGGAGAAAGCCATTGTCCCCTCTGAGGGGTGCTTTCTTCTGAGTTGGCATGAGCAAAGAGGAACTTAGAACCTGGCTTTAGCTGTGCAAGGGAAAATTTCCTCCAAGTAAAATAAGAAATAGTCTACATTCTTCTCTTACTGAAGCCAGTCTAGAATGTCCTCTTCCCTTCCCTGACCTCTAGCTCATCTCACCCAGGTGCAACCTTCACATCCTTTCCATAAAAATTCTCTGGATTGATAAAAAATCAATCTACCTGAGCTGGATGAGAGATGAAACCATCCCTTGATGTAAAGATGGTTTGAAGTGGAAGGAAAACCTCCCTGTGCAGGGGTGAGGCTGGGTTGGAAGAGAGTTGGAGGCTAGGGAAGTGTTGAGTGAAGGTCCTTCCTGGGACTCACGGACTTCAGTATTTCCAGGGAGAAAAGGTGAGTGGAGTTTCAGGCATACCCTAGAGTGTGTTCTTTTCTACCTGCAATATTCACGAACAAGAACACTATTTTATTTTTCCTATTCTAGGGAAAATTCTCCCAAATGGTGAGATAGGGAGAAAAGCCCTCCTCCTCCCTCTGGCCTCCACCCAGGCTCAGGCTTTTTGTTTCAGCTGCAAAGGCTGTGGCTGGTATCTTTTCCCCTTCTCTCGGTGAGTGGGAGGAGCTGAGGAAAATGTTAATTCACACACATCAAAGATGCACAAAGACCCAAATGACTTCAGAAAAGAGAACAACAGGATGCACAGAGCCTTAGACTAATCAATTAACTTACATTCTTTGCATAGAGGTTTGGAAGAAAAAATAATTACCAGGCTAAGGAAAGCCTTCCTAGCTTCCAAAATTCCTTTCCTTCCAAAATGACATTCTCCACCAGGATTATGCTGGGATGGGCAGAGGGCACACCAGAGTGTGTAGGGCTTCCATGCAGGATATTCAAGTCTCAGGTGGTCGGCAGGCACAGCTTTCACAGCCAGGCCTTGCTTGGGACCCGGCCCCCGAGCATTGGTGAGAATTCTATTTAGGTCTTCCGTCTTTGCACATTTATTATTACTGGTTCTGGTGGGGCGGTTCTCTTTGAGACAGTTTACACTGTGAACCTGAGTTGAACTCAGGCTCTGGCACTTACAACAAAGTGACCTCGCAGGTCTGTTTTCCCAGAAGCAGACCACTAGATAAACCTTTGCATGAAAGTGTTTCATTGCAAAATACTCCTAGGAAAATACAGTAGGGGGACAGGAGAGTGGGGCCAGGAAGGGAAGGAGGCCAGGCAGGGTGCAAAGAGGCAGCATCAAACACAGTCCCATGGAAGGAGGAGGAAAGGCTCCCACTTGGCTCAATTCCAGTGGAGCTCTGGGGTCAGTGGAGTCCACACCTGAGTGTGCCTGTCAAAGACGAGGGAGCTAGAAACATTTATACCCCTGCACCCAACAGTCTGAGGTTCGGGGCTTCCCTGGCACACCTAAATTCCCAAGCACCCCCAGACTCTTGTGGGTTGGCAAAGTATACCCTGGTAGTCAGAGGTAGCTGTTCTCAAAAGTGACAGAAGCCAGGCGCGTGGTAATTGTTGTTTACAACAGTTGGGCAGTGGCTGAATCTGCTACAAGTGACCTCGAGCAGTTGACTTAGTCCGTGAGACCCATGTGAAAAATGGGGATTATAATGTACCCTCTTCACAGGATTGACGTAAGATCAAATAAGATGATACATAAATGTAAAGCACCCTGACAATTACTGCTCAGACATGGTGAACTCTCACTAAATAATACTATGATTATGCTGAACGATGGCACAAATTTAACTTCTGGATCTGTAGCCTATTAAGTCAACACACCTTTCTCCTGTCCCCACGAAAGGCATGGCTACTTCATCCTGAAGGACCCTTGCCTCATCATCCTTGTTGGAGCTGAAATCCTGGTAGCCATCATCAATCCACCTGAGCTGGATGGGAGATGAAACCATTTACCTGCTCTGAAGTGGAAGGAAACCCTCCCTGTGCAGGTGGCCCCGTTCCTGCTTCCTGAGCCCTTCAGCATGGCTGTTCCTACCTGCCAGTGTGGCTCCTTCAAAGGGTTCCATGCTAGGAGGCTGGCTGCTCATTTTGAAGATGTGGATACCACTCAGATATTGTTGGAACTTGACTTTAAAGCCTGTCTAGTTCATGGAACAGTAACGTCAATCACTTTTCACTGAGCGTGTACTACGTGCCACACATTCTACCAAAGGCTTGCTAGGCAATAGTTACTTAATGTTCACAGTACCCTGGGAGGTAGGTGCCACTATCTCCATTTAAAGATTTCCCCTCAGGGATACTGAAGTTGGAGGTCTTAAAAAGCTTCCTTAAAGTCACACAGTCAGGAAGAGGCATCTTGTCTACCTCCTTAGCCCACGTTTGGAGTCATGTCCAATTAATCCACTTACTTCTTAAAATAAACCTATGCATTCCCATTTGTGCATATTGAATTTTATAATTATTTCTTATCTGCCTCTAAGATTTAATAGAGGTTAAGCTTTCTGTGTGAGCTCGCTCTTTCTTTTCTTCTTCTTCTTCTTCTTCTTCTTCTTCTTCTTCTTCTTCTTCTTCTTCTTCTTCTTCTTCTTCTTCTTCTTCTTCTTCTTCTTCTTCTTCTTTTTCCTCTTCCTCCTCTTCTTCTTCTTTTGTTGCTTTAATAAAAATGTTTAAAATAGCAGTTACCAGAGCTGCTGTTTTCTCTGCCTCTTTCGCCACCAGCCCACTGCCCTCATCACTGGTGTTTATCTCATGAGACCTAGGCCCCAGTTCTTTGCATTTAGAGGCGACAGCCCACAGTCCTGCAGATCTAAGATCTTGCAGCCTTTTTGCAATGAGTCTCAGTTCTTACATCTTACATGAGAGTAATAATCTTAGGTCAAAGGTCAGTTCTTACAACTTACATGAGAGTCATAATCCTAGGTCAAAGGTTTTTGGACTCCTTCCTCTCTTAGAGCTCTTCTGCAAATGATTCTTGTTTGTGCTCAGCCAAATGTGCCTGTCCTGAAGGAGACAGGTACAAGGAAAAGAACAATGACTGCTTCTGCCTCGCTTGGCCCCCTGGAAGTGCAAAAAAGCTTAAGATGTCAGCAGCTCTGGAGTCCACACCAGCCTCTTCCTTGCCAGTTAACGGCATCTGTTCACCAACCAGCAGCAACCAGCTCATACCTCAGCCATTCTCCTTTCTTTTCTGCATTCTGAACACCAAGTGCAGAGACTCTGCACTTTCTCCATCTTCTGCAGATGATATTTTCACAATGTACCAAAGTTCATTGTGGGCAGAGACTGTGTCTTAGTAAACACTATAAGAAACAGTCTATAAAGCACCAAGACAAAATTAAAAAAAAAAAAAAGAAGAAGAACTAAGACATGGGCCCTACCTATCTGGAAGCCAGGTTTGCTGACCAAAGAACTCCTGTGCCAGGGAGACAAGTCAACAGTGATGCCCGTGGAATTCTCTGGTCCCATCATCTTCCTGATTATCCACAAGAATCCTCCCCTTCAGTAGCAGCTGTGGAAGTGGGCCCATGCTGCCATGTAACATTGGATGAAGTTTGCTCTGGATTAAGGGGCTGTTCTGGAGATTTATCGACCTCACCCCTTTCCAACTGGAAAGTGTTTTTGAACTTGCCTTGCTTGAATTGCATTATTGTGTTTAGGATGTGTTAGTGAGGACTGTTGTTACGATCAGGTTGCAAAATTATGAGGAGGAAACACGAGGCTTGACTGTTACAGAGCCAGGGAGAAACAGGTTCCACTGGAGATTGTGGACTCTGAGAAAAATGGTTAACAAGGTCATCTCTGGGTGTAGTCACACAGCTGTGACTGTGGGTGTCTCTCACGGGTAAGTGCATGTTTGCACTTTCAGATCTTGATAAATGAAGGATCCTTTAAAAATGTGCTATGAGAAGAAGGACGTGTGAGCCTGGCAGGCACAGAAGTGGAATGAGTGCACAGGTTTCCTGGCCTGGTCTGCCTCGGCCACTTCCAAAGAAGTTGCCTTGCCCACAGAACAAAAATAGATGAATCAGCCTTCAACAACTGAAACCAGGGATGCAGATGTTGTCGCTGGTGACTGATGTGAAGTCAGGAGCCTTGTTACAGAGGCCTGGGTGAGGTGAGCCAGCAGGCTAAGAGGGCCAGGGGAGGAGGGAGGAGAGGACAGTGCCAGATGGCTTTCTGAGTGACTTTTTCCCTGTAGTGGTGGAGCTGCCTCTCCTCCTGCTGTTTTTCCTGGGCAGCTACTTCCTTCCCATAAACTCCCCTTTCTGACCAGTAAGAGGGCTTCTGATTCTTGTAACCCCTGATTAGGGCAAATGACGGCCAGCTTGACCTTCCAGGCTTTCTCCACCCTCTCCACCAAAGGCATGTCCATAAATGCTTCAAATTCCTGAGTGCAGGGACTGTGGCGCTTCACCCTCATCCTCGCCTCCCAGACTGTCCTGGGTCTGGCTCATAGCAGGAGTCCTGTGGCTGGTGAACAAACCGTGACTCTCTGGATCCACATCATTCTTCCTGTAAATCAGCTGCCACCTGACCAAGGCCCAGAATAGTCCAGGCCTGTGTCATTCCGAGCACTCTTGTGTGGAAAACAATGAGCCACAGAGGTGCAGAGGCAGTTCACCCACTGTTGAGTGTGCTGAATTCTGGCCTCCGTTGAATGTGTGCTGATGACACATGCCATCTTTTAAAGCTTGTAGAGCCCCCTATTGTACCCAAGTACAAACACAAAGCATTCTGATCACCCTGCAAAGCAAAATGAACCCAGGAGTGGGTGTCATAATCGGTCCTAGAACCAGAACTCCCCAGTGGGTGTGAGGACCAGTAGCCTCAGAATCTCCTGGGGGATTGGTAGAAATGCACATTCTTGGGCTTCCCCTGAGACCTGCTGGATCAGAATATGCATTTTAACAAGATCTGCTCTCACTTCATCCCTATTATTTACTTGCATGTTAAAGTCAGACGTGCTCATTCAGAAACACATTCAGCTTCATAAACAATATTTCTAAAGTTTTAGATACTTTTCATGTTAAGAAGAAAGAGTAGCACCCCCATGCTAATGCCCATGACAGAAGGGGGTGCCACGTGGTGGTTCAGAGTGTGAGCCTGGCTTCAGAGCCCACTGCATGACCTGGGTGGCCTCCTAACTTCCCTTAGATTCAGTTTCTTTATCTGTAAAATGAAAATAAAACAGGAACTACCCCAGAAAACTGCTGTGGGCATTAAATGAGAATATACGTACTTAAATAGCTTAGGACTAGGTCCTTACTACATGTGCGCTACTATTATTTTGCATCATCAAAACTGTTGCCATTTAGTAGGTGTTTACTGTGTGTTAAATACTGTGCTAAGCACTTCATACCACACATGGAGGTATTGTCTTCCTACTGAAGAGGAAACAGAAGGTCAGAGTGGGTCAGGATCTTGGACTGAGATCTTGGCTCTCGAAGGCTAGCGGTGCTCTTACCCCTAAAGTCATGTCGCCTGTTGAGGTCTATGGTATAGCTACAAAGGGGCCAAGCAAAGAGGGAACCCATTTCTGTATGTTACGTTAAGACACAATGTGACACAAAGTAACTCACAAATTGCCTGTGCATATCCTTTGCCAATTTTTATTTTCCTCTTTCCTTTGTATTATTCCATCCATGTGAAACACCATCAACAATGCCTGGCCCTTTGTAAGTATTCAATAAATATTAGCCATTATTTGGAGGAGTTCTCTATGTATTCTTTATACCAATCCATTTTCAGTTACATCCATTTCAAATATCTTCTCCCAGTATGTGGCTTATCATTTTTTACATAGTGTTTATTGCACAAAGGCTTTAAATTCTAATATTGCCAGATTTATAATTTTTTTTAAGGTTTGTGTTTTGCATGTCTTAATTAAGAAATTTTTACCCCATGGTCATAAAGATACTCTTCTATGTTATCATCTAATGTTTTAAAATGTTACTTTTCTCATTTAAGTCTGTTTTTAAAAGCCTGATGCTTACTCCCCTCCCCACCCCACCCCCGCTGCCACCCTTTCAAATGTGTTTGGAATATGTCCTTACGTATGTATATCATCTTGTAAAATACATACATCTGCCTTGTGTCTGTTTTTAATTTACATAATGGAATTTTGCTACAAATCTCATTCTGGTTCCTACTTTTCCCACTCCACATGTTGCTCTATAGATTCTGTGTTTGCTTCTAAGTGCATTGTCACAGTTTACTTATCCATTTCCCTACTGAAAGATACCAGACTGCCTCCAACTCCCCAGCAGAAAAACAGTGCAATATACCACCTGGTACTTTGTAAGAACTTCCATGGGACTGATGTGCCCAGGGTGGATTTGTTAGGTGTTGAAGCCAGTCAATGGATTCTGAATTTTGTTAAATGTTGACAGAAAGATCTCCAGAGAGGTGGTTCCACCTTATACCTCCTAGCAGTCCTCACTTACCCACATTTCTAACTTTTGCCCTTCCTGTGGATATAAGAGCACATCTCATTTGAATTTCAGTTCCTCAGATCACTGCTGATCTGGAGCTTCTCTTCCAATACTTGTTGGCCATTTGGTCACTTCTCCTGTGCGTTGCCTGATGACCACTGTCTATTTCCTGTTGAATTTTTGTCATTGTTGATTTGTACTAGACATATACTTGACAGTCTAGATAGTCATCCATAGATTTTTTGATGCTGCTGCTACCTCCTCACTGTTTCATATTAGCTAAGAATTTGTGTGTCCTTCACTAAACAAACATGCCATACACACACACACACACAGTCAAAAGTGTTAGCTGAGCACATACTATGTGCTGACACCACTAGGTACTTGTCTTAGTTTGGGTCCTTGTGAAGCTAACCCTGAGGCAAAGATATTGGTGTAAGTGGTTTATGTGGGCAGTGAAAGTAACACCCTAGGGAAGTGGGGAAGTGACCTACAGAAGGGAGGTGAGCCAATAAATGGTGTATTATGAAACAAGTTACCACTGAAGGTGACAACCTTAATTCTGCTGTAGAATTCTGGGAGCCAGTGTAGAACTTGCTACTCAGAGTCAAGTGTTTACACCCCAGCTCTGTCAGTCATTACTCTGGGGGACCGGGAGGGTGTTAAATACCCAGCACTTCAGGCTTACTGCTGAGGCAGCAAACTGGGCTCTAGCAGCAAGAGAAAGGTCTCAGGCAAAGCAGTGTGGGTGTCTGCAGTCCCCAACCACCTCACCAGGCAGGCACTGAGATGATGAGGGCGAGGGGACATGGGCAGGGCACCAAGAAGGCTAGCGCCTGGGCTTTATGTGCATTATCTTGAACCCAGAGGTCAAACAAAACAAAAAACCAAAGCTCTGATAGCTTATGAGGTATGATTATGCCCATTTTTCAGGTGTGGAATTGAGGGTTAGAGAGGTGAGGTAAATTGCATGAAGTTAGTGGCAGAGCAGTGATTCAAACAAAGAATGTGCATCAGAGCTCTCTGGGAGAGTTTATAGAAGGCAGAGTCTAGGTCTGGGATGAGCTCAGACTACATTTGAGCTCGGTCTACATTTTAATCACGTGTCTGACATAGGTATCTATGTTAGTTATCTATATCTGTGTGACAAAGTACATCATTACTTGGCAGCTTAGAACAAAAAATGATTATCTCACATAGTTTCTGAAGGTCAGGAATCCAGCGTGGCTTCCCTGGGTGGTTCTGGCTCAAGGTCTCTCACAGCGTTGGAATCAAGTTATTGGTCAATCCATTTTCAAGTATGTTCCTCCCTGCTGTTGGTGATGGAACCCCCATTCACTATCTCAACTGTAGTGGCGGATATATGAACCTCCATAGGTGATAAAAATGTAGAACTCAGCCAGGCGTGGTGGCTCAAGCCTGTAATCCCAGCACTTTGGAGGCTGAGACAGGGCAGATTGCTTGAGTCCAGGAGTTTGAGACTAGCCTGGGCAACATGGTGAAACCCCATCTCTCAAAAAAAAAAAAAAATTCCCACAAAAATTAGCCAGATGTGGTCTCAGCTACAAGGGAGGCTGAGGTGGGAGGATCACTTGAGACTAGGAGGTCGAGGCTGCAGTGTGCCTTGATTGCACCACTGCACTCCAGCCTGGGTGACAGAGCAAGACCCTGTTTCAGAAAAATAAATAAATAAATAAATAAATAAATAAACTCAACACACACAGACACAGACACAGACACAAAGACACACAGAGAGAGAGAGAATGCCCAGGACACGTACAACTGGGGAAATCTGAACAAGGTCCATGGTTTGTATCAATGCCAGTCTCTTGGTTGTGATATTTTACTAGTTTTGCAGATCTTAACATTGAGTGAACCCAGGTAAAGAGTACACCAGGTCTCTTTGTATTACATCTTACAACTGCATGTGGATCTATAATTATCTCAAAATAAAAAGTTCAAATTAGAAGAAAAGGTTTAGGCAAGAATGTTCACAGCAGCTTCATTCATAATCACTTTGTTAAAACCACCCCCAAGCCCATAAAACTGAAGAATGAATAAATAAATTGAGGTATACTTACACAATGGAACCGTTTACAAAAATGAACATGAATGAAACACAACTATATGCACCATGAATAAATCTCACAAACATAATGTTGAGTGAAAGAAGCCAGACACAAAAGAGTATGCACAGTCTATTTATATAAATACAAAATCAGGCAGAAGCAGTCTATGCTCTTGGAAATCAATGGAATCATTACCACTGGGGTAGTACTAACCAGAAGCGGGCATGAGAAAGAGCTTCTGGGGCCCTGGTGATGTTCCCTTTCTTCATCTGGGTGCTGGTTACATACGTGTGTCAAGTTTGGGAAATTTACCAAGTGCACGATTATATATGCACTTTTCTGTATGGGTGCTCAATAAAAGTTTAAAAAAGTTTAAGATGTAACATATTAATACCCAATTTTGAGTGCTACGTGCCAGGCCTTTTCTCAAGCATTTTACATGGAATGTGTCATTTACATTTTTGAACAAGTTTCTAGTATTTATTCCTGTTTACAGATGAGAAAACTGTGGTTAAGAGAAGTTGTATTCTAGGGCCACCTAGCTGCCCTATGAGGGACCCGTATGTCACCAATGCTCTCAATCACCTTGGGGTTCATAGATAAGGCCAAGTCATTAGTAACTTCACTGAAAATGGACCTGTTCACTCAGCAACAAATGATTGTCCTGGTAACACCAATCATGGCCCTTTGCCCAAGTAAGGGGGAACCCCTGCAAAGAACACTTGTGAAACTCGAGCACTCTATCTTTTTCTGAAAGCCAGGGCAGGCCTATGGTAGGGGATGAACTGTTAATTGCTAAACACTGTAATTAAGTGGGGAGGCCTCAATTTAAGCCATCAGAATTGTAGTTGACCATGAAAGTGTGAAAAGGACCATGATTAATGAACTTGCTAATAGTCTTTTCCTGTTAATGACATTCTTTCATGTTTTAGTAGGAGCACATGTAGTGATTGCAAATCAGTGAGTATGCAAACCAGTGTAACTTTTCCTCTAGCTGAGTTTGGTTTCTGTCCTGGAGTCCCATTCTGCCTGGTGGTGAAAAACTGAATTTTACTCAATTCAAGGCTTTTTCTCTTCCCCCTTGTCCCTAGGCTAAAATGCCAGGGGAGAGGGTATGTAGCATGGTGGTTAGGGGGCATCTGGTTCCTGATTGTCATCTGTCCACCCTGGTATCAACTGGGATGACATCCTCTTAATGTGACAATGCATGCTGGCTTTTTGCCACACTAACATCTGCTGTGACATCCTGTCCCTCCATAGCCTCTGGTCTTCCTTGCATCCACTGCTGCATTCCTCTCGTCTTGGCCACCGGTTCCTCTTGTCACTTCCTTCAGTGCCTTCTCAGGGGGAATGAGGGCTACTTGGCCATACTGACTGTACTGGATACACTTCGTGGCCCAAACTCCTTCTTCTGGCCTGTGCACTTTTGCCCAAGCAGCTTGAATAGCGAAAGCTAAGCGGTCACACCTGCTCACCTCAAGAATTGTCCTTGGCCAATGGGTGGCGCTGCATCTGGGAAGGGGGCATTTAGGTCTTTCCCTTAGGGCAGCATAAAGCCAATGACGGACTGATGAGAAACTACAAAAGGCCAGACCCCTTGCCTTCAGGTGGGAACCATTCAGTGATGCAATTTGTGCTCCTGAGCTCCACGTGGGATCAGGCTGCAGCCAGATGCCAGCTGGGACCGCATCCTGGCCTGGCTCCTTCTGCTGACCTTCCTTGCTTCCCTCAGTTTTGGGGTGGTTCTCCTAGAGCACCTCCTGGATAAATGACTTCCACATGCATCTCCATCTTAATCTTCACTTTAGGGAGCTTAGGCACTGTCCCACCCCATGGGGCCGGGGATGCAGGGAACTCTAGGCTGTGAGTCCTCACTGCATAGATGCGCCCTGAGCCATTTCTCCCCTGCACACTCTCACCAGGCCAGCATGTATGTGTGTGGGGGGAGGGTGCAGGGGTGGGAGCGAGGTTGTTCTCTGAGAAGTTTGCTGCCTTCCAACCTTCTCTTGGAGGTGAGGCACAGATTCCTTCAACACTCGAATCCCCGCAGCTCTCAAAGGGTTTCTATCAGTCAGAGTGGCTTCCCTGCAAGTGAGAAAATGTAACACGAGCCAGCTTAAATCATTTCTGAACCACTCAGCTGGAACTCAAGGATTGAGTAAGAGTCAGGGCTAACCTAGTCTATATCTGAGCTCTGCTTCCCCCCTCGACAGTTCTTTTTGCTTTACCCTCTTGCAGGTATTGGCATCGTCTTCTGTCCAAGCAGATGTGAGGCCCAGAATGCCAAAGTCATTGCATCTCACTGCTCATGTTCAAGAGAAGACAGACAGAACTGATTCTGGAAGCTCTTCTAGCAGAGTAAAGAAAACTTCCCAAAAAGCTGCTGACAAATTTTGCCTTCAATCTCTGGGGCCTAAATTTGGCCACGTGCCCATTTCTGACCCAATCTGGCCCAGCCCTGGAGCTGGGGTGGGATCCGCTTCCCTTCCCAATACGTGGGCTCTTTGTGAAAGGGAAAGGGAACAATAGCATACTCCTGGAAATGAGGGAGGAGGCGAGCACCATGCAGGGTGCACAGTCAACAATGCCCATGCCTGACTTTGTTGTCCAGTGGACTGGGGTGGGGAGCAGGGCACAGGAGGCCTTCCCAGGGAACCCTTCTCAGGGTCAATATTGGCAATTTCATGTTGCTCAACCAAATGCTGCCAAGATGCTCTTCAGAATGGCTAGACACATTTCCACTCTAACTGATAGCTTCAGGATCCCTATTTTTTCTCATATTCACCAGCACTTGGTATTACTTATTGTTTTAGGGTCTCCAGAGAGACAGAGCTAATAGGATACACATACAGATATAGGAGAGAGGATTTATTAGGGGAACTGGCTCATGTGATCACGGAGGCTGAGAAGTCCCATGTTGGACCATCTGTAAGCTAGAGAACCAGGGAAGCCAGTAGTGTGGCTCAGTCCAAGTCTAAAGGCCTCAAAACCAAGGTGTGATTCTCAGTCCAAAGCCAAAGGCCCAAGAATCTGAGGGGCCGCCGGTGTAAATCCTGGAGTCCCAACGCCAAAGGCCTGAGGACCTGAGGGACCACCAGTTTAAGTCCTGGAGTCTCAAGGCCAGAGAGTTTGGAATTCTGATATCTAAGGGCAGAAGGAGCAGAGAGTCCCGAGCTCTAGGAGAGAAAGGAGAAATCCTATACCCTCTTTTTTTGTTCTATTACAGCCCCCAGCAGATCGGATGGTGCCTGACCGCATGAGGGCAGATCTTCCTCACTCAGTCCGTTGACTCACACACCAGTCTCCTCCATAGGCACCCTCCCATACACAACCAGAAGTCATCTTTACAAGTAATGCTTTACTAGTTCTCTAGGTATTCCTCACACTTACTTTTCCAATGTTTAAAGATCTGATAGGCATTAAAAGAAACTCAATATTGCTTCAATTTGCACTCTTCTGAATTCTGGCAAGATTAGTCATTTCATCAGGTATTAGTTAGCCAGCTCATTTCCTGCCCAGCAAATTGGCTATTCATAGCCTTTGCCAATTTTTCTGGTGAGTTTCCTACCCATTTCCCTTGTAGTTTAGATCAGGAGTTGACACAGGTTTTTTTTTTTTTTTTTTTTTGGTTGGTTTTGTTTTTTGTAAAGGGCTAGATATTAAATATTCTAAGATATGAAGGTCATCTTGTCTCTGCTGATGTAGCACAAAAGCAGTTATAGACGTAAATGCATAAATGAGTGGGTATGGATGTATTCCAATAAAACTTTATTTATTTTTAGTTACAAACACAGGTGACCAATCGGATTTGGCCCTGTGGGCAGTACTTTGCCAACTCTTATTATAGATATTATCTTTTGGCTTTAGACAACGCAAAATCTGCTCCAAGTCTTCACCTATCTGTTTTCTTTGTCTAAAGCATTCTTTTAAAAAAAATTCTTAATTTTGATATAGTCAGATTCACCCCAGTTTTCATCCAAGGGTTATGTTTTTGAATTATGTTAAGACACCCTTCTCATCCCAACAACACAAAGATATTCCCCTCCTTTCCTTCCTATTAACTCTTTCTTTCTGTTGGCTTTCACATAGCGAGGTCTTGGATCTGTTAGGTGTTTGCATTTGTATGTGATGGAAAATGTGGCTTTATTCTTCTCCCTGTAGTGAACTATTCTCCTCACACTAGCAGCCAAACAAACCATCCTTTCTCCACAGATTTGTAGCAGATGAAACCTTTAATTTGAAAAAAGAAAGGATATGTGGTTAGGCTTACCTATGTGACCAAATGCTGCTCTATAGTGCTTGCCTGCTCACCAAGTCCCAGCTCTTTTCTGGTCCCCCAACATGCCCAGGGCTTTGTGGTCTCAGAAGCATCAACAGGCTCTTCCCTGCTGTATGGCGGGCCCTTCCTCATCCTTCAGGTCTCACTCCAAGTATCAACTCCTTGCAGATGTCTTACCTGAGCACCCTCTCATTTACTCTGTTACTTAACCCAATTGGAAATTATCATTTGCATTTGTTTACCTGTTTATTATCCACCTTTCCCTATTAGATTGTGAGTTTCATCAGGCAGAGCTGGGGCTGAGGGCAGAGACTGGAACTGCGTTATTGGTCGGTCACTGCCTCCCCCGTGCCTGGCATACAGCAGACTTGAATTAAAGATTCCTGGAAAAACAGAACAAATGAGCAAATTTAATTGATTTTTCAGAGGCAATGGGTCATTAGATCACCCTGGCATTGTCTAATAAATTCTCCTACCCTCTTTGACAACGTTCAGAATTAGAATTAAGGTTTGTCCTTCAACCCCACCCCACTCAACACCTTTATCATTTGATAAAACATCTCAGTAGCTTGAGTGTATTTATCACACCTGCATTTATTCACAGTTCGATCTGAGAGCCCTTGTTAACTCCCTTAAAATATCTGATTGAATTTCATGTGGAAGCGAATGCCACAGATTAAATATATGTTGTGTTAAGAAGCTTCCCGTTTTATCACAGCCTGTGCACTGCCAGAAAAGCATTCTGCATGTTAATTAAGATAGCTGGGGGATTTTTTAAAGACTTCTTTTTCTCCCTTTAACTTTATAATGCATTCAGGGGAAGGGAACTAAGGCAACTATTTGCAAAGCTGTAAAAATCAGTGTCGAGTCAGATGGGTTGTGGGATCCCAGGGAGCTTCAGTGACGGGCCAGGGCACTGTCTGTGCATGTCAGCAGCAGGCTGAGTCTAGGAGCCGGCTGTGAAGGAGCTTGGAGAGCCTGAAGGGAGGAAGTTCTGACTTCTGACTTCAGTAGGAACAGTGCCCTTCTGGCTAAGGCTGGAATTTTGCCCAGGGAACAGTTAAGTAAGAGGTGGGGTGGGAAGTGATCAAATGCAAGAATCAAAGTGGACAAGATGAATTTGGATATGGAGAATGGAGAAATCTGACCTTCCTCCCAATTAGAATGTCAGTGTGGCAGGACTGTGTGGCAAGACCAACAGGGGGCTGCAGATGCCTGCTTTAGCTGCTGCTAAGATGCCAGCACATTGGCCCTGTTAATGGGCCCAAATTCAGAAGTGACATGAATAAAACATGGATTCTGAAGTTCTTCAGACCTGGATTAAAATCCTGGCTTAGACACTTGTCACTTACTAGGTCTCATTTTCCTCACCTGTGAGATGTGCACAGGGACATTGCTAGGTTCGGAGACCCTGGGTACAGCTGGCACATGGCAGGCTGTTAGCATATGGCACTTACTGCTGTTACATAAGAAGCTGTGCCCACCTCCTACTGTCAGGCACTCTGCACCACCCAGCTGTTTGGTCACCTTTTCACCTCCCTTCACCTCTGTTCTAGCCTTGGCTCACCCTTCAAATACAACTGGCCCCTTATGTCGGGTGGCCTAGAGAGTAGTGCCTGCCACTTGCACAATCCCAGTAAGCTCTAGTTACGAAAATACCCTCATCCAAGTAGTTCCAGAATAACACTGCTGTTTGTTTGGGACTCCCTGACCCATAGCTTAGGAATCATGCATGCAGCTGGGGTGACACTAAAAGTAACAAGATGTCCATCGGGAACCACTGCAGTTCCTCCGCCTCCCTTGGCACCGTGCCCTGGACTGGGTTTGCTTGCAGCGCCTTTCCCAGCTGTGACCAGCAGGGGGCGGCTCCTCTCTCTCGTGTCCCTTTGCAGTATCCTGGTAGGGTTCATTCCCTCCCCAGCCCACTCAGGCCTCCTCCCAGGCTCCGCCTCTCGGGCTCCCTGAGACACGGCCCCGGCTCCTTCCGCCTGCCTTGGTGGAGGCTTGCAGACCTGCAGGGCGGGGCCTGACTGAGAGCGGGGCGGGATCTCCTTCCGGGCTGGGGAACAGATGCCCTGGCGTCCTTGGCACTGGGTTGGCTGGTCCCTCCCCGTCCTGGCTCCATTCCAAGCACGACAGGCCCCGGGAGGGGCCCAGGCTGCTCCTGTTTCCAGCCAGGACAGAAAAGCATCAAGGAACTCTCGGTCATGAGACACGCCCGTCAGAGACGAGGCACATTCCAGGAATGATATATGCCCTGAAATGTCATATGCTCTGAGGAGGTGACACCCCCCAATGGGTGACACAGCCCACAAAAGGGACATGGCCCACAAAGAGGTGACATGGCCCACAGAGGTGACATGCTCCACAGAGGTGACATACTCCACAGAGATGACCTGGCCTACAAAGGTGACATGGCCCACAGAGGTGACACAAGCCACAGAGGTGACACAGGCCACAGAGGTGACACACTCTACAGAGGTGACCTGGCCCACAGAAGTGACATGCTCCACAGAGGTGGTATGCTTCACAAAGGTGATATGGCCCTCGGAGGTGACACACTCCACAGAGGTGATCCGGTGCACAGAGGTGACCTACTTCACAGAGGCAACCCGGCCCACACAACAACTGTGTCTCAACCATACTAGACACCTCAGGTATCAGAACCTTTCCATGGCACAGCAGGAACTGCGGTGTTCGCCCTACAAACCCGGTGACTCAGTTCCAAGACCCTGCAGTCCAGAGAGCAGCCCAGAGGCAACGGGCCGAGGCCAGCCCAGCCATTGTGCCTAAAGGTGGCTGCCAACCCTGGGGCCCTCAGACTGGGCCTCCTGTGTATCTGACCTGCCTATAGAAGTCTGTTGCTCTTGCAAGGCCAGTAGGTAGACAGAGACAAGCATCAGTGAGAGGGAGAGTCATTTATGATTTATGAATAATGAACTAATTTAATCCTGGGTTTCTCTTGTGCCTCCCATTTAGTAATTTGTTCCATTTCTTAATGGCTCGAGTTCTTTATCAGGCTGTGACAGAGACGAGTGGTGAGTCATCACACTGGGGATCAGGAGGGTGACCTAGATATTGGCACTGGGAAAGCAGTCCTGAGAGACGAGCATCAGCTCCACCCTCCACGCCCTCTCCACTGTGGGCAGCTCTGCATTGGCACAGCTCCTATCTCTGCATCAAAGTGGCAGGAAGGGGTGGCCTTTCAGTGGAGGTGGGTGTGGCTGGGGCTTGTCTGAAGCTGTGGTTCCATAGCAAGCCCCTTGCTTGTGCTTAAATTGGACATCAGGGGAGAAGATGGAGAAGATTGGGGTCTAGCCCCACTACACAGCTGCATTGAGAGGGAGACAAGACTTTGGTGTCAGGCCACTTGGACTAAAATCCTGGCTGCCACCTCTGTCTTTGTGACCCTGGGTGCATTGCTTCACCGCTCAGAGCCAAGAAAAGATGCTTCCAACAGTGAAAGCTCTCACCTCTATCCTCACCCTGCTGTCTGGTTTCTTGAACCTGTTATTTCTTTTATTTTTATTACACACAAGTATATCGAGGCTTTGGAAGGTTAAACACCTTAATGAAGAGAGCAGGAGAGTGGTCTGTGAACAGAGAAGGGGAGAATTGAACCTGAGAAGGCCTGGAATCAGGACCCCAGGGTGGATCCCGAGGGCCAGCTTTGCCTTGCCTCCTCCGTGTCATCTTGCATGGCATCTGGCCCCAAAGTGCCCTCACACAGGAGGAGCAGGCAGGGGGGCAGCAGGGGGCTGGTCAGACAGCAGCAGCCACTGAGAGCACAAGGAAGGACTAAAGCCAGCAGGTAGGTGGGGAGAAGAGAGGTGTGGGCAGCTGTAGGAGGCTATTTGCATAGTTAGCACACCCTGTTGGCGTTTATACTATGAAGCAATGGTTATTGTGCCCACTTTACAGGCAGATACACTTGGGACAGAGGAGTCAAATAATTGCCTAAGCAGCACAGCTGGTGCGGGGTGGAATCTGCCTTCTTCCAGCCTCTTCTCTAAATGCCGTCCCACTGCCTCTTGCCAGTCCCAGTTCTGATAGGTGTGGGCGTGTGAGGCCACCTGCTATGTGATGATGGGTGTCCTCTTCCTCTTCTAGGGCTTGGTGGTCTACAGATCATTGCCAAGTACATCAGCCCCTCTGATTCTCACGGTATTCCCAGGAGATGAGTATGAACAAGGATTATGAAAGAGTGAGAGTGACAGAGAGAGGGAGACACAGAGATAGAGAGAGATTAATATTAAAGTATAATATACACATAGGTGTGCATATTATAAGTGCACAGGTCTCTGGATATTCATAAAGACTATTATTTAACTTCATTTTACTAAAAGAAAACTTAGAGAGGTTTAATGATGTGATATTCTGAAGTCTGTTTATGTGTCAAGCAATGGAGGCAGTATTCCAGACTACATCTCTTAATGTCCATGATTTGAAATGGATTTTTTAAATATTTAAAGTTTTGATTTTGATTTCTTTTGAGAGTAATACAATTTAATGGAAAACGGCAATGCCTTTATCTTATTAACTTCATTACCACAAGTGGTTATATGAGAGGGAAATCAGGTGCTTTAAGCCATCTGCTCTTCTGTATTAAAACTCTTTATTTGGGGGATGAGAGTTCTACTGAAGTGTCTTAAGTAAAATTTGTTTAAAACTTGCAGGATAAACTTCATGGTAAAAGTCTAAAGTTTGCAGATTCAGAAAGACTTGAGGAAGGAACAATGTACTTGAATCATTTTTTTTGTAACGTTTAATTAGTAGTGCATTGTTTACATCAACACTTTGTGGAATATTTTGGAGACTCAACAAAGCCTTCTTAAGGGTGGCCTGATCCTCGGCTTCCAAGTCTGTTTTTTAGCAGTGAAATGGCTTTCTTATTCCAACATTTCAAAAACAGGAAAACATTTCTGTCAGTTAAGCGAAGGGAGAGGGGAAGGTCTCCCAATTGTGGTCGTGGTGGGGGCAGAGACTTCTCCCCTTAGGATGCTCTACTTTTCTCCCTAGGGGGAGGTGACTGGGAGGGGACCTTTCTTCCAAGGTTTGGAAAACCTGGTAGATTCCTGCCTCTCTGGATGCTTTAATGGGGTCCCTGTGTGAAAGCAGGGGCTGGGGGTGTGTTACAAAGTCCCTTCCAATTCCATGAGAGCAGAATTTACGGCAATTAGAAATTATCCCACCTGAGTCATCTTTCCCCTTCAAAGTGGTGTCTGAGGACTTTCTCAATTGACTTTGGAACAGGAGCAGAAAAACCCAATCAATTAGCCAATATCCAGCGACTGAGATGGACTGTCTCTGTCTGGGAATTGCTGGGGAAGCAGAGCCTGGAAAGGAGATTCATCTGGCAGGGGAGGGAAGATGAACGCTAAGGACTGGGAGAGCTGGACCAGTCAAGCTGAATTGGGTCTGACCCCCCAGTCCCACTCACAGTTAGACCCCAGACTCCAGACCCCAGGCAATCACTTGAGAGGTCCGACAGCTATGGCATGGCAGGCAGTGGCTAGAGGAATTGCTCTCTGCCCCAGCCAGGCGGGAGCTTGCTCTGCCAGCAAAACCTGCAAGTCATCCTGCTGCAGCTGCCGGCCTGCAGAGACCAGCCCTGGTGGCAAGGAGGAGGTGTGAGGAGGAGGGGAGCCTCTTGCAGCTTTTTGTTTCAGGCTAGAACTTTCTAGCAAGGTTTCAGAGCTGTCTGACCCACCTGCTGACTTATTCTCCCCTGCATTCCACTCCCCAAAGGCCACATCCATCACACGCTGGCTTCCCCAGCCCGGGCATTCTCTCCTCATGGCACTGAGGCTGTGGAATTGTCCCTCCTTCCCTGGATCCCCGAGAACCCAGGAAGCCCACTTTCCCTCAGTCACAGGCACATGCAGAGAATGAATTTCGTTTGGTCCATGAAAAGTTGGCTGGGCGATTTTGTTATTTTAATGGAACTAGTTGCCCACCTTTAAAAACTGGGAAATTTCATATATAAGCCCAGACTTCCTGCTTCTCTTGAAAGCCATTCTGGTGACACTGGGCCTGAGTCCCCATGTTGTCATGGAGGGGGTGTGTCATCTGTAGTGGCAACAGTTCTCACCTCTTCCATTTCTTGTGCCCCATTTATATGCCTCGCCCTCTTGGCCACAGAGTTAGTGCAACTCATCCTGGCACCTACAGAGGTGGAGAGCAGATGGGTGGTGTCTTGCCCCTGGACCACCTTCCCAGGGGACTGTGGGCCCTCCTCTGCCTCCATAGCATCTAAGCCTGATCACCATCATGGCCCTTCCTATTTGTATTGAAATGATCCACTTTTTCCATGAGGATTATGGCCATTTATGGGCATTGGTTTAACTCTCCTTCCTCTCACCTGGGGTCAGTGCATCTAACCACCTTTAGAGATGAATTTGGGGAAGTGATTCTCCACCTCCATGACCCAAGGAAGGCTAAGTGGATCCAATGATTTTATTTCATTTTGAAGATGAAGAAACTGAGTCTCAGAGTGGTGTATGGCATAGCTGACCTCTGCTAAGGAAGATCCTCCAGTGTGTGGCCTCCCTCTGGGGCACTGTCTACCCCAGGGTGGGCAACAGCATCCTTCAGGCAGGGGCTCTGGTGGGGGAGCCACAGTGGGAGAGTCCCTGGGTTGCCAGTTCCTATAGAAAGTCGCATCACCCCTAGAGTGTTCTTCTCAGAGGGCCCACGTGGAGGATGCTGCCTGACAGCCTGAGGGCAGCAATCCAGCAGGTGAGCCTATCTATGCCCTGCTCTGCCATCCATGCTCTCTCCTGAAAGGGGGCTCTGTGGAAGAGCCAGGTCCGCTGCACTCACCATCATTTCCAGTTGAGTGCCGTAACTAGGAGCTGTTCCCTCTGCAGGCAGGGGAATGCCAAGTGGGCCAGGAAAGCACAGTCAGTGGAGAAGGTGAAGAACTGTTTGAAAAACCTTCTTTTTCCAGCTTCCTCTTCAGCATATTCAGAAAGCTGCCTTCAGCGCCCTGTGGCTAGAAGACAGGCTTTATAGCTCTGGGTACGTATTGGGGTCCTCTTGGCTGGCATAGGTTTATAGCAAGAATTACTGGCCTTTGGAAAGGGTCAGAGAAGGGCTCCTGAGGACTTTAGTCTTGAAGCATGAGTTTGCAAGCCCAGGGGCTGGTGTGTGTCGGGGTGGTGGGGGGTATGTTTTGGGTAGGGGAATAGGTCTTGTCCTCAGGAAGACAGGGGCTTGAACTGTCTCCAAGTGAGCTCCGCATGTGCTCTGTGTAGGGTAGAATTCCTGCCTTAGTAGCACTGGTTGACCAGCTGTCCCAATAACAGGACACTCCATGTATTGGGAAAATTTAAAGGGGTTTTTAGCTCTGCCTCATTATTTTCTAACTGTGGAGCATCAAAAAGCCCAGAACCTCTCTGTAAAGTGTGGATAATAACTCTTGCCCTCCCTGTCCTTCCATTTCATTGTGACCTCAAGTGTGAGCGTATTCATGGTATGAAGATGTTTTGCATGTTGTCAAGAGCCTTGCCAGGGAATAAGGTACAAGCTGAAAGCCCAACCCCTCCATCTCCATCCTCTGAAGCTCAGCTGGCCTGGTGGGGAGGTGGCCTTCTCTTGGAACTACCTGTCCAGCCCTATTTTCATGTACTCAACAGTGGGAATGTCAGCCTTAGAGCTCTCATTGGAGGCAACAGGAAGCTGCACATCTTCCCAGAATATTGCATGCGCTGGAAGACTTGGGGGAAATCATGGTTTTTATATTAAAATAAACACTCATATACGATTATGTGCAATGCAAAGGTTCATGAATTTTAATGTTAAAGCAGGAGCAAAGAAATGTGCTTGTGGAGGGGTGAGAGATGGAGGCTGCTTCCTGAGAGGACTCAGGGGGCTTCAACATTGTCTTCTGCCATTAAAGGTGTATTAGTGAAACATGTGAGAAACACTCTCATGGTGAGGAGGCACTGTACTGGCCTCTGCAGGAGGAGAAGCAATGTTGAGGAGAGGGGTCTGGCCCTGAGGGAGCTCCACAAAGGGCAGCTTCCTTACCAGGCTATATGAGAGCACAGATAAAGGTACCAGAGGAAAGAGAGCTCATGACTGGCTGTAGGGATGGAGGTGATCAAAGGAGACTTCCTGGAGGAGGAGGAGAGATTTCAGGAGCTCACGCACACATACTCAGAAGTGCAAGTCATGCTTGGTGACTGGCAGGAGAATCAGACCCGGGCCCAGGGTATGGAGAGAGGGGATGTGGAAGATGTGGCTGGGACCCTTGATGGGGAATTAGGATGAATACATCAGGTCTTTGGAGTCCTGGAAATCATTTGAGAAGTGAAGTGATTTGGTCAAAGGGTTGCTTTAGGGTGATTAATTTCATGTTGGTGACAATTTCTGTTTTCTTTTTTTTTTTTTGCATGTATAGTTGTTCAGATAAGATAGTCTTTCAACGTGTTTCTCCTACCAGAAAAGACAAGATCCCCCTGAAAGAAATATTCTTGGGGCCAGGAACAGTGGCTCATGCTTGTAATCCCAGCACTTTGGGAGGCCGAGGTGGGTGGATCATGAGGTCAGGAGATGGAGACTAGCCTGGCCAACATGGTGAAATCCCGTCTGTACTAAAAATACAAAAATTAGCTGGGTGTGGTTGTGCGTGCCTGTAATCCCAACTACATGGGAGGCTGAGGCAGGAGAATCATTTGTACCCTGGAGGAAGAGGTTGCAGTGAGCTGAGATTATGCCACTGTACTCTAGCCTGGGCGACAGAGCAAGACTCCGTTTCAAAAGTAAATAAATAAATAAATAAATATTCTCTTAGCTCAGACTGTAGCCAATATTTCACGACAATCAGGCTACTCAGATGAGGAGCTGTGGCCCAGAGGGGTCATGGGCCTTGCCTTGTGTAGCTCTGTGAATTAGAGCAGGTATTGAATAAAAAGAGTCACAGATCACTGGGGCAGATAGGCCCTGGCACGTTCTCCAGAAAGATGATGCCATGTACGTCCCAAAGTATTACCATAAGACATCATATTTCCCTTCATGCATGAACTCACCACAGGATCCCTCGGCCCACAGATTCCAAAAGCTGAACAGACAGGAAAGGCAATAACCCCTGTCCTTACTGCTTTTGGAGTGATTTGACCTCTCAGATCCTCTAGATCAGCAAGACTTCACATTAGATTTCAGGTCTTGCTGAAGAATTCTATCTGCCCCACACCTGAGCACTTGTCTGGTCTTTCCACTCAGAACAGAGTTCAAGGTAGAATCTACAGCCAGCAGGATCCCCAGCAGAGAAGAGCAAGGGCTTCCTAATTAGAGCGATTGTTAAAGACTCCCAGGGGAGCCGGGCGCGGTGGCTCACGCTTGTAATCCCAGCACTTTGGGAGGCCGAGGCGGGCGGATCACAAGGTCAGGAGATCGAGACCACGGTGAAACCCCGTCTCTACTAAAAAATACAAAAAATTAGCCAGGCGTGGTGGCGGGCGCCTGTAGCCCCAGCTACTCAGAGAGGCTGAGGCAGGAGAATGGCGTGAACCCGGGAGGCGGAGCTTACAGTGAGCCGAGACTGCGCCACTGCACTCCAGCCTGGGCGACAGAGCGAGACTCCGTCTCAAAAAAAAAAAAAAAAAAGACTCCCAGGGGGATACTCCCAGGTAAGTTAACAAATTAACAGTAAGGACAGCCTGGAGGTGGTGGGGACAGAGAGACGTGATTTGGGTTTCTCCCCATTGCTTTTGCAGCCCAAGATTAGACCAGATGGAAGTGCTTGATGTTTTGACCAACCTTCTTAAACTTCAACAAATATGCAAATCACATGGTGATCTTGATAAAATGCAGATGCAGATTCAGTGGGGTGGGATGTGGTCAGGGGTTCTAT
The DNA here is from genome assembly GCF_028878055.3 of Symphalangus syndactylus. Classification (NCBI taxonomy): domain Eukaryota; kingdom Metazoa; phylum Chordata; class Mammalia; order Primates; family Hylobatidae; genus Symphalangus; species Symphalangus syndactylus. Next base: position 117,138,120 of record NC_072423.2, on the reverse strand, counting down.
CTTTTGCACAAGCTCCCAGGTAATGCCAGTGCTCCACAAACCAATTTGTGCAGTACAGGTTGGACAACACCATCCCATGTGTGTTTTCCTAAAGGGAAGATGTTACCCTCTGGAGTGGCCTAACCTGAATACCACTGCTTCCAGCCACTACCTTTTAGACCTCTCCAGTAAAAATTATCTCCAGCCATCCTACAGACATTTACTAGGCACTTACTATATGCTGTACTCAATGCCAGCTCTAGAGATTCAGAAATGACAGAAACAGCTTCTATCTTGTGGGATTTTATGATGGAGTGTATATGGTGAGGGTGGGCAGGTGATGAGTCAGGCAAACAGGCAATCCAGCAGAGAGTGACCAAGGTGGTAATGGGGCACCACAGGGGCCCAGAGGAGGTCACTTCTCAGCCTGAGATTGAGATCAGGAGGTGGGAAAATCAGGAGGCCCTATCAGGAGTGAGTGGCTCAGGCTTGGAGGGAGAGAATGCATTAGTTAGATGGGTAGGATGTAGTGGTGGGAGGAGGGAGGAAGGAAAGCAAGGAAAATAAGATATTTTCAGGCCCCAAGAAATAAAGAGGCTCCAAGGGTCAGGGAATTACAAGTCACCCAGTTAGAGCCTGTGGTGCTTGGGAGATACGGTGAGCAGGTGGCCCCATGATCCCCTCCTCTTGGTGCTCATACCTTTGAATAATCCCCTCCCCTTGAGTGTGGGCAGGACCTATGACTCACTTCTTTTTTATTTTACTTTTTCTGAGACAGAGTCTCACTCTTGTCACCCAGGCTGGAGTGCAATGGTGCATATTGATTGACTGCAACTTCAGCCTTCCAGGTTCAAGGGATTCTCCTGCCTCAGCCTCCTGAGTAGCTAGGATTACAGATGCACACCACCATGCTTGGCTAATTTTTGTATTTTTAGTAGAGACAGGGTTTCACCATGTTGGTCAGACTGGTCTTGAACTCCTGACCTCAAGTGATCTGCCTGCCTCAGCCTCCCAAAGTGCTGGGATTACAGGTGTGAGCCACCATACCTGGCTGACTCATTCTAACTAATGGAAAATGGCAAGGACACTGGGATGTCACTCCTGTAATCATGTTAGCAAGACTGCCTTACTAGCTGGGTTGCTTTAGAGAGGCTTTGAAGAAGTAAGGGGCCATGTTGGAAGGCCCATGTCATAGACAGTTGGGGGCCAGCTCCAACCCACAGCCAGAAAGAACCTGGGGCCCTCGTTCCTGCAATTCCAATGAAATAAATTCTGACAACAACCTGGATGAGCTTGGAAGCAGATTCTTTCACAGTTGAGCCTTCAGATGAGAACCTAACTTGGAAGACACCTTGATTGAAGCCTTGTGAGATCCTAAACAGAGGACCTATCTAAGCTGTAACCAGATTCCTGATCTACAGATTATATGAGATAATACATTTTCTTTTTTTAAGCTGTAAATTTTCTGTTAATTTGTTATGCAGGATTGAAAATGAATATAGGAGGTGATATTGGAAGTTGGAGAAGGGCTATGCCACAAAGGGCTGAAGTGAAGTCTTTGGGTCTTACTAGATTTGGCAGGGGAAGGCATTGGAGATTGTGTTATTGGGAGGTAGCATTATCAGATTAATACAGGTGGAGAATGGATTGGAGAGGGGATAGTGGGATTGAGAGGGTGGTGGAAGACTAGCCAGAAGCCTGTGGATGCATCCAGGTTGGAAATGATGCTGTCTTGATGATGTAGTTTGGATATTTGTCCCCTCCAAACCTCACATCAAAATTTGATCTCCAGTGTTTGAGGCAGGGCCTAATGGGAGATGTTTGGGTCATGGGAACAGATCCCTTATGAATGGCTTGGTGCCCTCTTCATGGTAATGAGTGGATTCCCACTCTATTAGTTCACATGAGAGTTAGTTGTTTAAAAGAACCTGGTGCTTCCCTTCCCTCCCCTTCTCTGTCCTCCTCTCTTGCCATGTGACATGCTGGCTCCCTTTCTCCTTCTGCCATGCGTGAAAGATACTGGCTTCATGCTTCTTGTACAGCCTGCAGAACTGTTAGACAAATAAACCTCTTTTCTTTATAAATTACCCAATCACAGGTGTTCCTTTAGTAACACAAATGGAATAAGACATCAGCCAATAGTAGGGTGGAGGCAAGATCAAACACAAGATACAGAAGGTGAGATTGACAGGGCTTGAGACTACCTTGGCATGTGATCTGGGAGACCCAGCCAGCCTTTTCTTGGCATAGCTGACTTTTCTCCTGCTATATGGATAGAAGGGTCCCAGGACCTTCAGGCTGGCTCTCCAGCCCTGTCTTTTGTCAGCAGGTCCCTGTTGGGTAGAACTGGAACTTACAAAGGGAGGGGCCTGGGATTAGGCATGTGCTGCCTCCTGGCTGGCCCACAGCTCCCTGATGGGGCAAGCCACAGGAAAGTAATAATCTTTGGAGGATGCAACATAAAACTTCCTGTCCCAAATCTCTCCTTCAATGGTCTGCCATGGCTGACCATCTTAGCCATGTATCTTGTTTCCTAGCAGCTAGATATGACCATGTGACTAAGGTCTAGTCAATAGGAAATGAAGGGAATTGATTTGCACACCCTTTGGGTCATCCCATTTGATGGGAAGGGGAGTGTCTTCTTTCCCCTCTTACCCTTCCTGCTGGCTATACAGGGGAGCCATGTTTGATCATGAGGACAAGGGGAATACTTAGGAATGGCAGAGCAGCCAGACAGAAGGAGCCCAGGCTTTAGTGACTTTGCAGAGCAGAGCCCTCATACAGCTGGGACTTTTATATGAGCAAGATATATACCTCTAGTTCATTGAAGCACCTATCATTTTTGTATCTCTATTGTATACATCTTCACCTATATCCTGGCCAAAACAAAGGTAATGTAATAAGTCATTGTCAAAGATGAATATCTCAGTGTGAGCTGTATCTTTTCTCATTCACTTAACAATTATTTTTTCCTGACTTCCTTATGCCAGGCAATGAGTCAGTTGTGGGAGATAGAATTTAGAACAGACACAGTCCTTTAGGAATAAGGACTATACTATTGGAGTAGAAAGGATATATGACAATCAGGCATGATCATATATGTGTTTAAGAAAAATCTGGGCAGCCAGGCACCGTGGCTTACACCTGTAATCCCAGCACTTTGGGAGACCAAGGTGGGCGGATCACGAGGTCAGTAGATCAAGACCATCCTGGCTAACATGGTGAAACCCCGTCTCTACTAAAAATACAAAAAATTAGCCGAGCGTGGTGGCAGGTGCCTGTAGTCCCAGCTACTTGGGAGGCTGAGGCAGGAGAATGGCGTGAGCCCAGGATGTGGAGGTTGCAGTGAGCCAAGATCACGCCACTGCACTCCAGCCTGGGTGACAGAGTGAGACTCCATCTCAAAAAAAAAAAAAAAAGAAAGAAAAATCTGACTCACAACGGACATGCAGTATGAATGAGAGAAAATCCTTCATTCTTTAAGTCATTGAGATTTGTTATTGCAGCATCATTTAGTCTACCCTGACTAATACAGAGGCCTTTACATGATGTAGATACTAATACGAAGGACTTTACATTCATCTTTTGCATGAATTTCTGTATTTATGCAAATACAGATTTTTTTGTATTTTGTATTTGCATAAATACAGAAATTCATGTAAAAGATGATGGCCAGAATCAAGGAAGCCAAAAAAAAAAAAAAAAAGCTGGAATGAAGTGAAGAGGTAATTTAGAAGATGGAATCACCAGGACTTGGGAATGGATCATGTGGCTATAAGGAAGAGAGAGAAGTTGATGGTATTTAGATAGTTTGCTGGGTAGGTGGTACCACTCATGGATACAGGTGCCATGGGCACATGCCAAAGTCAGAGACTCAGGGTGATTAAATGTTGATACAGCTGGGAGGGGGAGTGTTAGAGAGAGATTGGCCTAGAAACCACTAGAAACTGGTAACCTGGGGTAGGGGGCAGGTAAGGATTTAGCATTGAGAGTTTTGCTAGAAGGGCTGAAATCTTGAGGAGACACCTGCTCCATGCTTCATACTCTGTATTGCATTATTGACCCTGCTGCTAGAGTGACGATGAAAAATCTTGGATCTGGCCACACTATTCTGCTCAAAGCCCTTCAGTGGTTCCCCATGGCTCTCAGGATGTGTTCAAACTCCCTGACACAGCTTACAAGGTTCTGTGGACCTGCCTACCTCTCCAGAATTTCCCATGCTTCTTTGCTGGCATAATCTTTAACTTATTCTTTAAGACATAGCACCTCCCCAAATCTTTCCTCTGCCCAGCCCCCTCCATCAGGGTAGATACCCCTCTAGGGAGTCCCATAGCCTCCCACCCACTGTGTGAGGATCTGTTTACTTGCCCATTGTCCCCCAACAGACTGTGTGTGGCTTTTGCATTGTGAAACTTGAGGCATGGCTTGGTGCCTGCCCCAGCACTGAAGCAATGAATGGGTGAAGAAATGAATCTTGAGTGAAGGGCTACGTGAAGCTGGAGACACCTAAAACTGAGGGGAAGGAGACTGTTCACCAAACAATTTTGCTGAGAGCCTGCCTGGAATGTACCAGGATTCTGATGAGATGGAGAGCAAGAAACATCTCCCTGGTGAGGCTCTCCCCACCCTGCTCCAAGCCTTGTGTCCTTGTTTCCCTGCCCTCCAAGACCCTCCTGTTCTCAGTTGCTGTTGAGGTTTCTGTAAACTTACTTACAGGAGGGTGGGGAGTTGCAGGGTGGCCAAGACATCAGTCCCAGGAGTGCAAAGCTGCCAAGACCCTGGACGAGGACCCAAGGCCCGGGTTCCCCTCTCTCTTCTTCTGCCAAGTCCTTGGGCTTCACAGAACCTCCATGGGCTTTATGATGGGACAGTCTGGGGTGGGACTTGGTTTTTCTGCTCTTGGAGGCAAAGCAGTGACCCTGCCTGGGGACACCTGGACAGTGGCCTCATTCCCTGGAAGGCTGGCTCCTCTGAGGTAGGGCTTGGTTCCTGACTGGGCCTGGGAGGGTGTGACAGCCCGTGCCAAACTCTTGGGGACAATGCTGACTTAGGGCCAGTGACAGGAGGGGGATGTTTCAGTGTGAGGAAGGAGTGCCTGGGCACCCCCAGGGATAAGGAAAGAGTCACCTCCTCACAGTCTGGTGGCAACAGCCTAGCGGGGGAACCGTGTGACAGGAACCCCATCTGCGGCTGTCTGGGTGTATGGGAGGAGCTCTCATGGCACTCAGTCTGAGGGGCCAGGAAGGAAGATCGCTGGGGTTCAGGGGGAGAGGAGTGAAGCGTGGACCCTCAGCCTGGAGGCACACAGCAGTCTCTGTCCAGGCCCAGTGTCCATCTGTGACCAGAACCCACCATTACCCACAGGCTGGTGAGGCAAGAGAGGCTCCAACTACAGTAAATGGGGGAAGATGAAAATGGGCAAAAGAGAAGAAGGAAGGCACCTGCAGAGGAAAGGGAGCGGCTCTCTTCTTTCTCCTGGGCCCATCTTAGCTATAGGAGCCTACTTAGTCAAGACTCATCATCGGTTGGATAAGAGAAAAGAGCTGAGTCGAGGAGTGGGAGGGGAGGAGATGAGGGGCACAGAGGAACCACATGCCACACCATCTGGCCCCCATAACTCTCTTTTCTCTCCCTAGCTTGTGCCATCTCCACTGGGTCCCCTTTGTAGTAAGGTCCCCACAGAAGTGCCTTCACTGCTTTGGGCTCCTAATGCAGCACCTCTCATCCCCTTTTTCATCCCCACTCAGGGTTGCAGCTAGAAACTGGTGGCTGGGAGCTGGGGCCTTCCTGAGCTGGGCAGAGCATAAGAGCGACACGGATGTGCCCTGGCACTTCCTACAGCCACTCTTACTCCTGACTCTAGTTACACTTTCCCAGGCTGTCTGCAAGAGTATTCATGACAATTCATCAATAATCATAAGTCAAGCTCTATGCATATCTGTTAATTAACTCATAAATGTCTGCTAAGTGCCTGCTGTATTCCCAGCACCCCACAAATACTTGGATAGACTGATGCACAAAGCAGAGGCAGAGCTTGCTCTCATGGAGGGAGCTGAGTATGACATGTGGAAATAGATGCTTAGCAGATATTCACACAAGTAAATACACAGTGACAAATTGAGATAAAAAGCCACAAAGGAAAACTAGAGGGTGCTTCAAGAGAGGATGCCAGATGGTCAGTTTTAGCTTGGAGGGATGAGTGACATGGCAGAGATCTCCAAGGATGGAAAATTTGTGCTGAGACCTAGAGGAAGAGGAGGAGGTGACCAAGGGAAGGTGGAGGCTGTTAGGGGAGAGGGTGCATTGGGTGTGGAGGCCCCAAGATGAAGGAAGCTTGGGGTGGTGTGAGGAACCCCAACAGGCAGGTGTGGCTGGAGGTGGGACCAATTGGATCAGTGAGATGGCAGGTGGGGAAGGAGGCTTGAGAGTATTCAAGTCTGGCTCCACACCCACGGTCTTTACTCCAGTCAGGTTCACACCCAGTGGGCACAGCTGCAAGCTGGCACCAGTTGCACTGGGTGAGAGGTCCCTGTGCCTGTTCCACTGTCCTCCAGAGCAGAACACAGCTAGCCTGACTCCACCTTGAGTGCTGTGTTCTTCTCTGAGGGAACTGGGAAGCAGGGAGCTCTGAGTGCCAGGAACTGCAGGCCATTGTTACGTACACACTGTTTTGTGGTTCTATTATCATACCCAGTGATGGTGCCTTGGGAAGGCCAAGGAAGGAGCATGCTAATGAGACTGGGCTTGCTGGTGTGGATTTAGCCCCACCCAGGTTGTCCACACCACCTATACTGAGAGGGAATAAATAAGAATAACTATGGAGATTTCTGGGCCAGCCCGTGCTGAGCTGGGTGAGGCCGTGCACTGACATACTTCCCAGTGCTCCCCTGACCCTGTCCAGGGTGGAGATGATGCTGGAATACAGAAACAGATGAATATAGCATTTACTTTCCTTGAGATTTTCTGTATCCCAAGCATTCTGCCAAGTGCTTATGGTGGATTATTACCATCATGGCCCCCAACAAAGCACACTCCCTGTTATCCAGGCCTATGCGCAATCCCTGCCCACATGGGCTCTGGACTTGGTCACATTACTTGCTTTGACTAACGGGTCATCAGCCAGTGTGATGCAAGCAAAGGCTCGGTAGGCTCCTGTGCATTGAGGCTTTCCCTCCTGGAGCCTAGCAGCCGTGTAAAGGATTCTGACCAAGGTACCTCTGCCAACAGCTTGTCAGATGCCAGACCTGTAAGTCAGGACATTTTGGACCACCCAGGCCCAGTCGAACCTCAGGTGAATAAAGCTTCATGAGCTTCACAGGCAAGACCAACAGAAGAGCCACCCAGCTGAGACCAGCCCAAACTACAGAACTGGAGTAAAAGACGATTGTTTTAAGCAACCAAATTTTCAGGTGGTTCATTAAACAACAGCAGTTAATGGATGCAGTGTCTAAGAAACATTCATGTTCCCATTTAGTGGGCACAGCAGTCCTGGGAGGAAAGCATTTTTCTGCCTTTTATGTGGATCCTGATACTGAGGAAATAACTAACCAAGGTCACGCGGTGAGTTAGTGGCAACTCAGTCAGGTCTGTCTCTACAGCTTCCACACTGGATCTTTCCATCACTTCGAAGATGAGGTGACAGAGTCAGTCACTAATTTTCAGCAAATGTGGGGGAAGCGGGTCTGCCTTTATCTTGCATTGCTTGTGTAAACCCCAGTGTCAGCTGAGGCTGCCCAGCTTCACCCCCATCCTGGGGGCCACCCTTGAAGCCTGGTTCAAGATTTTAAGAAATTCTTTTTTTTTTGAGACGGAGTCTCGCTGTCGCCCAGGCTGGAGTGCAGTGGCACCATCTCTGCTCACTGCAGGCTCCGCCCCCCGGGTTCACACCATTCTCCTGCCTCAGCCTCCCGAGCAGCTGGGACTACAGGCGCCCGCCACCTCACCCGGCTAATTTTTTGTATTTTTAGTAGAGACGGGGTTTCACCGTGTTAGCTAGGATGGTCTCGATCTCCTGACCTCGTGATCCGCCCGTCTCGGCCTCCCAAAGTGCTGGGATTACAGGCGTGAGCCACCGCGCCCGGCAAGATTTCGAGAAATTCTTGTACTCTGTGCTCCCTGCTCTGTCTCAGTGACTCTTTTGTTACCTTCACCCTTATTTTTATCCATCACAAAGCACAACTCCTTCTTGATTCTATTCCCAAAGCAACCACAAGCACAAGGCGGTTGCTTATAACAGAACCTTTACTAACGATTTGTGGACTGGGAAGAGCCTTGTTAAACACTGCTCTCAATAGCTCCACGTCAGCATCAAGCATCCTGTCTCTAACCAGCAATTTCTCACGGCTGCTTCATCCCACTTCACACTACGAGTGTGTCATCTCCCTTCCAGTCCCACTCTCCGCCCCTCCTCCTGCCCGCACCGAAGTCCTGTCTCTCCCTGTCATTCCCTCCTTATTCCCAAACACAGCTCCAAGCCAATTGACACTGAGACCACCCAAGGGCTTTGTGTTAAACCAGAGGCTTCCCTTCTGAGAAGATAGTTGTGGTTTTAAGTAGCAAAATATCTCCCCAACCCATCATACACATTTATGTGTTCAAACCTCAGAGAAGGGACTTCAGAGAACAAATGTCTCCCTATACTTTATGACCGAAGCCCAGAGCCCAGAGTGACAGGATGATTGCTGTAGTTTTCCATCTGTTGTCAAAGCTGGGGCAGGAAGGCAGAGTCCTCTCCACTGAGCAGACAGAGACATGTGAAAGTGCCCAGGTGTGTGGGGCACCATGGGAGTAACCTGGGGCTCTCTGTCACCCTGCTGGGCATGGACCCCCAAGGCGAGCTGCACAAACATTCTGACCCGTGCCGTTCTCCTCCCCAGCCCCACCCCAGCCCTGTGGTCCCCACGGTAATGCACACGTGCCCAGCCCATAAATATCTTATTTTGTGTTCCTGCCAGCCCCTACTAATAGGGCTAATGCTTCCTGAGGAGCAGCCCAAAGCTGCATTAGTCGCAGATGCTTGATTGATTTAAAACAAACAGCCTGACCACCAACCTCTCTCTATGGTTTCTCTTCCTGCCACTTTGCTTGCAGGGTTATCTCTGAAATGCAATTAAGGGGCTTAAAAGTACATTTTCAGGAAGATGTAGAATTGATGAGGGGAGCTGGCCCCTGTGGGTGCCTCTAGATTACTCCAGTCCATGGAAGGGAGCAGGACCTGCCTGGAGCTGAGTCCACACCACCAAAGTTTTGAGTCTCCAAGGCAAAATCTGCCCCAAGGGGCCCTGAGAGGGTTGGTAGAAGGAGCTGCCTTCAGTGGAGCTGCTGCCACTTCCTCGGTCCTGTGCTTTTGAAGGTCCAGCACCCTTGGCCTGGGTGAGCCCTCTGGGAGGGAGCTGGGGCTGCAGGCTTGGAGACTGACTGGACCAAGCCTGGTGAGTTTGGGGTTCCTGCTCCCTAAAAGGGTAGAGGGGCCAAGTGCTGTGACACTGGTGGTTTCCATCTTGGACTAGAGTCCTTTTCCCCAGAAGTCCCAGCGGTGTCATCCTATAGCAACTGCTCTCCTTGAACATGCTGCTGGGGCCAATGCCATATTTCCCAGGCTCCCATGACTTAAGCTTCCCTCAGCTATGCAGGGTCAGCTCTGAGGGTCCGTCCAAACCAGCAGAGTGAGCTGTGCCTGTGGGAGCGAGAGGATGAGACAACCACAGGGCCAGCTCAGATGTTTTCTGCAAATATTTTGTAAACCTCTGCTGAGTACCAGGTACTGTGCAAGGCAGTGTGGAGGTGAAAATGTGGAGTAGTGATGTCATAATTGAGTAGGAGCCACAGGCAGCCCCAAACCACAGTGCACGGGAGCAGGGGAGATGTGCTGGGGGTAGAGATGGGGCGGTGGCTCCAGCAGGGGCCAAGAACTGCTGGCCCATTAGAGCTGCTGCAACTCACAGGGAACACCATGGGAAGGAGAAAAGGATATTTAGCAGAATTTCTTTCAAAGAGAGATTTGCACAGCTGGGAGGAATAGTCTGAGATAGTGTGGGTTGGAGAATACTCAAGGGCCAGTGCAGGTAACAACAGAAGATCGCTGAAGGGCGCCTGCTTTGCCAAGTGCTATGTTGCGTTGGGAGCTGGTGCTGACACACTGGGGCTGCCAGTATGGGCTGCTGGCAAACTGCATCCTCAGCCCCTTCCACATCACCCCCCAGTGTTGAACAAAAGTTTGAAAATGTCAGGTTTTAAGGGACCCCACATTTTTAGCCTGTGTAGGCTGCAATCTCATCCAAATTCCATTCTGGCAGCACAGAGATGGGAACAAGGTCACTTCTGCTGAGGTCCCAGGGAGAGGTTCATTGTGGACATATCGCTGCAGCTGGGTCTGGAAGAATGGGTCAGGGGTTGAGAGTTGGAAGTGGAAAGTCTTTCTGATAAAGACATAAAGGAGAAAGTGAAAATTTGTGGAGTGGGTATGGGTAACACTAGATATTTGGTTTGCTGAAGCATGATGGGTGAGTGAGTGAGTGAGTGAGTTAGAAGAGTAGGTGGGAGACAAATGGTGAGGGATTTCAATGTCTTGCTAAGAAGTTTTGGGATCTACTTGGTAGGCAGTGGTGTACCATAGAAGGTTCTAGGGCCGTGGGAGAGGCAGTCAGAAATAGGCTTCTGAAAGATTACCCTGGTTGGAAATGGGGAGAGAATGTAGATATTTTCAGCAGCAGAAGTCAGCAGCTCCTTTGGGCTCCTGAGGGGAAAACTGATCTTAATTTCTATAGAAAATGTATCAGTGGGACAAGACCCCCCGGCCACCAGGACTGTTGCTCACCTGCTTCAAACACATCTTTCACCCCTTTATGCCTTTGTCCCTCTAGGATCTTCCAGATGATGACTGCCTTCCCAGCCAACCAGCCCTGCTTCTTTGAGGAGTGCATGCTATTCGGCCACACCTCTCTGCTGTCATCTGCTGACCTTCCAGGCCCTTCCTTCATTCATCCATGACTGGCAACCTGGGTTCCACTCCTTCTCCTGCCCGAAGTTCTCTCTTTCTCCTGGGAGATGTCTGTATTCTCACGGATGATCATCCAACTCCCAGGCCTGTCAGTATCTCCACCTTGCCAGCAGTGATCTCCTTGGTTCCTTCCAGCCACCTCCTAGCCACACCCTGGAACTCATCCTCACTAAAACCTCACAATTCTGAAGACACTAAACCTAACCCTCCTCTGTACTTTTTCTCTTTTTTTTTTTTTTTTTGAGATGGAGTCTCACTTTGTCACCCAGGCTGGAGTGCAGTGGCACGATCCCGGCTCCCTGCGACCTCTGCCTCCCGGGTTCAAGTGATTCTCCTGCCTTGGCCTCCGAGTAGCTAGGATTATAGGTGCATGCCACCATGCCCGGCTAATTTTTGTATTTTTAGTAGAGATGGGGTTTCTCCATGTTGGCCAGGCTGGTCTCAAACTCCTGACCTCAAGTGATCCACCAACCTCAGCATCCCGAAGTGCTGGGATTACAGGCATGAACCACCACAACCAGCCCCTCCTCTGTATCTTACTCCAGGGCTCAGCGAGCTGGGGCCTACAGGCTGACTGTTTTGTGAGTAAAATTTTATTGGCACACAGCCTGCCCATGCAGGTACTGTCTACAGCTGCTCTCTTGCTACAACTGCAGAGCCTAGTAGTTGTGACAGAGACGGTGTGACCCCAAAGCCTAAAACATTCACTGCCTGGCCCTCTACAGAAACAGTCTGCAGCCCCTGTCTTACTCCATCAGCTCTCTCCTTTCTTTCTCTCCTCCTTATCCAACACAGGCTCATGATTTCAACACCTCTTTCTGGCATTACCGCCCATGTGGCCCCTCTTGGGGAGCCCACCTGCTCACTTTCTCTTTCCCTGCCTGAGAGCAGCTGGGGGCTGCTGGAGAAATGTACACAACAGGGCAGGTTGATTCCATCACAAACTCTTGATTACAAGCCTCAACAGGACCCTCAGCATTCCTAGAAACCCTCCTGTTTTCTTGGGGCATCTCACTCTTACACCAATTATTTCAACCTTCTCTAGAAACTTTACATTTCTGACCTACCTCTCCCTGCTTCTTTTCCAGCAGGTGACCTGGCCGACCCCATTACAGACATGTGGAAGACGTCAGCGAGGACTCACCACTCTTCTTTTTTTTTTTTTTTTCAGACAGAGTCTTGCTCTTGTCGCCCAGGCTAGAGCGCAGAGGTGCGATCTCAGCTCACTGCAACCTCTGCCTCCCAGGTTCAAGCAATTCTCCTGTCTCAACCTCCCGATTAGCTGGGATTACAGATGCATGCCACCACGCCCCGCTAATTTTTATAGTTTTGGTAGAGACAGGGTTTTACCATGTTGGCCAGGCTGGTCTCGAACTCCTGACCTCATGGTCTGTTTGCCTTGGCCTCCCAAAGTGCTGGGATTACAGGCATGAGCCACCGTGCCCGGCCTCACCCCTCTTCTTGATAGCAAACCCAGAAGCTTGCCTGTACTCACCCCTCTGCTCTCTCGCTTTCCACGTGAAAAAACTGAAGAGTTCCTCTGCCTCCAGTTGGCAACCCGATGCCTCCTGCCTCCCTAGGACATTTACCCCATCCTAGCTTAGGTGCCCCTAAAGAAGGCCCTGAGATGTGGACTTGGGTAATCCCTGGAAGTTTAGGGAGAAAGTAGAGGAAGTGAAGCAGGGAAGGGAGAGAAAGAGTAGCCAGTAAAGAGTAGTTGATACATGACCTAAAACTAGGGGCAAGTGGGGCTCAGTGCCCTTTGGGGACCCTCTGGGAGACTGCAGGGAGCACAGCTTTGAAGCATCCTGCTTGAGGACAGGGAGGCTGAGGCACTGACCCACCTAATTCCACCCCACACGCTTGAGGGTTGCTTGGGGACATCAACCCCTGCATTTCCAGGCTGCACATCACAGGTAAGCAAGCTCCCCAGGGGCCAGAGGAGGCATTGGGAGAGGCATGAAGACAGACGGATACACCCTGGTGTTTGCCAGAAACTGGCTGCCGCTGCAGGGCTCTCATGAGGGCTGTGGGCGCCCACCTCTCTGTGCATGCCCCTGGAGCCTTTCCCTCATTTGTAAACACTGCCACTGTTCTTCCATTTAAATACGATTCTCTCCTGCCACTCTCTTCTTCCCCCCCTCTTCCCTCTGTCTCCTCCCTTCACAATCGAACTAATTAGAAATGAGAGCTGTGCTCACTGACCCCATTTCCTCTCTCCTGCTGGTACTTCAGCCCACTTCAGCTTGGCTTCTCCCCTTCATTTAGACATAGGTGCTCTCCTGAGTTTCACGTTGCCCAGTCCAAGGTCCAAAGGACATTTCTCAACTCTCAATGCGCATGGTACCTCAGTACCATGTGGCGCTTTGACCATCTCCACCATCCAGACACACTCCCTTGGAGCCCACACCATCACCTACTTCTAGGCTTGCCTTTGGTGATGCCTTTTCTGACAGTGTGGGGTCTTTTGGGTGGGCACATAGACCTGCAAAGGAGACAATGTCCTTCTAGGCTTCCTCTCCTTCTAGCACCCATCCAGGACCACAGCTCGAAGTTCCACCACAAAAAAGGGAATGACTCACACACTGTTTTGTGTGGCTTAGATCTTTCCAACTACCTATTTGACATTTTCGCTTGGAAATCTCAAAGGCATTTCAGAGGTCAAACTGGACACGTGATTCCCCAGCCCCCACCCAAACTATAGCAGGACCTTTCCCCATCTTAGTGAACTGCAATTTATCCATCCAGTTGCAAATGTCAGAGACATCCTTGATGTTCTCTTCTGCCTCCTCCAAATGCTGGTGTTGTCCAGTCCATCCCTTGGATTGGATGACTTTACCTTCTAAGTGTTTCTTGTGTTGGCTCTGACTCTTCATCACAGGCACATGAGTCCCACCTGCTCTTCCCTTGCCCTGGGTGCTTGCTACCATCTCTGGACCGGTGAGCTTGTGTCCTGTCTGACTCCTTTCTGGTCCTCTTTACCATGATCCTCACATTGCAATCAGGGGGATCTTTTCACAATGGGAAATGAATTATGTCCACCTCTGCTTACAGCCCAGGTTGTCTTCCCACTGTTCTCCTCAACACAGACTTTGAGACCCTGCAGAGCCTGGCCACCATCTGTCATGTCCCACACATTCACCCCTTCCCTCTGAATGCAGTGGTCTGCATTCGGCACCCACCACCAGACCTTTGTCCATGCTGGGTCCTCTGTCTGGAATGTTCCTTATTCTTGTCCCTTGTTAGTTCTCACTTCACTTTCTGATCAGAACTCAGTCGTCACTTCCTGAGGTCTCATTCCCTGAGGTGGACTCTTATGGCATCACATCTTATGGCGATTTTGTATTCAATTCATGCTTATCCCTGCAGTGGACTGTGAGCAAGGGGCATGTCCGATTTGGGTCCCTGTTGGACCCTCAGTGTCTAGCACAGTATTTGGCCACTGTGGGCACTAAATCAATATCCACTGAATGAGTGACTCCATAAGACACTGATCTAATCCAGTGGCATTTGGGATAGGGTCAGTTTATTGAGCAGAAAATCTGTGGTTCCTAATGAAAGGATTGGGGCAGATGTCAGAATCTCCTTGACAGGATTTTCAAAATAGCCCTTGCCAATTGCTTCGTCTCTATCCCCAAGATTCCTTCTTGAGGGAACAGGGTGAATTTTTTATTCCTTTCCCTCATGGGGGAAAGAAACTATGTGAACTTTAAAGCCATATTTGATTGGCAGTAGAGTCCTTGGAAGACCGAGGCTTTGGCATCACACTGTCCTGGGTTTGAGCCCTAGCTTTGCCTTTTATCAGGCCTCTTGGAACCTTAGTTTTTCACTGTGTTAATTAGGGATCAGAGCACCTATCCCTTAGGGTTGCTATGAGGAAAATGCTGGGCATCTGATGCTGCCTGATGAACTTTGTGTGGGGTTGCTCCTCTCCTGGACTCAAAGTTAGCAGTTAGAAAGTCACTTCTTTCAATGTCCTTTTTCCAGATTTTCATTCTCTTCATTATTCCTTGAACAAGGATGTTCAAGACCTGGAAAGGTTTATTTCAACTTCCCCCTCTTCTCCTTCCTGGGTCTTACTGTGGTCTGTCTGCTATTCTGCAGGGCTTCCAGAGAAGAAAGTTGAAAAGATGAGGTTGTTCTATCGTCAGAGGTTTTTGCTAACCATACAATTGAATTTAGTGGAGTGATTCATGGACATGCATTTACAGCTGAAGTTGTAGATCTGTTTTTAGAAATTATTAGCAGGAATTAAACAAAAACAGGCTTTATTAATAATTCACCAGAAAAAAGATATGGTGCAATGTCCCGCAATAGTAATCTTTAATGCTGGAATAAGTATTCCATTTATTTGAGTTGTTTTTTTACTTCCTTTCACCATAACAAAGACCCAAATCCTCTGTAAAATGAAAGAGAGGCAGGTCTTAGAGAATGTATTTATCAGCTCAGGAAGGTCTGATTCTGCCTCTAGTTCCCAGAAATGCAGAACAAATTCTTGGTGCCAATATTCAGAAATAAAGTGGAATCATTAGAGGCAAAAATAGGGCATGGGGTCAATGTTTCTGATAAAATATAAGCCTCTGCTGTTTAAGCCTCTGCTTTGCTTTAGCTTCAAGGCTTCATAAACTCACAGATGTATCAGATCCTGTTGGCACCCCACCCACACTCCTAAGGCCCACTCTGAAGGTCCCTGTAGGCAGCACCTCCTTTCTGGCTCTTCCTGCCTGAAGGCTTTCTCGAGCTTCAGAGCAGCCTTGTCACAAAAGTACCAGGAATGTAATGCTCCCTCCCAGTGGCAGCTCTCCACCACCAAGGGGAGGGACTGAGTAGGTGAACCCCACAGCTTGCCTGTTCTTCTACAGGACAGCACTGAGCAGGGTTCTGCACTCACTCAAAAATCTCCACACGGCCTGGAAGCAACTTGCTCATTAAGGAACACTTTTTGGGTTTTCCTCTCTTCCTTCCCTTGCTTTCCCACAAATAAACTGCTTGCACCCAAGTTCTTATCTCAAGTTTTGCTGGGATAATGGGGAAGTGAGATCGGGAAGGGAGGACAGCTAATAAAAGTGTGCTAAGGGGCAATTTATCTCCAAAGCATGGAAGGCTCTATCCTGCTGGGGACCCTGTGCCATACTGAAGGAAACCTGCTACAGAATTCTCCCCCTGCAGAAGCAGGAGGCTGGAGCCTTTATCTACCAAACTCCAATCCCTAACTGGTTGAGGCATGACCCCAGGGCATTATGTCTCCCTCCTGAATAACCCCATTGATCTGACCAAGCTCCTTGTGCCAGAAAAAGTCCTGAAGCAGAGGAGAGAGACACAATGCCAGAGGTGGGAAGGTATCAGAATGTGGGAAACCATCTCAAGCAGCTGCTGAGAATTCAGATGTCTGTCCGAATATAGGGAGTGCTTCAGGTGCCCTCCCCTGGTTTAATCAGTGTGGCTAGAGAGGTGGGGTCAGGGCATGGGAAGCAGAGTGGAGATGCAAGGTAGAAGGTGGCCACCTGTGTGTAAGGAACTGTATCCTCTCCAGGGACAGGTGTGGTATAGCTGAATCTGGATCACCAGCCCCAATATAAACTGAAACGTCCAGGACCTGGAACATGAGGCTGAAGTGCAGCACAGCCAGCAACAACCAGGGTGAATGCACAGACTGAACACAGAAGATGAGACGGCTTTCAGGGGCCCATGCCTCCTTACACATTTGGAAAGCGGGCAGTCTTTCTCTGGTGACCTCCCCTCCTTCTCAGAAGTCCTCTTGGGCTGTAGCAGCCCCTCCCCAGCCTCCAGTGCCCTCCGCATGGCCCCTGGTTGTCCAGAGCCTCGATTCGCAGAGCAGTGTCCCATTCCACAGTTGATCTCTCTTTCCAAATAGATGTTTCCCAGCTCTCAAAATTTACTCCCCTTCCCCAGACCTGTCATCCAGAGAAAGGTCACTGGCTGCAGAAGGTGAGCTAGGTCATGAATTCATACTGAATTGTGCAAAGCTGGTGATCTCAAAGCTCTCTTCTTTGATATTTGTAGTTTAAAAGGGAAACCAGTGCACCCAAAGGAGACAGGAAAGCTTGCAAACAAGTGATACAGTTAAACACATAAACACAAACAAGTAAAAAAACCCAAAAAGTCATTTAAAAAGTTTTCTATTATATGCTTCCCTGCAGCATACCATAGCAAGGAAGACGAGCTCTGAAACAAGGCTCCTGGGGGCCAAAGCTTAGTGGCACGCCCTCCCCACAAACCACACATAATACTTAATATTAGCGTGAACCCCAGCAAGTTACTTAACTTCTCTATGCCTCAGTTTTCTCATTGCAGGATGAGATAATAAGACACCTCATAGGACTGAGGTGGAGATCAAATAAATTAATCAGCCAAAGGCCTTACAGTTGCACCTGGGACACAGGCAAAGCTCAATAAGTGTCAGCCATTGTTACTTCATTACTTTCTGGTCTTCCAAGAGACCAGAAGGAGTGGATCTTCTCTCTGACTTGAGGCTGGATCATAACAGACTTGATGATAAAACAACCCAACAGGCAACAATTCAGGGGAGATCTGTTCCAACCTTGAGGGCTTCTGGACAGTGAGAATGACTCAAACCTGAGCAATGCTTCTGGGCCTCTGATTTCACAGTGTCTCTGAGTTGCAACAGCAAGCAGGCCTTGGAGATGCCATCCTCACAGACATGGTGGGGAGGGGACCAGCTTCTTCCTGTTTCCCTGTCACCTAGGCAGCTGAAGAGGGACTCAGAGGCCCTCAGTCCAGCCCACCTCTCAGATGATGTTCTAAAATCTATCCAATGTTTAGATCTGAGATTCAGCAAGAAATTGCTAAATAAAGCTGACCAGATGGACTCAGGTGTGGCGGGACACCCAATGTTCAACCTCATTGGTGTGCACATGTAGATACCTCTCAGTACACATATGATGATGGATAACAGTTTTTGGAAAGTAATCTTATTTTTCCTTGCTTTTTTCCTCTGCATTCTGCTCCCTGTGCAGCATCCCTGCCCCCATTAACTATCAAGTCATTGGTTTCAGAAGGTCCCCAAGAGGGCGACTGCAAGGCCATGGTGATGGTAAATCTGGCACGTTAATTGTACATTCCAGTCCATTAATTAGCAATTATACTTGAAGTTTCCAAGTATTTCAAAGATGAATTACAATGTAATATACAGTTTTCTTTTTGAGGGGCCTGAGGAAAGGAGAACCCAGGCTCCTGCTCAAAGACAGAAAAGATAATTACCTTGGGATTTTGAGATTTCTGCTTTGTACTTAACTGCTTAGTACTTGCCATGAGTTTATGACTTGGATTGCAACATGCTCCTTTCTGTACAATGATCAACCAGCCCCAAGTGTGATAATGGGCTGCCCCAGGGTTTCCAGGTTGTCCCAGGGACAGAGCCACCTTCTTGTTCTGAAGGATAAGCAAAGGGAACTCTACATGGGTCTCAAGTTCCTGTTTGAGAACAGGAGGAGGAAATTAGTGGCCCTGTATGTTCAAATTGTTCCTTATAAAAAATAAAGGTGAAGTCACGGACTTGCAATCCCACAGTCTCAATAGATTAGTAATTACAAAGTTTTATTCAGATGCTGATGTGTGTGCATCTTCCAGGACAGAGAAGTAAGGGATTATGATAATCCCACCCCAGACTGACCAGGTCTGGTCTCAGAAAGGTGAGAGACAGCTGGAGCAGAGAGAAGTGTCCAGAGACTGAAAATGGTTAGTGGTTAAAAGCCTGTGTTTCAGAGTTGAGAGGACATGGCTCATTCTAGGTCAGGTTCCTAGGAGACAGACTCTGAGATGGAGACTGGCACACAATGAATTTATTGAGAGTTAATTAGGATCAACCTCTGTGGGGCGATGAGAGAGAAAAGCAGCAGTCGGCGGAGGAGAAGTTGGGCTGTGTGTGATGAAGCTGCCAAGGAGACCTCAGCTGGTCCTACAGCTGAGCCCTGGAGTTGTCTCAGTTGAAGCAAGATGCCCCAAGAATAGGGTATGACATTGGGTTACGCCTCTCCCTTTGGCCAAGGGCAGTTCCTGGAGAGGGACTCAGCTGTGAGTCAGCAGCTGTGGCAATATCAGCACAGTACTGTGCCCCAGTATGGAAGGGAGATCTGAACAATGCATCATAGCATCCCATAACACATTACAGGTGTTAGGGGCTGAATCGTGTCTCCTCCCCACTGCTCCCTGCTGAGAAAAAAAAAAAAAAAAAACCCTTGTAGATTAAAGCCCTAACCCACAATGTGACTATATTGGGAGATGAGGCTTTTAGGGAGATAATTAAGGTTAAATGAGATAAAAGTGGATGCCTAATCTGATAGAATTAGGATCCTTATAAGAAGAGGAAGAGATGGCAGAGAGTTCTTTCTCTGAGCGAGCCCCAAGGAAAGGCCATGTGAGGACACTAAAAGGGTGGCTGTCTGCAAACCAGGAAGAGAGGTCTCATCAGAAACCAACCCTGACACCTTGATCTTAGACACTAGAACAGTGAGAAAATAAATGTTTAAGCCACCTAGTCTGTGGTATTTTGTTGTGGCAGCCCAAGCAGACTAATACAACAGGTGTATTAATATTCACCGACACCCCAAAGCCCTCCCCATAGCGGGATTACATTCCCACCCTTTTGAGGTCAAGCATGACCATATAATTTGACTTAGTTGATGCAACATGAACAGAAGGGATATGTGTAGACCATGGTTACAAGGCAACATTATTAATTGGAACATTTTATACCTTGGCTAGAGGTCAGTGCCATGAAGATTCATCTCTTATTTCAGTAAAACAGTTCAAGCCAATTCCAGTCCTGCTGAAGTTAACCTTCACAGCACAATGACCTTGAAGTTTATAAGGAAGGGTATATATCCAAGAATAATCTAAAAATAAAAACAATAAGGTTGTATTTGCCTCACTTAATAGTAAAATATGCTACAAAACTCCTGTTGTCAAAACAGTATGGTGATAGCAGAATAAGGAAGCTAGAAATACATCCCAGTATATATTGGAATTTAATATACAGAACAGGTATTGTTTAGATTGGATAAGAAAATGATGCTTTCTTTGATAAATTAGAATGATACAACTGGCTATCCATCAGAAAGGAAATAAAGTTGGACCCTACATTACACCTCATGCAAAAATAAATTTCAGGTGTATTGAAGACTGAACATAAAACACAAAATAATAAAACTTCCATTCCCAGCCAAGATGAAGTAGATTAATTTCTCCTAGGTCCTCCTTCTTTCAACTAAAAAGCCCTGGGCATAATACAACAAATGAGCATAGGAAGACTCTGAAAGGTAGGAAAAACACAGGCTGCCTAATAATCTCTGTGCTTTGATTCCTTTCTGGTGAGCCTCTGGGTGGAAGTGGAGGTGGTGCTCCAATTCTCCTGCCAGCAGCTGATCTATTCCCCACTTAGAGGAAGTTGGTAACTCCAATTCCCCTCTGGGACTGAGAGAGGAGCCAGTTTTCCATCCTTCACCCAGTAGAGGTAGGCAGTGCTCTAATGCCCCTGCCTGAGCAATGTCAAAAGGGTC
This sequence comes from Symphalangus syndactylus, assembly GCF_028878055.3. Classification (NCBI taxonomy): domain Eukaryota; kingdom Metazoa; phylum Chordata; class Mammalia; order Primates; family Hylobatidae; genus Symphalangus; species Symphalangus syndactylus. Next base: position 117,117,603 of record NC_072423.2, on the reverse strand, counting down.
CCGTGGTGAGATGATCCACTGTCCTCATCCAGCAATGCTTGACTTAAAGAGGTGGTGCCAGGCAAGGCTTGTCCCCACTATCTTTTATCCTTTTCCCCTGGTGTCAGCAGCCCAAGAGAAAGCTGAACCTCCACACCCGTCTGGCCTCATGAAGTGGAGTGAGTGGTGGGAGATAGGACTCTGTTCCCCCCATCTCCTCTCCTGGTGGCTGTCAGGCCCAGTGGGGTACCGAACTTACACAGCTACTTAACGGCAATGAGGTGGTGTAAGTGGGTACCCCACTTTCACTAAGAAGCTAGTGGGGCCAAGGGGCAAGCTGAACCTCTACCTCACCTTTCTGCAATGAGTGACAATCAGTGCTCTACTTTTGCTGAGGTAATGTCAGTGGAGCCCAAAGAAGAGCTCTGTATGCTACACCTCAATATGCGGACTGCCTGCTAAAATCAGAATTAAATAGGGTCCAGAGTCTCAGAATATCCCAAAGGCCCAGAATACAATAGAAAAATCACTCATAACACCAAGAATCAGGAAAGTCTCAACTTGAATGAAAAAAAAAATCAACAGACACCAATACTGAGATGAATTAGATGCTGGGATTATCTGGTAAGAATTTTAAAGCAGCCATCATGAAAATACACCAAGTTTTAACAAATTCTCATAAGACAACTTTAAAAATAGACATTCTCAGAGAAGGAATAGACGTTATAAAAAAAGAACCAAAAAGGAATTATAGAACTGAAAAATACAACAAATAAAATTAAAAATAAAATTATAAAAATTCTAGAGGAAATTTTAGGTGAACATATGTTTAACTTTGAAAAGTCTGTTTTAACTAGACAGAAAGCCCAGAAACTTAAAGCTGTTTTGTTAAATTTGTATGGTACCCACAGATAATGTTATAGTTAATGGTGAAATACTGAAAGCATTCTCCCTAAGATCAGGAATTAGACAAGGATGTCTGCTGTCACCACCTCTATTTAACATTATACTGGAGGTGCTAGCTAGGACAATTTGGTAAGGAAAAAAATTAAAAGAAATCCAGATTAAAAGAAAGAGGTTAAAACTATATTTTTTTTTTTTGCAGAGGATATGATCTTATATGTAGAAAATCCTAAAGAGTAAAAAATTTAGAACTAATAAATAAGTTTTAAAAGGTTGCAAGATACAAGACCAATATACAAAAATCAATTGAATTTCTTTGCACCAGCAATGAACAATCTGAGAATGGCATAGGGCAAAATAATAATAATAATAATAAAATAAATAAATAAATAAATAAATCCAATATACACAAGCATTAAAAAGAATAAATACAGATGATCTTCCACTTACAATGGGGTTACATCCTGCTAAACCCATTACAAGTTGAAAATATTGTAAGTCAAAAATGTGTGGCTGACTGGGAGGTGCCCAGCATTGTGAGAGAAGTACAGTTTCTAGTAAATACATATTGCTTTCACACCATCGTAAAGTCAAAAAATTTGTGAGTTGAACCATCATAAGCTGGGGACCGTCTGTACTTAGGAATAAATTTAACAAAAAAGTGCAAGCCTTGAATTCTAAAAACTGCAAACGATGGTTGAAAGAAATTAAAGAAAACCTAAATAAATAGAAAGACTTCCCATGTTCATGGATCAGAAGACATATAATGTATTGTTAAGATAATAATACTGCCTGAATTGATGTACAGATTAAATATAATCCTTATCAAAATTCAGGTTGCGCTATGTGCAGAAATTGACAAGCTTATTTTAAAATTCACATGGAAATACAAGGGACCCAAAATAGACAAAACAATCTTGAAAAAGAACAAAGTTTCTAATTTCAAAACATACTACAGTGTTATAGTAATTAAGACAGTGTAGTACTGTCATAAGAGAGACATATAGATCCATGGAATTGAATCGAGATCCAAGAAATAAAAGTTCTTACATTATGGTCAATTGATTTTCCACACTACTTGCCTTAATCCTCTCCCTTTTCCCCTCATCCCACTCCCCTGTTGAGTAAGGAACTGAACCTCCACTCCTACCTGGAATCAGTGAAGCAGAAATGCAAGACAATTGCATAGGAAAAGAGTAGTCTTTTCAACAAATGTTGCTGGGACAACTGGATATCCATATGCAAAAGAATGAATTTGGACCCCTATCTCAACTCACATAGAAAATTTAACTCAAAATGGATCCTATACCTATATATAAGAGGCAAAACTATAAAACTCTTAGGACAAAACATAAATTAAAACTTCATGACCTTGGATTCAGCAGTGGTTTCTTAGATATGACACTAAAAGCACAAGCAGCAAAAGTAAAAATAAGCAAATAGGCTTATATCAAAACAAAAATGCTTGTGCTTCAAAGGACACCATCAAGACAATTAAAACACAACCCACAGAATGGGAAATTTTTTTTGCAAATTATATACCTGATAAGCGACCTGTATCCAGACTATATAAAGAACTCTTGCAGCTCAACAATAAAAAGACAAATAAGCCAATTTTTAAATGGACAAAGGATCTCTGAATAGATATTCCTCTAAAGAAGATATATAAATGGCCAATAAGCACATGAAAAGATACTCAACATCATTAGTCATTAGGGAAATGCTGGCAAAAATCACAATGAGATACCACTTCATACCTGCTAGGATGGGTATAATAAAAAAGGCAGATAATAACAAGTATTGGTGAGGATATGGAGAAATTGAAACCCTCATACATTAGGAATGTGAAACGGAACAGCTGCTTTGGAAAAGAGTCTGTCAGTTTCTCAAACGTTAAACATGGAGTTACCCTAGGGCCTAACAATCTCACTCCTAGGTATAAGCCCTAGATAAATAAAAACATAATCACAGAAGTTGTACATGAATGTTCATGGCAATGTTATTCATACCAGCCAAAAAGTAGAAGTAATTGAAGTTGTGCATGAATATTCTTAGCAGAATTACTTGTAACAGCCCAAAAGTGGAAACAAGCCAAGAATTTTTTTTTTTTTTTTTTTTAAGTTCTAGGGTACACGGGCACAACGTGCAGGTTTGTTACATATGTATACATGTGCCATGCTGGTGTGCTGCACCCATTAACTCTTCATTTACATTAGGTATATCTCCTAATGCAAGCACTCCCCTCTGCCCCCAAACCATGCCAGGCCCTGGTGTGTGATGTTCCCGATCCTGTGTCCAAGTGTTCTCATTGTTCAATTCCCACCTATGAGTGAGAACATGCGGTGTTTGGTTTTCTGTCCTTGCGATAGTTTGCTCAGAATGATGGTTTCCAGCTTCATCCATGTCCCTACAAAGGACATGAACTCATCCTTTTTTATGGCTGCATAGTATTCCATGGTGTATATGTGCCACATTTTCTTAATCCAGTCTATCATTGATGGACATTTTGGTTGGTCCCAAGTCTTTGCTATTGTGAATAGTGCCACAATAAACATACGTGTGCATGTATCTTTATAGCAGCATGATTTATAATCCTTTGGGTATATACACCCAGTAATGGGATGGCTGGGTCAAATGGTATTTCTAGTTCTAGATCCTTGAGGAATTGCCAGACTGTCTTCCACAATGGTTGAACTAGTTGACAGTCCCACCTGCAGTGTAAAAGCATTCCTATTTCTCCACATCATATATATATGATGGAATACTATGCAGCCATAAAAAGGAATTAATTAACAGCATTTGCAGTGACCTGGATGAGATTAGAGACTATTATTCTAAGTGAAGTAACTCAGGAATGGAAATTCAAGCATCATATGTTCTCACTGATATGAGGGAGCTAAGCTATGAGGACACGAAGGTGTAAGAATGATGTAGTGGACTTTGGGGACTTGAGAGGAAGAGCGGCGGGGGGCAAGGGACAGAAGACTACAAATATGGTGCAGTATATACTGCTCGGGTGATGGGTGCACCAAAATCTCACAAATCACCACTAAAGAACTTACTTATGTAACCAAATACTACCTGTACCCGAATAACTTATGGAAAAATTAAAATTAAAATTAAAAAATAAAACCACACACACAAAAAAAGAATTGTGACAGTTGTTTTGAAAAGCAATTCTGGAAATATTTATTAAAATTTAAAATGTACATACTATTTGATGCACATTATCTTTCTGAGGACTCTATCCCATAAAAATACAAGCAGCAGTTTGTATAAGGACATTTATATATTTCAAAATTTACATACAACAGCTGGGAGCAGTGACTCACACCTGTAATTCCCAGCACTTTGGGAGGCCGAGGTGGGTGGACCACTAGAGGTCAGGAGTTCAAAACCAGTTTGGCTACCATGGTGGGTGAAATCCCGTCTCTACTAAAAGTACAAAAATTAGTCAGGCATGGTGGTGGGTGCATGTAATCCCAGCTACTCAGGAGGCTGACTCAGGAGAATTGCTTGAACCCAGGAGGCGGAAGTTGCAGTGAGCCCAGATCACGCCACTGCACTCCAGCCTGGGCAACAGAGCAAGACTCTGTCTCAAAAAAAAAAAAAAAAGAAATTTACATACAATAAAAAAGGGGAAAATAAATCAATGCCCAATAATAGGGAAGTGGTATTTCCTAATTTTGTATTATTTGAATAATACAGCTGTATTATAGAATAGTGGATAATCTTACAACGAATGACATATATTTATTTGAGAAATCTCCATGCTGTGTTGTTAGGTAATAAAGCAAAATGTAAAAATGTGTACATGTGAAAACATTTTTGTAAAACCAGTTACGATGCCCAAGTCCTCTTCTTATAGGGCCACTGTTTTATAAGATGAATATAAAGACATGGAGTTTGTGGGTCATCCTTTCTGGTCTTTACAATGACTGATGATGCCAGACTGCCTCTCCTGACTCTCTGGGATGCTGCACACCTTCACTTGGGTGGATTGGCTCCTCTGGTTACTTTTACTACAAGATGGTAATTTGTATCCTTGGCCCATTTGGCCGCAAGTTTGCCTGTGGATTTTAACTCATGTTGTTTCAGGGGACAGAACCTCATATCAGGCAGAAAAAAGGTCTTGAAAGTACGTTAGTCCATTGCCCCAATCAAATAGCCATCAGTCCTTCATGCCAGAGGCTCTGCTGTTATTGGAGCTGATGCTGTCTAGGTGCCTCCTCATGACATTAAGGGCCCTCTGCAGCCCAGCCTTGGCTCACTTTTCCAGCCTTCTCGCATCTCTTCTTTCCACCTTCATGCTTCAGCCAATGGAACCAGGCCATCGGCCCAGTGTTTGGCACCCATGCTTTCACTCAAGCTGTTTCCTCCAACTGGAATGCCTGCCCATCCCTTCCCATTCCTACCTGTCCAAATATGACCTAATTGATGACAGGACTCACTTCCTGCCTTTTACGACAGCACATGGCTTCTTGCCCCTGCCAGACTGACAGGCATTTGGGGAGAAATAAATACAAACCTGTATCCTCTTCCCAAGTTTTTCACAGGGGGCTTTGCCCAGAGTGGGAATTTGAAAAGTATTTGGCATGTCTCCCCTGTTGTCTGGGACAGGGGTGGTCAGGAGCCCCTCAGGTCTAGGACCAGAGGAGGGAGGTCAATAATACCATCAAGCAGTAGCGGGGAGGTGGCAGAATTTAGCAGTGAGAACTGGTCAATGGACAGCTCTTATCCGAGGCTGAGAACTGCTGCAAGACAGCAGTGAGGGGTCAGGACACAAGGGCACAGGAAGACAGGCAGGCTGAACTTGGGGGTCTGAGATGGTGAGCTGCACTAGGCATTCTGGATTTCATCCTGGAATGAGATTTAGTCTAGCTCATCCCCTAGAGTGCTGAGAGCTTGGGCCCCTGGTGAAGCCACTGCTCACCTCCAGCTTTAGGCTTAGGATTGGTCAAGATGATTAAATGAGTAGTCAAATGTTTTTGTAAGGAACAAATGCTTTTCAACAGAAGAGAATATAAAGATCAACTGTTGTAGACTTTCCTCTCTTCAGTGCATGGCTAGCAGGTCTCCTTCGCCTGGAAGTCACTGCAGAAGGCCTTTGTCCTCTGCTTGAGGCTGCGGTGGGACTTTTGCTTTTACTGAGCGTGGTATTAGGTGCCCACAGTTTGTTTGTCCCTTACCACAATCCAATGAAGTCAGTATTACCCCAGTTCTCAGATGAGAAAATTGAGTCTCATTCGACATCGGACTATGTGTAATCTTCAGACTCAGAGGACCAGAGGAATCTGCAGAGGACTGAGAGGTCTTATGTTCATGCTGTTTGTCCTAGAAACTGTAGGAATGATAAACATTCCTTTCATCGGCCTCTTTTCTACCAGCAGCCTTACAGAAATTGTGTTGACTGTCATTACCACCTGCCATTATGCATTTGATTAAAAAACACAAGAACACTTCACAACACAATCCCTTAGGGTTCTGGGAATTTACAAAAGCAGGAATTAATTTAATTTTGCTGAAGTAACGACATTGTTGAAATAGACCAAATGTCCATATAAGATAATGGGCACTTTTGCATGAACTCCACCATCAGCTTCCTAATAATCTTGCTGGATACACAACAGTGTATTTGTCTCAATCCCTGTGATTGGACACTTAGGTCACCACCATGTATTTTATTATTTTAAACAACTCAATAGTGAACATCTTTGTGCATATGACCTTTTGAAATACTTCAAAAGATTTCCTTAGAAGAAATTCCCAGAGGTGGATTTAATGGGTCAAAGCATCTTGGTTGATATTGCAAAACTGCTTTTCAAAAAGGTTTCACGATGTCTGTGGCCACCAGATGTGACTTCCAGGCAGTTTTCTGGGAGAAATCCTCCATAATCAGTCAAGCATATCTGCAAAGGGGGATCTTACCGCTGCAGTGAAGTGGGTGATGGAAAAGGGCATCCTGGAAGGACTCCCTCCTCACTAGCCTCCCAGGAAACAAGAGCTTGAGAGAGAGAAAAGCAGTCCCTGTCCTCCTGGAGCTGTCCTGGTGCTATCAGTCAGGCTTTGGTGTTGCTCTGAGCTGGCCTGGAACTCATCAGCTAGGCCTTAATGTTCTCCTTTGAATACAAAAATTCTCATAGACCAGCAACCGTGGGCAAGACTATGCTGTGACTGTGATGAATCAAAATAAAAACAGGCCACTCCCTAATCATGTCTGCATACAGATAAACATGAGCATTGTTCAAACCATAAAAATGCCCAAACATCTGCCTATCCTGGCTGATATGAATGATGGCTGTGTCTTTTCCAATTGTGTCTCGAGCCTTGCTCTAGTCTGCCATTCCTATAGGTATGATCTATAAAGATACCCATTTATAGGGTGCAGCACACCAACATGGCACGTGTGTACATATGTAACAAACCTGCACGTTGTGCACATGTACCCTAAAGTATAATGTAAAACTTAAAGTATAATAAAAAAATAAAATAAAATAAAAAATATATAAAAAAAGGTACCCATTCATAGACTTGTCCCCACTTTCTGACAGCATGGGAGCCAGTGCAAATCCCAGTTTCCCTAAACCCTCCTTCGGGTCACCTAACACAAGCCCAAATCCTATCGTAAGTCCTTCCTAATACCTTCTTCCTGAGATGCCCCATGTGACTCTCCAAGTTGTGCGTTCTCCCTCTCTGCCATGAGTAGTAAGTCCAGCATGCTCAACTACAGGTAGTCCTGGAGGCCTTTGGCTGCAGGACATTGACAAGGCTTCACCCTGCCCTAAGCCTCCCATTCTGCCTCCCCTCAGGGAACATGCCCCAGGGCTAACCTTGTTTTCCATTTGTAACAGGTACCAACCTCAGCCCTCAAACCCAGCTTGTAAGGAAAAAAAAAACACGCTATTTTCTATATTAAATGTAACTTCTGATTCCAAGCCTATATTTCACTAGACTGGAGAAAAACCTTTCCTAGTGTGTCCTGGGGTTCTCCCCATTCCACTTCGCCATCGTTGGGCCATGATGATGTTTCATACATTGAGGGCACCTGGACCTTGATCATTACTGCATACAGGTTTCCTGAACTCTTGGCCCTGTTCACAAGAACCCTGAAGGTGTGGAGCTCTCTGCTGCTGCTTCTGAGCAATGATAGTATCTAAGAGTCATTTGGGAGGCTGCTTGTGGTTTCATCGAGGGCAGCACTACGTAGTCATGACCTTCTGGGGCTTTGGGACCTTCTGGGGCTTTGGGACCTCCTGGGGCTTTGGGACCTCCTGGGTGGAGCTATGAGGGTGGGAAGGAAAAGCCTTAATTATCTCTGTCATTCCCCCAAATGCTCGATTTCACCTGTAGATTCCCTATTCTAGTTTTCTATTGCTGTGTAACAGTATGACTACAAACTTAGTAACTTAAAACGACACACAGTTATTATCTCACGGTGGGTCAGGAGTTCAAGCACAGCTTAACTGGGACCTCTGCTTAGGGCCTCACAAGGCTGCAATAAAAAACATGATAAGTTTATGCTCCATGGTTCTCAGCTGCTCTCCTGGTCCAGCTTATGTCAGGGAGACCTGGGGTGGTAAATTTAAGAGGGGAGTCCCTCACTGTGCAGGCACCACCGAGAGGCCAGGGAGACCCATGAGGCCATGAGTGGAGAGGGACCTGCATAGAGACCAGGTTTGCAGCTTTGCACACCACCATGCCCTCAGGCTGAGGGTTTCAACTCATACTCCACCCAGACACCTGTCAAGGTCTCTGGAGCTAGCCTCAAAATAGCCTGAATAAGAAGCAAAAGATAAAGTCAGATTTTCTGGGTAGAAGAGGTCATGTGCTGAGGTATTTATAGTCAGACTTAGTTCCCAAGCAGAGTTCATTGTGGATCAGGTTAGCAGCAGCCATCAGGTGGAATGATACTAGTGGCCACAAAACAGGTAGGAAGGATGGTCATGGGAGGAGTGTGTTGACACTGTCCAGGCTTGCGTCGGCTGGGAGAGGGATGGATGCTTGAACTCAGCTCATCCAGCCCTCCCAGGGGAGAGGCCAGGATGGCCCCCTACGCATTACTTCTCCAGGTGAACATGACGTTGCCAAACAGGGCCTGCAAGTGTCCTGTGATTTGGGGAATAAACAGGGTGCCCACAGGGCAAGTCAGAGAATCAGCAAAGACATGGGCTCTCACAGGTGCCCATCTGCTGACCATCACTGGGACGTGCTGGACGCTTGTGGAGGAACAGCCAGCACTGGTCTTCGGTACAGCTCAGGCAGGAAGCTCTCTCAGTAGACCCTGGTGGGATGGTGGGCATGGCCTCTACTCCCACAGGACTCCTGGGCGCTCACCTGAGTGGGGGCACTGCCCGCTCCTGGTGTTGCACTGTCTGTGAAATCATGTGGGTCTGGCTCCCTCATCTGAGACCCCATGGCCATTCTCCCTTGCTGCTTTTCCTCTGCCTTTCTCATGCTCTCCTTGTCTGAGGACACTTTTTAAATTTCAGGTGTAGGGAAACTTGCTAGTTTTCCTCATGTACCTCTCAAATCCTTCCTCTATGTTCTGAATCCTTTCTCTCAACAAATAACATCAACAAATAATTTGAATAAAATTTAAAACCACCATGTAGGCCACTTGCCCACCATGGTCAATAAAAATGCACGTGCCTGAGTTCAGCCTGGAGGCTGCCACCAAAGCTTCTGGGATTCCTCCCTGCCAGTCACCTTGGGCTGGGATTCTCAGAGGCATACCTTGAGATCAGGATTCATGGGACAGAAAGGGCTTTATTAGAAAGCGTTCCCGGGAATACTGATAAGACAGTGAGAAAGTGGGACAGGGAAGGGAAGAAGGCCCAGCTGTAGCAAGGCTGCTATAACAGGCAGAGTCCTACAGAGGGTCACTACTCCAACCCTGCAGGGGCTCTGATACAGGACAGGTCTCCCCTTCAATTATCCTGACTGCAGACAAGGGAGCTGCTGTGGTTTTATTCCCATGCTCATCGGTCATTGGCTAAGGGCTGTCTCTGGGTAAATGCAAATATTCAGATATTTCCTGCTCCCCATGCACTTCAATGAAGGGGGCTGGCTCCTGAAGCCCCCTAGAAAAACTAGTAGGTGCTAGCATGGGATAGCCTGTGTGCAGGACGATAGGGAAGCCACCTAACAAGAGATGAGAGGAGCACCAACAGCATCTTCTACACTGTGAAAATCTCTGGATAAATGATGGTAGGAGTCATTGGAAGAAACTGATCTTTGAAGAATGAAGCTCTAGGGATTGCATTTGTGTAAATCAATTGCAGAAAGATGTCATGGGACAGGATACACTAGTAACTAGTGACTAGTTTCCTTACAGCCAGTCTTCGCAATTAGAGGCAGTGTCCACTTTGAGAAATACTAATGACTTCCTGCCAATTGATCCAACAGCAAATATACTCCTGAAGTCCAGAACAAATGATACTGCCTGGAAATCCAAGCCACAAGACATAAAGGATATTGTGGACAAAAAGGATTAAAGATAAGTCATATACTATGAGGAATGTCCTAAGTCTGTCTTCTGTTACAAGAAGGAGGCTAAGCTCCTGGGTGATGTTTTTAGGAAACAGAGAGAGAGTAGTGTGAGAATCTTCCTCCGATTCCTAGCTTTCAGCCTAGCCTCCAGGAAGGTTGGGGCATAAATGTCCTGGGAACTCTCAAGGGAGAACACCTCAACTGTATTTCTGCACAGTGCCTGGGAAGCTGTTCTGTCATGTTGAGATCAGAGAATTTTGGATTTTTCATCAGGGAATATAATTGCTTTCTTGATAGTCAAACAAATAGACAAAATTAAACTCTCCTTTATTTTATGTTTTTTTTTTTGTTGTTGTTGTTGTTGTTGTTGCTGGCGGGGATGGTTAATCACTGTAGTCTGACTCAGATATTCTGAAAGCCCAGATACCTGGACTAAGTGATCAATAAATGTTCTCAGTGTGCCCTTGGGATTGATCCAATAATTAACTTATCATTCTTCAGTTCAATTCCACAAACATTTATTGAGTGCCTACTATGTGTCTAGCATTGCTAGCTCTTGGGGCGGGGGGTATAACGTTAGTAAGACTTAGATGCTAGCCCTAGGAAGTTCTGTTTTATTAGGTTGGTCATTTATTAGGCCATACAAAGTAGTGCCAAAAACAGCAATTACTTCTGCACCAACCCCATAGAAGTCCAGTAAAACAAAACAAAATTTAGTAGTCAGTTAATTGTGCTCTGCAGGCTGTGTAGGAATTATTTTACCAAGGCTAAGTTCAAAGTGAGTCAGGGGATTGACATCTCCATATGCTAAAGAAAGGTTAATGAGACACAATCTTGTGGGCCTGTGCAAAGCTGTAAAACCAGAATTCAAGGGAAGCCCCTTAGGCCAGGGAGAAGGTGAGGAGAATTTCATTGAGCTGAGAGAACAAGAAATAATCTTGAAAACCTCAAGTGCTGGAGAGGATGTGGAGAAATAGGAACACTTTTACACTGTTGGTGGGACTGTAAACTAGTTCAACCATTGTGGAAGTCAGTGTGGCGATTCCTCAGGGATCTAGAACTAGAAATACCATTTGACCCAGCCATCCCATTACTGGGTATATACCCAAAGGACTATAAATCATGCTGCTATAAAGACACATGCACACGTATGTTTATTGCGGCACTATTCACAATAGCAAAGAGTTGGAACCAACCCAAATGTCCAACAACAATAGACTGGATTAAGAAAATGTGGCACATATACACCATGGAATACTATGCAGCCATAAAAAATGATGAGTCTGTGTCCTTTGTAGGGACATGGATGAAACTGGAAAACATCATTCTCAGTAAACTATCGCAAGGACAAAAAACCAAACACCGCATGTTCTCACTCATAGGTGGGAATTGAACAATGAGAACTCATGGACACAGGAAGGGGAACATCACACTCCGGGGACTGTTGTGGGGTGGGGGGAGGGGGGAGGGACAGCATTAGGAGATACACCTAATGCTAAATGACGAGTTAATGGGTGCAGGAAATCAACATGGCACATGGATACATATGTAACAAACCTGCACATTGTGCACATGTACCCTAAAACCCTAAAGTATAATAAAAAAATAAAAAATAAAAAAAAAAAAGACCCAACAACAACAAAAAAAGAAAACCTCGTGTGCCTGAGATCACAAGCAATTTGAGAAATTAACTGACAGATATACACCACAATGTTATTAGTGGCTTTCTCCAGGGGATGAGATTTTGGTTGAGTTTAATTTTCTTTTTCTTTTTTTCTTTTTTCCATCCTTCCTTTCTTAGTTCCTTCCTTACTTCCTCTCTCCCTCCCTTCCTCCCCCCCTTCCTTTTTTTCTCTTTCATTAAAAAATTTCTTTTATGTAAAATGTTTTCCAGCTTTAGTGAGGTAAAATTGACACCAAAAGCTGCATACCTTCAAGGTGTACAGTGTAATGATTGGATATATGAATACAGTGTAATGATCACATTAATTCATTAACCCATTCATCACCACCCACAATACCACTTCCTTCATTTTTTCCTTCCTCTTTCTTTTCTCTTATACTTTGTTAGTATTTGACAGATTTTTTTTTACAATGTGCTTTTAATTCCTTTTGAAATAAGAAGGTCCTGGTTTTAACATAAAATAACTGAGAATCTAAGGCACATTGTATCTGGGGTTGAAGGTCAAGATAAGTTGATGCCAAAGACAAGCTAACCCTGCCACGGGCCCTCATTTCTCTCTACCTTTCTCCCATTCCCCAAAGCTTGGCTATATTCATGCTGGTGGCATCAGCTCAGGGGAACTAGTTAAAGAGATCCATTTTTAAATGTCTGTTTATTAAAATAGTTCACAGACCCAGTGCTTATTCTTATCATTTTTCCCCCCTTGGACAGTCACAAAACACTGTTCTTCAGATCATTTCTTCTCATTGAGAATGAAAATAATTAGGAAACCAAGAGCGAGAGATTACCCTGACCAATTACTGACATGACTTTATTATTATATTTTTTGAAAGAAGCTTTCCCCTCAAGAGCATCAATGGCCCATGTAAAGGAACCACATATTGCTAGAAAGGGGTCCTGATCCAGAGCCCAAGAGAGGGTTCTTGGACCTTGTGCAAGAAAGAATTCAGGGTGAGTCCATATAATAATGTGAAAGCAAGTTAATTAGGAAAGTAAAGGAATAAAGAATGGCTACTCCATAGGCAGGGCAGCAGTGTGGGCTGCTCGACTGATTATACTTAGTTATTTCTTGATCATCTGCTGAACAAGGGGTGGATTATTTATGAGTTTTCTGGGAAAGGGGTGGGCAACTCCAGGAATTGAGTGTTCCTCCCCTTTTTAGACCATATAGGGTAACTTCCTGATGTTGCCATGGCATTTGTAAACTGTCATGGCATCAGTGGAAGTGTCTTTTATAATAACATGATATGATAACGCACTATAGTTAGCATATAATGAGCTGTGAGGATGACCAGAGGTCACTTTCATCACCATCTTGGTTTTGTTGGGTTTCAGCTACCTTCTTTACCACAACCTGTTTTGCCATAAAGGTCTTTTGACCTGTATCTTGTGCCGACTTCCTATTTCATCCTATGACTAAGAATGCCTAATCTCCTAGGAAAGCAGTCCAGTGGGTCTCGGCCTCATTTTACCTAGCCGTTGTTAAAGATGGAGTCACTCTGGTTTGAACACCTGTGACAGCTATAGTGTTTCTTTACATTCTATATCATACACAATTGCATCTGAGATATGGTGGTAATGGCATCGATAACTATTCTATGTATCAGAAACAGCCCCCAAAAGAATAAGCCCCCCAAACTATTTATGTTTGCTTAAAACACATGTTGGCACGTGGTTCCAGTCCTCTTTTCAACTTAAAATTTGTAAGTAACTAGGATTTCTATACATCTCCAGAATGCATGCATGCCGAAACTCATTGTGCAACCCTTGCTGACATTAAGGCACCAAAATATCTACAAATGTAATCATTTGTCATGCAAACTACTCTTCAGCTTCCTCTTTAAGGTCCAAAAATACTCCTAAGGAAAAATCCACCACAGTGCATTCAGTCCTCTCTTACTAAGGCACCCCGCTGCACTCTTCAGGGGTGTTCATTCTTTCTAATAAAACTCCTTGTTCAAGTCTACACTGTCATGAGTAAAGATTCTTACGAACCCATGAGTTGGCCACTTTCCAATGCTGGGGCTCTGACACCTCACCTGGCATTAAACAGAGAAACTGAGGGAGCTAGAGTTTTGTTTGTTGTCTGCTTGACACCTGTGGATTTGGAGTTTGTGCTCTGGACTAGTGCTTTTCAAATTTTAGGTCACAACCCACTAGCAAGCTATAAAATCCATTTAGTAGATTGAGACCATCAGTTTTTAGAATAAAGCAGAATAGAAAATACCAGGGTGTAAGACACACAGTAAGGGTGCGTATTGTTTCAGGGGATGTGTGTGTGTGTGTGTGTGTGTGTGTGTGTGTGTGTGTGTGTGTGTGTGTGTGTGGTGAGGTGGTATGTAAATGTACTTCTCATTGTGGGTTGTGGTTTGAAAGTTTGTAAATCACTGCACTGGACAGTCATCTTACGGTGCCAGGAATGGGCCCTGTTGCCTTGAACTGCTTGTATGATGCCTGAAAAAGCCTGATTAGGATGGCCATCCCTGGTGAGATGCTTCAAGGAGATTCAGGTGGAGAGGAGGCATTTGGAATAGGTGACCTCTGAGGATCCTTCCAACTTTGGAATCCTGATTTTAGAATCCAACAAGATTTATAACAGCCTGGTCAAAAGAATGTGACTGCCCAACTTTTAAAAAGTAGGTTATGTAAATAAATTATCAAAATCGTGGTTCCATTATAAGCCCTGCAGTGACTCAGGATTTCTTTCCCAAGTGTTCTGAGGTCACCACAGTGGATGTTAATATATTTCTCCAAGGTTCGGTCCCATTCCGCTTCTCCCTCCATGTTAATGATCTGTGGGCTTCTTTGTTGGCAGAATGTGGAGCCCTGGCATTGGCAGGGCAACCCCTTTGAATATCACTCAGTCCACACACTCCAGCAGCTGGCATTGGAGCCGGTAAACAGTCTACACACCAAGATGGAATAAATGGGACAATCTCTTCTTAAGAAGAGTGCATCCCAGCTGCCTAAGTCAGGAAGGAAGCTTTTCTATCTTCCTCAATCCTTCATGCTTCCCACTATCAGGACATGGCCCCTCTATTTATGATCTTGGAGTCATCTCCTTTGTCTGTCCTTCCCCAGAACCTATCCATCACCAAGCCGCATCTGCTCTACCTCAAACTAAACACCAGTCCCTCCATGCTTTCCTTTTCCACCTTGGGCAAAGCCATTATCACTTCTTGCCTGGAAGGCCAGAGCCACCCTCTAATTTGTCTCCCTACCTCTTCTCTATCTCCTCACCAAACAATATGCACTCTGAGGCCTGAGAGGGCTTTTTGAAAGGCAAATCAAATCATGGCACTCCCCCGCCAAACCCCACCATAAAGAATTCTAATTTCAAACTAACATTGGAATTAGAAGATAAATCAACTCTATTCAAAATCATGACTCACTTTGCCTTGACAGCACTCATTCAGGACTAATAAGATTTCTTCTTACTCCCCTCTCCCTGCCATTCTCCCTTTCTTCCTGGCTTCTCTGTCTTTTCTTCCCTTCTCTCCTTTCCTCTCCTCTTTTTCTTCCTCTCCCTCTCATTCACCGACCTCATTCATTCCTTCCTTCATTCACTCATTCAATCATTCTGTTTCGTTTTCAACCCTGAATGTCATCCTTCATTTCCTGTCCTGTGATCTGGACTAGAACAAGACAGGAAATGTACTTGTAAGGAAGACCCTAAATTTATTCCTCACAATGGCTTTGACTCTCCCAATAGCTGCAGTGAATAGGTTCCTTGCCATCCTGTTCAGATCCTCCGCCTTACTGGGGAGTCAGCCCTGTTTCATAGTCAGGGCCCACCTGGAGAATTGAGATCCTGGAACCAGACAAGACCCCAGCCTCTTAAGGCAGCCCTTGGCAGTTGCATCAAAGTGGAGGATCAGACCGATTAAATCGATCAAGTGTGAAGTGCCGTTACTTGCTCTGAGGCTCCATTTAGCACCACAGTACTGGGTTTCAGCAAAGAGAAAATCTGGAATCGATACTGCTATCATTTCACAAAATTACAGTATTGTGCACTGAAAATGAGCCATAAATCAACTTCAGGCTTCACTTGCCAGAGCAAACAGCTTTCCTGTGAGAATGACGGCGCCTTGGAACCAGAGGGTCCAGGCCTTCCCCATGGTCATTTTCCCGCCTGGGAATGCAGATGATCTGGAGAGAGGATTCCCCATTGCACCACAAGGAGCAGAGGCTCGTCGGTAGGCTTGGAAGCCTTGGAAGAGCAGCCTGACTGAAATGCAACGAACCTTCTGAATCTCCCAAGCCCAGCCAAGCAGAAACTGCTGCAGACGAAATTGGGAGAGTCTGGCCTCTGAGGTCACCCCAGCCCATTCGCAAACCCTAATTTCCTTCTTTCAAGTTTGGCATTTCTTGGCAAGCTGAAACTTTCTCGCCTGTAGATTTCAGCCCCAGGAGTTGGCTTGGAGATTGGTAGAGGGAATACTTTGCTGTCTGGGAAGGCTCCCAGCTATGGAACTCCTGACCCTGCACCACACCGAGTTGCCTGAAAGCCTTCCTCTTTTCTCTTTTGCTTCCTGTCTGACATGTGTTTACAAAAGGCGAGCGTTCTGGGCACTTCTGTCCTGCCTACATTTGGCACACCACCTTTCCTTCCTGGAAATTGTGGGCATGAGGGTCAGAGGTTATCAGACACACCAGTCCAAGCACCTTGAAATGAACTAGGCTGCCCTGCCTAGGGATGTCCTGATCCAATATCCACTATATGTGTCTTGGGCCGCCTTTTTGCTGCCCCACAAAATTGTAATTGCTGAAGGGCACGGATGATGCCCTCCACATTTTATACTCTTTCCTAGTCTGTAGTGCAAAATGCCAAAATACGTCACTACTAAGATTGAGAACTAAATATATTCCATCATTTTCTGATTGCCACAATAAAATGGGAAAATAAATCCAGGTTATATAATTCTGATTATCTGGGTTTTTATCTGCCGCTAAATTCTCAATAGAATTTATTTTGAAGGGTACTTACATAAAGGACCTTGGAAAGTATAAAGAAAAAAATCTTCAACATGGTTTTTACGAAAGATTAAGATATACTATTGATAAGCTATACCACTTCCCCTCGGTGGGCTAATTTCTTCATCAATAAGTAGGAACAGTAATAAAAACAACTTTACTGACAGGGTTGGGGTATCATAGTATTTTGTGAACATAGAGAAGTATCATGTTAAGATGGCAGAGTACCATGTGGGCACCATAATCATCTCTATGTGGACTTGCTCAGAATCACACGTATAGCAAGCTCCAGCTGGGACCAAGCTCCTTCAGGTTGCTTCCCAAGGTCCTCATGTTCTTGTCCACCACCTTGTGCAGTCTACAGGGATCACTCCTGGCCTGCCTCCTGTTGGGGCTTGTCTGCCTTGTGGAGATCTACCCGAATTTTTCAGGCACCTCCTACAGACTTCTCTTTTACTTTAACCATGGGGCACATGGGCTTCTGTTTGAAGAAAGATAATTACGGTCTCGTCATTGGGGAGGACTCTTCCAAGATGAATCTCACAGTGATCATGAGAGAGAATTTTCGAGAGCCGAAGAAAGGCATGAATCCCCAGCATCAAAAGTCACAATGAGTTAGATGCAGGATTTAAAAAAAAAAATTCTGCCTGAATACATTAGAGCGAAACTGCAGAATAAACAATAAAACAAAAAGCTATCCAAGAGACAAGACAACCTTCCAAAACAACAAGAATTAGATCTACATCTAGTTTCACTTTTACAGTTGGACTTCCTACCATGAACAATCGGATTGCTAGAAGACACAGTCAACATACACATACAAAGTCAAGACTGAATATTAGGAAGCCTTCTTCTTACATCTGTTAAGAAATCCCCAGTGGAATGCATAAAGGGGCAATTTCTTGCTTCTCTGTCATTGCCAAAGGTGCTGTCCTTTGCTGGTGGATATTTTAAGGCAGGCCTGTGAATGCTTCTTAAGTGATCCTCGGAGAGCTTTTCTCAATTGGTGAAAAAGTAAAATGTCTGATGTTGGTGATGATGTGGGAAAATGAGCTGTCTCACTGGTGGTGGGAATGTAATATGAACAGCCTTTTGGAGGCATTTTGGCTCCTAACCTCTGCACCCAAAGTTCCACTTCCTGGTACCCACCCTACACAGACACACATGAGCACAAAGCTGTCTGCACGGTACAAGGAAAGTCACTGCAACTTTCTTTGTAATCGCAACGGATTGTAATAGCAAAATATCTGTTTTCTAGTAATGGCAAAAAATGACTATTAGCTAACAGGGAACTCAAACTTATCAGATAATGTTATAAAACCTCAATACAACAGAATGCTCTGCAGCTGCTAACATAAATGAAGTAGATCTATAGATGCTAACATGGAAAGACATCCATAATATACTGTTCTGTGAAAAAAGGAAGTTGAAGATCAGGATGCACAGAGTGACCCTATTTCAAAAATGTATATGCATATGCGTATGTATACGTGGGGTGTGTGTGTGTGTCTACTTAGAAATTCAAGAAGCCAATAAAACACACCAAACTATGGTTACCTCAAGGTCATGAGTCCCGGATGTAGGACCTGCTTTCAATTTTTACTTTATATACTTCTGCACTACTTGCTTTATTTAGTAATTTTAAAAAGCCAATAAAGGGACAACTAGCAAACCTCAACTAACAAACTTTTCTCTGTGTGTTTGTTCTACTTATTAACATCTTTGGTCTTCAGGTCTCTCATCTACATTTGGGCCAAACAAGAATGGTCATATTCAAATGTTTCTTAGTCTCTTTTTTCCAATAGAAATTTTTATTCCTGATGAAATGTTATGTGAAACCCCAACGTATAAAATAGATAAAGGCAGGACTGCTGTATCAGTCAAGGCCTAGTCTAGAAAATAGGAACCACTCCAGAATTTTAAACAAAGGGAGTTTAACACAAGCAACAAGGGCAAGTGTCAACCCAGAGATTAACCAAACAGGAAGCTGCTGCCATCAGTGGGTCACCCAGGGGAAGCCAGAACCACAGTGAGCTGGAGCCGCAAAGTAGATGCAGCCTCCCCTGGAGATGCCACTGAGGCAGAGAGGAGGTGAAAATGAGGAGTGGTGATGCAAGGCAGAGCAGGGCCAGGGTGGGGGAAGGCTGTGAGAGCAAACAGGCATGTGGCCAGTGCAGATGCTCTCATGGCTGTGCCCTCTCATCCCATGCAGCATGTCTTGGAGCACAATTCCACAGCACTGGAAGATATGCATGATACCTATCGTTCCACGGCTTACTTGCCCCTTTTGAGAATTGAGTAGCGTCAGAATGATGCTTAATGGTACTTGTCCTTGTTCCAAACCAAATCTAAAGGCCATTGGAAAGTAGAAAAACTGTTTCTAAAAAGTATATGTTTCTTTCACTTTTACTTATGTGCCCCTCTGTCTTTTCTCTTTCCATTCCAGTTAGTACATCCTTCTTACCTTGAGTGCTCAGAGCTCCTCCTTCCAGTGCCCCGCCGACACCAGACCACCCAAGCAGCAGCCCTACATGCTGAAAGGATCTCTTTCTTCAACCCCCTCCACTCCACAATGCATTAAAATTCCATTTTCTAAGCAAGAGGTCTCCTCTGGCAATATGGAGCAGAGAGAGCCTGGCGTGGGCATTAAGACCCCTAAACGAGGTGGTTATGCCACTCTGCATCTGTGTGCTGCAGCTGACCTGGGACCTGTCCTTCAATGCTGGCATGACTCTGTCCCACCTGTATGTCTGTCCATACTCTTGCCAGTGCATTGTCACTTCCACTCTTGGGCCTTGGCTTACGGAATCCCTGGTAAGGGGATATTTGAGGAGATATGACCCAGTGGCTCTGAGGACCCATCATTAAGTCAGCTTCTCTGTGTGTCATGCTCTGACTTCATGCACCAACTAACTCACTCTTACGAGTCAACCTCCACCTTGTGCTTCCAGGAACTGAGGAGGTAGAAACAATTACTGAGCCCTGGTGTTGTCCCCTTGGGGCCAGTTTTTACTTGTCACTCTGTCTTGTGCCTTGTGCTGTGACTTTTCTCTTCTTCCCTCCTCCAAGACTGCAGTGTCCTCAAATGGCTCTCAAGTCCCGAAAATGGAAAGATGAATATCTGGAACACCAAGTTAGTGCTGCTTAATGACATTAATGCTACACAGGAGTTTCTGTGCATTTCCACTCTGAAAGTTGGCCACACTGAGCCACTCAACGTCCCCTGAACACCGACACAATCTCTTTGTCTACGACTTTGTGAGTTTGGTTCCTTCTACTCCCTATCCATCCTTCCAGCCTCTACTTATATCTACCAGCCCATAAATCCACCACTGTATAGTCAGAATCACATTTGTTGAAGGGATAGATGAATAATACCACAACTACTGGCCCTGCCCCTCTCCTTCCCTTTTATACAAGCTGAAACATACTTTTCAACTTTTAAGTTCAGGGGTACAAGTGCAGGTTTTTTGTTTTTTTATTTTATTTTATTTTATTATTATACTTTAGGTTTTAGGGTACATGTGCACAATGCGCAGGTTTGTTACATATGTATCCATGTGCCATGTTGGTTTGCTGCACCCATTAACTCGTCATTTAGCATTAGGTATATCTCCTAATGCTGTCCCTCCCCTCTACCCCCACCCCACAACAGTCCCCGGAGTGTGATGTTCCCCTTACATAGGTAAACCTGTGTCATGGGAATTTGTTGTACAGATTATTTCATCACCCAGGTATTAAGCCTAGTACTCATTAGTTATTTTTCCTTATCCTCTCCCTATTCCCACCCTCAATCGTCTGTTAGTTTATGCCCCAGTGTCTGTTATTCTTCTCTACGTATTCATGTGTTCTCATCATTTAGCTCCCACCTATAAGTGAGATACATGAGGTATTTGGTTTTCTGTTCCTGGGTTAGTTTGCTAAGGACAATGGACTCCAGCTCCATCCATGTTTCTGCAAAGGACATGATCTTGTTCTTTTTTTATGACTGTGTAGTATTCCGTGGCTTATATGTACCATATTTTCTTTATCCAGTCTGCCATTGATGGGCATTTAGGTTGATTCTATGTTTTTGCTATTCTGAATAGTGCTGCAATGAACATACATGTGCATGTGTCTTTATGGTATAATGATTTATATTCCTTTTGGTATACACCCAGTAATTGGTTACAGGGTTGAATGGTAGCTCTGTTTTTAGCTCTTTGAGGAATTGCCGCACTGCTTTCCACAATAGTTGAACTAATTTACACTCCCACTGATAGAGAATAAGCATTCCCTTTTCTCTGCAACCTTGTCAACATTTTTAATTTTTTTGACTTTTTATAATAGCCATTCCGACTGGTGTGAGATGGTATTTCATTGTGGTTTTGGTTTGCATTTCTCTAATGATCCATGATGTTGAGCTTTTTTGCATATGCTTGTTGGCTGTATGCATGTCTTCTTTTGAAAAGTGTCTGTTCATGTCCTTTGGCCACTTTTTAATGGGGTTGCTTTTTTTCCTGTAAATTTAAGTTCCTTGTAGATGCTGGATATTAAAACTTTGTCACATGCATAGTTTGTAAAAATTCTCTCCCATTCTGTAGGTTGTCTGTTTACTCTGTTGATAGTTTCTTTTGCTGTGAAGAAGCTCTTTAGTTTAATTAGATCCCATTAGTCAATTTTTGCTTTTGTTGCAATTGCTTTTGGCATCTTTGTCATGAAATCTTTGCCCATTCCTAGGTCCAGAAAGGTATTGCCTAAGTTGTCTTCCAGGGTTTCACATTGAAGTCTTTAATCCATAATGAGTTGATTTTTGTATATGGTGTAAGGAATGGGTCTAGTTTTAATCTTCTGCATGTGGCTAGCCAGTTATCCCAGCACCATTTATTGAATAGGGAGTCTTTTCCTCATTGCTTGTTTTTGTCAGCTTTGCCAGAGATCAGATGGTTGTAGGTGTGAGGCCTTATTTGTGGGCTCTCTATTCTGTTCCATTAGTCTATGTGTCTGTTTTTGTACCAGTACTATGCAGTTTCGGTATAGCCCTTCAGCATAGTTTGAAGTCGGGTAGCATGATGTCTCCAGCTTTGTTACTTTTGCTTAGGATTGCCTTGGCTATTTTGGCTTTTTTTGGTTCTATATGAATTTTAAAATAGCTTATTCTAGTTCTGTGAAGAATGTCATTGGTAGTTTGATAGGAATCGCATTGAATCTATAAATTGCTTTAGGCAGTAAGGCCATTTTAATGATATTGCTTCTTCCTATCCATGAGCATGGAATGTTTTTCCATTTGTTGGTGTCATCTCTGATTCCTGTGAGCAGTGTTTTGTAATTCTCATTATGGATATCGTTTGTCTCCCTGGTTAGCTATATTCTTAGGTATTTTATTCTTTTCGTGGCAATTGTGAATGGAATTGCGTTCCTCTAGGCTTGACTGTTGGTGTATGGGAATGCTAGCAATTTTTTTATGTTGATTTTGTATCCTGAGACTTGCTGAGCTTGTTTATCAAAAGCTGAAACTTACTTAAGGCAAGTGACAAGGGTAAAAGTTTAGGGAACATCAAAGCTTTGGATCCAACTTTCTGTGGCCTCTTTGTCATCTCTGCCTGGGTTGGAAAATGAGGTCTGAAGAAGAGTTGGAATTGAACACTTATCTTGTCCAGGCTCTAGGAAATCTCCAACATTTTTTAGTCATGTCTTATTTCAGTTACTGCCATTTCATTTGCTGCCTGTCTAGACAATCAGTTCTTTCCACCAGGGGATCCTTTAGATTACAAGAACTGGAGCTCATACCTACAGGGATTTAAAGATACAGATATTGGACAGGCCACATAAAAAGAGAAAATGGAGTGTTCAGCCCTGTGGAAATTTGTAGGTGTCATTTACCGATGATCTCTCTGATTTCTCCCCTTCTTCCCAAAGATAGTGCCCACTATTCTGGTTTTCTACCCCACAGATTCCCCTGGCCTGGACCCACTCCCCATTGCTGATCCATGATGTGGCCCATGTAGGAAGCCCCAGGGATGCTTGGTGGCCTGTGTTTCTTTCCTTCCTTTGGTTTCCCAGGCCATCTGGGAATGTGCCAGCAGAGCAGCATCACAAAGGTCATGGAATTAGATATCTTCCAAACACCCCACCCCTGAGTGTAGCTGTAGGAAAGCCAGGGGAAGCGGGCCTATCTTCTGGCTTGGGCTGTGCTTTTTGACACTAGTCGGTTAGAGAAAACTTAGGCCATTTGAAGATTAAATAATAACTATTATTTCAAAGACTGACAGTTACTGTCTTATTCTTCCTCACTGCTGCTCTCACAGACCCTTCATTCTCTGAGATGGATGGAGAGAGGAGGCAGTCACGCCAACCTCCAAGAATCTTTCAAGAGTTGTCCACTAGAGATCGGGACGCTGATGGGGAAGATTGTTTATTCCACCGGTGGCTTGTTCCTCAGGTCCCTCTGCAAGGATGGCTTGTCGCCTTGGCATGCCGGGCTGCTCCACATACACCCATGTTTGGGCATCCTCCTCACCTTCTAAATCTGGCCATGTGCAGCCCAGGGGATTCGCAGGTGAGGTCGGGATGGAGACGAGGTGCTTTCCTTCTTGATGCTCATGACAGTATTGACAAATATTCCCTTCTAGTCCCTCCTGGTTCTTGGTTCTGAGGCCAGGGACAAGACGGTAAATTTCCCAGAGACTAATTTTTCCTATCCTTACAGGGGGTGTCCCAGGAGCACCCATCTTAAAGGGCATCTGTGAGGACCAAAAAAGACATTTATAGGAAAATATAAACCATAGATCAGTGAAGCTCAAAGTATGGTCTGTGGCCCCTAGGGGTTCCTGAAACCTTTTGAAAGGTCTGAGAGATTTTTGTTTGTTTGATTGTTTGTTCGCTTGTTTGTTCTGAGACAGGGTCTCACTCTGTCGCCCAGGCTGGAGTGCAGTAGCGCAATCACAGCTCACTGCAGCCTTGATCTTCTGGGCTCAAGCGATCCTCCCACCTCACCCTCACAAGTAACTGGGACTACAGGCACATACCACCATACTGGGCTAGTTTCTTTTTTTCTTTCTTTCTTTTTTTTTTTTTTTTTTTTAAAGATGGGGTCTCCTTATATTGGCCAGGCTGGTCTCAACCTTCTGGGCTCAAGTTCCCACCTCAGCTTCCCAAAGTGCTGATTACAGGTGTGAGCCACTGTGCCTGGCCAAAAGCAATTATTGTAATAACCATAAGACTTCATTTACCTTTTTTCACTGTGTTGATGTTTGCACTGATGGTACACAAGTAAGAGTAGGTGAAACTCCTGGTGCCTTAACATGAAGCGAGGCAGTGGTACCAAACTGTGCACGTGGTCGTTGTATTCTTCCCCTCCTTGAACTTGCAGGAAAAGGATGCCAGTGGAAATTTAGGATATCTTTGATGAACCAGTAAAAATTATTGATTTTATTGAAATACAATTCCTGAGTATGTGTCTTTTAAATACTCTATGTGATGAAATGGGAAGTACACATGAAGCACTTATGCTGCATACTGAAATGCAATGCTTATCCTGAGGAAAAGCAATTGTGTGATTATTTTAGTTGTGAGATGAACTAGCCACCTTTTTCACAGAACACAATATTTAATTAAATTAACCAATTACAGAGTTAGGTATTTGGCAGACATTTTCTCTCTAATTCAGCAAGTATGTCATTTTAAGGAAAATAACTGACAGTATTTGTTACCACTGATAACATTTAAGCTTTCAAGCAAAAATTAGAACTTTGGAAAATTTGTATTTGCCTTTCTGAGCTTGACAGTGTCTTGATGCTTAAATACTTTTCTCAAGAGACTGGCAATGATATTAACACATGTGGTTTTTTTGATACTGCATATCCATCAATGCATACCAATGAAATGTTTCAACATTTGGAAAATCTGCCTAACCAATTTAACCAATATTTTCCAAATAACCAATGCATGATGCTACAAAATTAACCCTGGATAAAAGAGCCATTTAAGATGGAAGATTTTAGTGTAACAGTATGTTATTTTAATGTTAGATTAATTCAATTTTTATGTGACAGAATATTTAAAATTTATTGATATAATTTTAGATTCCACATTGATTTGTTATAAATGAACAAACTATGATGTGTTGAGTTTTAGTATAATACCGAAGAATAGCTACTGTTTTGTGAAAAGGCTATTTTAATACTTCTGCTTTTTCCAACTACATTTCTACTTCAAATTAGACATTAAAGAGCTTTGCAAAAATGTAAAATAATATCACTCTTCTCATTATATTCTTTTGTTTTCAAAAAATATAGTCTTTTTATTTATTTACTTTTTATAGAGTGGGGGTCTCATCATTTTGCCCAGGCTGGTCTTGAACTCCTGGGCTCAAGCAATCCTCCCACCTTGGCTTCCGAAAGTGCCAGGATTACAGGTATAAGCAACTGTGCCCAGCCCCCAAATATAGTCTTTTTATAAAAATATTATTTTACATTAACATGGAATGGTTTTATTGTTGTTATTTTAAAATAAACCAGGAAAATAAATATATTTTTAAAATTTCTTAGCTTCAATTTCTAACATGGTAAATATCCATGGATATAGCTGATGTTAAAAGTGCTCTTTGAAGACCTTAAGAAATGTTAAATGTAATGTTTCTGACACTGAAAGTTTGAGAACCACTGCCATGGGACACAGTATAAATTTTAGATTATTTAAAAAATCACTGTTTCTTCTCCAGTTCCCCAAATAGGCTTCTAATGGGAGACAGCCTACAGCTCCTACTCTCAGAGACACTGTCGCAGAGCCCCAGCTTTCCTTCGCTACAGCAAGGCTGAGAAGAACGTCTCTTAGATTTGAGGGTCCAAAAAATCCACCAAACCTTTCTTACAAAAGTATATGGTCTTAAAGACATATTTCTTATATGTGCCAAAAAATATAGTCATGAAGATACATTCCTTAGATTTATTTAAAAATTGTTCTTAGCAGATCATGAGATCTGCTCTGGTCCACCCACAAGCATAGGAGTCATTCCATTTTGTAGCATGTGAGTTTCCAAACCACCACCATGGGCTCAGGGCTTGTCTTCAAAAAGAATATGAATTGACTGTGGCTGTTCCTCCCTACATCTTCATTATGCCTATGCTGGATAAATTGCTTGGCCTGCCCTTCCTCCACTCCACTTTTCTGGGAGCCTCTCCCCACCTCTTTTCCTATGTGCGTGGTTACTTTGCCACACTTGATTGGCCAGAGCATGTCTGTGAATTTTGGCTATAGAATCCAGAGAGACAAATTAGTTTCATTCCACTTTTAGCTAAAACTATAGCACATGAAGCTTTAGAGCCTTTATTCTCCATGTTTTCTGTCACATTGATTGAGAAGTGAGGGAAGCCAGTCTGCAGCAAAAGATGGGAATGAAGAAGACATGCAGAAAAGCCAGCTTGAGAGAAGAAAGAGTAGTGTTCTGCATCCCAGCCCTGGGTTGCAATTTTTCCTGAGGCCCACCCATATCTCTACCTTTCCCATGGTTTGGCTACTGTATGCTTCCAGGCTTCTGTGCATCCTCCAATGCCCACTCCACCACTCTCCTAACCCACTTTCGGTTGTTTGTTTGCTTAAGCAAGTCTGAGTTTCTCACCAGTATTAGAGACTTCTCTCTTAGTAGGCTCAGCATCACATATCATCAGGAAGTAAAGTAATTTCCCATGCCAAGTGGGTGACAGGTGACTTTGGATTTGATAGTGATAGTGAATCAATTATCCTGGGCTCAAGTAGAACACATTAGTGTATGAGTGTGTGTGAATGTGTGTATGTGTGTGTGTGCACAGGTGTGCTTAGGCTGATGCTACCTGACTCCACATGATAAAGCCCTTGGTGGCAGGAAAATGTAACCATCCTAGAACTTTCAGAGGAATCACATTGCTCCCTGTTGCTTATGAAATTCAGATTAATGAGTGGATAGATGAAGACTGGTTTTCCAGATAGCTTCTATCACTTCTTTATGCTTTCACACAAAGACTATTTTCAGAGCCTCTACTGAGTAATGTAAGACTATTCAATGGCCATACAACTGGGTAGTTCAGAGTTCTTAACCTGAAGTATAATAATAGAATTCAGAGAGTCTGTGAACATGCATGGGGAAAAATGGCCTCCTTATTTTCACTAATCTCTATCTGAAAATTAGCATTTCCCTCAGTGTTTCATGTAGGTAGAAAGCCACAGTTGTATAAGCAAGACCCACTTATAGAAATTACAGATACTTCCATATTAATTAAAGTGTTACTGATATCTTCAAAAGTTATTTGTGTTCATCATACTTTAAATTTATGCTAGCTACTAAACCCACTACCAGATTCTATTATTTTACACACACATTCCTCTATCAAAAATGTCAATATTTTGGTAACTATTTCTACTTAATTGGTATATTTTGTTTTATGCAGTTAAAAACATTATTCTGATAATGTATGATATAATTCATCCAGGGGTTCTTTTTCAAAAAAACGATTTCAACTTTTATTTTAGATTCAGGGGGTACATGTACAGGTTTGTTACATTCATATATTGCATGATGCTGAGGTTTGGGGTACCTGGTACCCAGGTAGTGAGCACAGTGCTCAATAGGTAGTTTCTCAGCCCTTTCCCTTCTCCCCACTTTTGCCCCAGTGTCTATTGTTGCCATCTTTATGTTCATGAGTACCCAATGTTTAGCTCCTACTTATAAGTGAGAACATGCAGTCATGCAGTCTTTGGTTTTCTGTTCCTGCTTTAATTTGTTTAGGCTAATGATATCCAGCTACATCCATGTTGCAAAGGACATGATTTCATTCTTTTTTGTGGCTGCATAGTATTCCATGCTGTACATGTACTACATTTTGTTTATCCAGTCCACTGTTGATGGGCACCTACGTTGATTCCATGTCTTTGCTGTTGTGAATAGTGCTGCAGTGAACATACACGTGCATGTGTCTTTTTGGTAGAACAATTTGTCTTCCTCTTCCTACAGAGGTTCTGTGACACCAAAACAAACAAACAAAAAAACAAAAAAATACAGCTAATAACTCTCGGTTTATTTACCTTCTTGGAAGAAGAATTAATACACAAGAAGCAGAAATCTGGTAAAAAAAAAATACTACAAATACAACTTCACTGCTCCATATGACAAGTTTTAATAATAATGTTCTTCTAGTTATGTGTTGCTGGATAATAAGACAGTCTGAGGTATAGCGCCTTAAAACAACAAAAATTATTTGCTTCAATTTAGGCAGGCCTTAGGTGTCAATGGCTTCCCTCTGCTCCTTGTGGGAGCAACTCGGGGAGCTTGACTGTAGCTGAGAGGCCCACTTCCAGATGACTCTCTCGCCTGGCTGGTGGGTTGGTGCTGGTGACTGACTGAGAGCTCAGGGAAACTGTCAGCTGGGAGCCTCCTGCCTCCCTAGCTGGCCCCCTCCACTGATCACTGGGCTCCTAATTGCATGCTGTCTGTATTCCAAAGAGTATTTGAGGTATTGGATGTCGCCAGTCTCTTAAGACTTGAGCCTGGAAATTAGGGCAGTGTCCCTCCCACAATATTTTCTTGTTTAAGCAGTCAAGGGGCATAAGGGAGAGTTATTTTTACTATTCTCTTTACTTTTTAGTATAATTGAAAGTTTCCATCAAAAAAATTATAACATCAATCTCATTTTGGTAACATCTCTAGGGTGACTGGTAGGGATATAAATACATTCTAGAAGAGCATGTGAGTAAGCCAGTCCTCATAAAGTTTTCACAAATACCCACTAACAATGAGCTCAAAATTCAAAATTACAAAATTCCTAAGGAATCAAGATATCAAGATTGAGTTAGTTGAAAAAACGAATAGCAGAATTGAATCTCCCAATTACTTTTAGATGATGGAATAATTAGATATAGAACATAAAGTATTTTAAAAATATTTTTAAAATTAAAGATGGAATAGAAAACATGAGAGAGGAATACTATGCTGTGAAAAAATCCTCTCATATTTGAGAAATGAAACAAAGAGATTTCTAGAAATTCAAGATGTGACCATTGAAATTAATTTCTCAGTAGATAGGGTAAATCAGAGATTAAACACAGCTAAAGAGAGAACTGATAAATTGGAAGACAAATGAGGCAAGAACACAGTACTGAGAGACAAACAGATAGAAAATATGAAATAAGAGACACAAAACAATCTAATATACAGTTAAGAGACACAAAAAAGACACATTTTAGAATAGGGCAGAACCTAATGAGAAAGTCTAATATATACCTACTTTTAATTCCAGAGAAAGGAAATCTACCAGAGCAGAGAAAACACTCAAAGAGATAAAACAGGGAATTTTCCAAAGTTGGTGAAAGAAATAGACCCTAAGATTTAGGAAGTGCAATTAAATTACATAGGAAACTCTTAAAAAATAGTCAATTCCAAAGATAAAACAAAAAATTTAAAATCAAGCAAAGGGAAAGAACAGATTACCTACCTTAACCTATCACAAAACACAAGGGTGGAATAAAAACATTTATAAACTAACAAAAACAGAGGAATTTATTTCCTAGAGAACTGAACTTAAGAAACATCTAAAGGATGTCATTTTTGTAAGGGAATTGAATAGAAGGGAGAACAAAGCTACAATGCAGAATGGTGCTTAACGAGCTGGAAAACACTGGACTTCCAGGTGTGGTTGTACAGGGGTGCCACATCTGGGGGTGCCAGTTGCCCCATACACAGTGTAGCTTCTATGTTTATTACGTATTCTGTTACTGTGTGGTGTATGTATAGTATTGAATGAATATTACTTTCCACAGATGGAAATAAAGTGTTTTGAGAGAGAGACACCTTTTCCCAATTTGCACAAAAATGATATATGGGTTAGCAGCAGCTCAGCAGAAACATGTGGGTAAAGCTAAACAAATATTGACTTTATAGTACAACAGCAATAGAGGTAATAATTTTTAGTACAAAAGAGAGACAAGGAGGAAAATGCTGGATAAAAATAACTTTTAAGAAGGGACAGGTTGTTAGATTAAAAACATTCTAAGGTCCTTCTGTTGTTCTGGAGTAGAGAGATTTGTAAAGTTTGTCTGTTTAAAAAATAGCAAACATTTTTATATGAAGCATTTTAGAATAGGGCAGAAGCCCTAGTGTGCAGATTGCACATGCACTGTTAGGGCAGACACCTGCACCTGCTTACTTACCACTTAAAGGACAAGGATGAAGCATAGAGGTCTGCATCCAACTCCTGAGAAGGCAGAGAGACAGAGATGAGCTCTCCACCTGGAGCTGCATCTGCCAGGGCTCCCCACCCTCCCCCAAGGCCTCCCTGTCGCTGCTTTGAATCAGGCCCACTGAGCTTCTTTAGCTCCTGGAACAGAGTCTCTTCCAGTGGCTCTGGGGGCAGCTGTCCAGGGGCTCTGGCAACCTCAGGACCCAACTAGCTGCCCAGAGGGCCAAGGGGTCGGTAACTGCAGCCCATCCCTAGTGAACTTCAGCATGCCATTTAGGCGGCTCTGCGTGAACCAGAGCTACTCACAAAAAATGAAATGTTCTAAAAAACCAGACTGTTTAGCACCGAAGTTACAGAAGTTTGCATACATATGTAATTTATATGACATCTAAAAATATGGGAAACATTGCTATATATTGCTTGTGGATATATCTACCTATAGAAAATATAAGGACATACATGGAATTGATTAACAAAATTTAGGATAGTGATTATTGCTAGAAATATGGGAGGAAAAGTGATTGAGAAGAGGTAAACACAGACCTTTAACTATATTTGCAACATTTTATCACTTACATGGAGTGATGTGTGCATGTATAGTCATTAGATTATTCTCTATGCTTTTTTGTCTACTTGAAATATTTCATAATAAATTAAGGTGGATATGAGTCTTCAGATTGGAAAAGCTGATCACATACCAAGCCGTGTAGATAATAATATATTGACAACTGCACACACACATCATAATGGAATGGAGGAGCATCAAAGATAGAAAAACCTAAGCACTATAAGAGGGTAATTGAGAAAGAGAGAAGCAGAACCAAATAATATTAGGCTTAAAAGTGATAAAACTTTAGATGTAGAATTTTAAAAATATTTTGAGAATGAATAAATGTATTTATGCTAATAATTTTGTAAATTATCAGCAATTAAAAAGTATAAATAGACTCAAACAGGAATTAAAATATTTAATAAACCAATGAAAAAAATTGAAATGGATAGCCTAAGATTCCTTGAAGGTTTAGAAAATGCATATGATACCTTTGGAAGTGGGGAGGTTTCGAGATTACAAACAACATTGATTCAAAGAGTATAACATTTATTTTACTAGCAGTATAACCCTGGTATGAAAAATAGTCAAAGATAACACAAGGAAATAAAATTATATACCAAATTCACTTATAAACTCCAACGTAAAAATCCTAAGCAAAATATTAGTAAAGCCAATCTAGATATTGCAGTATCATGAGGCTCACCCTTCATTTACTGCCTCCCCTGTCTTACTCGTCTGGTTTGATGGCAGCTCCATCTTGCCACATTTTTTCAGGCCAAAGGCTTTGGAACCATCCCTGACTCCTCTTTTTCTCTCATGCCCAATAGCCTCTTCTTTTATTTTCCAGAAGAGATTGTGTTGAGTTGGTGTTAATCCTTCTTTAAATGTTTGGTAAAATTCTCCACTGAAACCACTGGAGACAATGGGCATGATGATTATTTTGGGAGAGCATTTAAATTATGAATTCAAGGCCAGGTACAGTGGCTTATGCCTGTAATCCCACTGCTTTGGGAGGCCAAGGCAGGAGGATCACTTGAGCCCAGGAGTTTGAGACCAGCCTGGGCAACATGATGAAGCCCCGTATCTACAAAAAAATACAAAAAAATTAGCCGAGCACGGTGGCACATAACTGTAGTCCCAGCCACTAGGGAGGCTGAGGTGGGAGATTTGTTTGAGCCTTGGAGGTCAAGGTTGCAGTGAGCTGTGAGAATGCCATTGCACTCCAATCTGGGTGACAGAGTGAGAACCTGTCTCAAAAAAATTTATGAATTCAAAATTCTAATGGTTTCATACAGGTTATTGTGGTTTTCAAGAAAGCCCATTTCTTCCAAGTTGTCAAATGTATTAGCATAAGTCTATTTATAATATTTGTATTACAAATACAAGTATTACAATGTAATATTTGTAATATTGCCTTATTGTATTCGTCTGTTTTCACACTGCTATAAAAGACTACTTGAGACTGGATAATTTATAAAGAAAAGCAGTTTAATTGACTTATAGTTTCAAATGGCTGAGGAGGCCTCAGGAAACTTACAATCATGGTGGAAGGCGAAGGGGAAGCAAAACATGTCTTACATGGTGAAGGGAGGGAGTGAGGAAATGCCACACACTTTTTTTTTTTTTTTTTTTTTTTTTTTGAGACAGACTCTCTCTGTCGCCCAGGCTGGAGTGCAATGGCGCGATCTCGTCTCACTGCAGGCTCTGCCCCCCGGGGTTCACGCCATTCTCCTGCCTCAGCCTCCCGAGTAGCTGAGACTACAGGCGCCCGCCACCTCACCCGGCTAATTTTTTGTATTTTTAGTAGAGACGGGGTTTCACTGTGTTAGCTAGGATGGTCTTGATCTCCTGACCTCGTGATCCGCCCACCTCGGCCTCCCAAAGTGCTGGGATTACAGGCGTGAGCCACGGCACCCGGCCTGCCACACACTTTTAAACCATCAGATTTCATGAGAACTCAATCACTATCACGATAACAGCATGGGGGAAACCATCCCTATGATCCAATCACCTCCCACCAGGTTCCTCCCTCAACCTGTGTGAATTACAATTTGAGATGAGATTTGGGTGGACACACAGAGCCAAACCATATCACTTATTTTTCATTTCTGCAGGATCTATAGTGATAGCTCTTGTTTTTTCCTGGTATTAGTAATCCATGTCTTCTTTTTATTTTGCCAATCTTGCTAGATATTTTTTCAAAGAACCACTTATTAGTTTTCTTGATTTTTCTCTATTGTTTTATCTCTTATATACAGCACATATATATCTTGTTTTTTAAAAAAATCTCATTGGAGATATTTTATCTTTTGATAAGTAAATATATCTTATTACATTTTCTTTATATGACAGACGAGTTTGGACATATCACTGTGTGTCATGCTGTCTGTTTTTATCATTCACTGAATGGTCTATAGTCTCTTCATCTTGCTCATGTGCATGTGTGTTTTCCTTCTAATAATTTGGGAAGTTTGGATTTAATCTACTTTTTAAAATTTTTTTCTAATGGTGCTATGAAAAATATCTTGTAGTTTTATATGATAAGTTTATTTTTAAGGGATCCCTTCTAGGTAGGGTTTACTTATTTCCCAATATGACATACGAGTAATTGTCACACTTAACACTTTTCTCTACCTAGAGGTGCATTAATTATATTACTATTTTTGGTTGTCTTACTTGTTTGTTTTGTATAATTTAAATATCACACAGACACCTTTATTAGTTAGCTTGTTACATATAATGTGTTGCTGGACTGTGCTCTGTGAAATTTGAAGAAATTGAGGTGCTTACACTATGGTGCACCACTGAATCTTAACCTCCACCGCTCAATTTTCATCAGTAATATTATTTCATAGTATCATGGTTTCTAATATTTATATTCTGTTCTGTAATGATCATTTCCCGAGTTTAGCCTTAGTTCTATATGTAAATGGGTTCAATGCTTACAAGCTGTCCTTTTACCATGGCTTTTTCATTTGTCTCTTAAAAGGCTGATTTATTAAACAAGGTATTATTCCCTAATTCTTGTATGTTTGACCATGATTTTGTGTGACATTTACTCTTGAATGACATCTTTGCTGGAATAAATTCGTGATTATATTTTCTTTCCTTGATAACTTCCTGAACATTTGTCCACTCTCTTCTAATATTGAATATTGTGTGGTCAAGTGTAAGGCAAAGCTGATTCTCCTTCTACCTGCTGACTCCATGAATATATATGCATACAAACACACATAAATATCTCCTATAATATTTTATGCGTGTGTGTGTGTATGTGTTCTATAAACTGATAGGACCTTTCTTTACCTTTTAAGTCTGGTAAATTTATTAGAATATGAATTAGGGCTGATCACACTTTACCATTTTCCCTTTAGATACAATCAAAAAAGTGAAATTAAATCAGCAAAATGAAATAGAATAGAGTTGTGAAAAGACTCAGAATAAATGAAAGATATAGAAGACGAAGAAGGACCAACACATACATAATTAATGTGCTTTTATTTTTTATTTTTATTTATTTATTTATTTTGAGATGGAGTCTCACTCTGTCGCCTAGGCTGGAGTGCAGTGGCATGATCTCGGCTCACTGCAACCTCCGCCTCCTGGGTTCAAGTGATTCTCCTGCCTCAGCCTCCCAAGTAGCTGGAATTACAGGCGCACTCCACCACGTCAGGCTAATTTTTGTATTTTTAGTAGAGACAGGGTTTCGCCATGTTGATCAGGCTGGTCTCGAACTCCTGACCTCGTGATCCGCCCTCCTCGGCCTCCCAGTGTTGGGATTACAGGTGTGAGCCACTGCTCCCGGCCAGTAATGTGCTTTTAAAGAGAGACTAGAAAAATATAACAAAATATTCAAAGTTATAATAGGAGAAAACTTTACTGCATTGAAGGAACATTTGAATGTGAAGATTAAAAACATTTGCTACACTCACTTATCCCTGTGTTTCACAATAGTCCATCTTTTTTGTTTCTAATTTTATTTTGTAACACTTTTGTTTTTTCTGAGATGTGCTAGATGACTTTTCATCTTTTAATGTTGCCAAATCACTCCTTTGTATGCTTATTTTTCTTCTTTGAGCTTTTTAAAAATTTATAGCTTTATATATGTTTATTTTGCTTTGCATAGAGAAGTATTGATTCATAATTTTCTAATGCTTTATTGCATGTTTTCAGGTATGAATTATTTATCTGCTTGTTTGTCATGTTTGTTTCATTATTTTATTCTTGTGGCACCTTTAAATGGGTCCTGTGCTATTTCTTTTTATATTATTACTCTTTTTTTTAATGAAGGCTAGCTACTTAATGAAGTCTCAACAGGCCCCAGTTGCCCAGAGCAATGACCAATTCAAGAATACATGTTTGTACTAGTTTCCCTTCCTACCTATTTCCTCCTCCCCTGTTCCTTATGCTTGTCCCCTGGACTGACTTCCCAAATGAAGCCACCTGAATGAAAATTTTGTCTTAGGCTTTCATTTACCCATTGGCCCGTTGTTGTAGGCGTTGGGCAATGTGTGGAGAAGAGATCAGAGAAATGAGCTGGGTCAGAAGCTATCTTGAATTTGGATGGATGGTCTCTAAATACTTCCTCACCAACACTCTGCCCAGAGGGAATGGATTTGCTTCAAGTTAGCCAGAAGTCCTCCCGTCTCAGGTTGAAGGTCCATACATTTCTTGCAATGATCAACAGTTCTTACCTTTGCTTGATTGGTATCATCAAATTCAGGGCTGCTTTTACTTTTCATCCCCTACCCTATCACACTAAGAGCCCGCTTTTTGCAGAAGTAGTGTGTGTGAGTTAACACCTCATGGAGCAATGTCTGACTAATGGAAACAGAAGCTGATGGATAAATGCTACCCTCTTCCATTCCTCAGGCACACCAGTTCCAAAGCACATTCTATATGGCTCCTAGGAAAGTCTGAACAGGCCCCAGTTGCCCACAACAATGACCACTTCAGGAATATGTCTTCGTACTAGTTTCCCTTCCTATCCATTCTTCCTCCCCTGTTTCCTATGCCTGTCCTCTGGAGTAACTTCCCAAATTAAGCCACCTGAATACAAACTTTTCTCTTAGGTTTCTTTCTTTCTTTCTTTTTTTTTTTTTTTTCCAGACAGCAGCTCTTCTTTAAGAGTGTGGTTTGAGGTTTTGGCTGGTTTTTGTTTTCTTTCATCAAAAATGTCATTTTTTTTTTCTGTCCTCATTTTCCCTGTTGTTTGTATTTGGTTTAAGAAGGAGAAGCAGACATGCTGATGCCTCCATGTTTTAATTATTATTGTTTTAAAAATCTTGGCCAACTTGTACCTCTCTGAATTCTCTATCTGTAAGGAAGCAAATCAAGTCCTGTGCTTTCTAGAGTGCCATGCCTTAAACCAGCCTGCAATGTTTTCTTCCTCTTCTGTGGTGTCTTTATGAAGTCCCTGAGCATAAAAAGGCAACATTCCTAAGCAATTCAAGTCATTGCTAAATCACTACATTTGGGAGTCATGTATTCCTTTCTCTGTATCTGTCTTTCTCATACACAAATGAAAATAGAATGCACATTAGCACACTAACGGCAAATGGAAACGCAGTCAGCCATTTTCGTTTGTAGCCTTCCCTTGAGTATCATCCAAGGTCAAAGACATAGCTGTCTTGAAGGTGTTTTTTTTGTTTGTTTTTTTGTTGTTGTTTGTTTGTTTTTAATTAAATCAGGCTTTGACCTTTCAAAACATTTGAATTATTTTCACCTAGGCATTTGCATTGGGAGGCATAAATGGCTTTTTTATAGGCCAGAGCAGACTTCGCCCTAGTCATGCTCTGACCTGTCTCTGGGAAGCATATTTTCTGGCCAGCTGCACCTTACTCTGGTACCTACCCTCACCATAGCATTTGTGAACCAACTCCTGGCCTAGGTTTCAGCCCTTCTAAGGGTAGAAAGCAAGGACTGGGACTCTTGTGAACATCCACTACCATGGGATGAAGGGAAAAGTCTTTGCCTCAGTGAGTAGGAAATGGCTTAGTTTGGGACTTCTTAGGTGAGGAGTGATCATGAGCTCTTCAGCTACCCAGTTTGGAAACCAGTGAACCCATGTGTCTGGGGTATACTGAGATCCCAGGACATAAAGAGACAACTGTCTGAGTCTTTTGTTTTATGTTTTAATAAGTGGGGAAGACTAAGGAGGCCTGCCGTCTTGGGCAGTGGTTGCTCTTGTCATGCAGTGCACAGAAAACTCTTAGAAGAGATGATTCTCCACCTACATCTCATCAGCTTTGTGCCTGTCCTTGCCTCTTCTGTACCTCATGGAAAGCAGGGTGGATAAGAAGCTACAGCTGGGACCTTTTCTGCAGCCCTGTCAGCCCCTTCCTGCATGTAGATTGAGGCCTGTGTCAATACTTAGTTTTTGCCCTGTGTGGGAATATATTCCTTAGGTCTCCAGCACACCTGAGATTCTCTACAAGGGTCAGGGATATGTATTTGGGTGTCACTGCCTCTATGGAGGTGAAATCCACACTCAACCTCCTTGGGGCTGGTGGGCATGGTGATTAGGGGTGGGAGTCTGGGTTAAACTGCCTGGGTTAGAATCTTGGCTCCACCACTTGCTTCCTGTGCAATGTGTAAATTACTTCCTCCTATGTCTGTTTCCTTTTCAGTAAGGTGAGAATAACATTAATAATGCCACCTCATAGGATTGCTGTAAGTTAAATGAGATAATCTACGCATAAAGCACAATGACTGGCATGTAGTAAGTGTTCCATAAATTTTAGTTGTTTTTATTATTGTTGTCAATCATCATGATTATCTGAGTGCAGAGTAATTGTGTGTGTGTGAGAGAGCGAGAGAGAGAGAGAGAGAGAGAAACTGATTATTGTTTAAACTCAACATGGGGGCTAAGGCAGCATTTCAAGGTACCTTGTTGAGGCAGGATAGAAGCCAACGGAGACTTTTGTAGAGAAATGAGGCTTGAGATGTTAGGAAATGTTGGAGAAGCAGAGAGCTGCACACTCAGACCAATATGTTGCCAAAAACTTCAACATTCCCCCGTTTGTATGATTTATAAGGAAAATGAAGTCTTTGTTTTCACTGCTATCTCCCCTACATGCTCTACACACCTGCCTTTGCAGTCTGAGAGCTGTGTGTGTGCATGCATGTGTGTGCACACCCTTGAGGAGTGGGACTGGAAGCAGTGAATGGATGGTTGTGAACAACCCTATCAAATCTCCAATAGAGACTCTCCCCAAAGCTGATGGACAGAGAACAAAAGGACAACAATAATGGGGGGTGGGGTGGAGCCAAGTTGTACTTGGACTTTGGTTTTGTGACCAATTGTAAACTGGAAACATCATAGACTTCATTCATTCCACCTCCCCAGCAGGAACAGATTGAGGGTATTGGTCTCAGCCCGTTGCAGATGTCTCCTCAGCATCTCAAATGGCAGTGGGCTCAAATTACCTGTGTAATTTTCTTTTCTTTTCTTTTCTTTTTTTTCCTTTCTTTCTTTCTTCCTTCTTTTCTTTCTTTCTTCTTTCTTTTTCTTTTCTTTTCTTTTCTTTTTTTTCTTTTCTCTTCTTTTCTCTTCTTTTCTTTTCTTTTCTTTTCTTTCTTTTTGGCAGGGTCTTGCTCTGTTGTGATCATGACTTACTGCAGCCTCAACCTCCCAGGCCCAAGCAATCCTCCCACCTCAGCCTACCAAGTAGCTGAGATTACAGGTGTGCACCACTACACCTGGCTAATTTGGTTAATTTTTTGTAGAGATAAGGGTCTCACTGTGTTGTCCAGGCTGGTCTTGAACTCCTGGGCTCAAGCAATCCTCTGGTCTCAGCTTCCCAAAGTGCTGGGATTACAGGCATGAGTCACCATGTTTGGCCTTACTTTCAAGCAGGAAACTTTTCCTGAGGAAAGCAGTAAAAAGGTGGAGAAAGGGATTGTGCCATTATGGAGGAAGGTGGGCTGGTATTGAGTCTGAATTATCCAATATTGGTCTCCACCTTGATCATCTTCACTTCCCTTCTCCAGGGCACTTGTCCCTGCCACTGTCCTCTATGTAAGGTGCTGCCTTGCTGGGTTTTGGGGGACAAATTTCTACCCTCACTGTGACTACTGGGTGTTAGGTGTCCTCAATAGATTGCCACAGAGGTGTGGCTGCCC
Organism: Symphalangus syndactylus; assembly: GCF_028878055.3. Taxonomy (NCBI): domain Eukaryota; kingdom Metazoa; phylum Chordata; class Mammalia; order Primates; family Hylobatidae; genus Symphalangus; species Symphalangus syndactylus. The sequence goes on along the minus strand of NC_072423.2, from coordinate 117,078,710 downwards.
CCACCTGACTAACGTCCAACACTGAGGCCCATGGACTTCTCCTTGGATTATTATCCACCTCCCACATTTTCTCTTAATCAATTCCCATTCACTTATTGGGTCCCAGCCAAATAACCTTTGTAATTAAAGCCTCCCTGCCCCCCAGACTAGTGAAGGCCTCTTTGGTCTCCTATCACTCTGCATTCTCTTTCATGGCATTTATCACAATAGTAATTAGTCAATTATTTGTGTCATGCATAGTCTGATTACTCCATAAGGCCATAAGTGTCATGAGGGTAGGGACTCTGTTGATCCCTGAGGTGTCCTGAAGACCTAAACACAGTGCCTGGTTCATAACACCTGTTCAATGAATACATGTTCACTAAATAACTGAAAGAACCCTTTTGGGATTATCCTCCAAAGCAGGGTTTTGATATGAGATATGAAGGTCTCACTATGTTGCCCAGGTTGGTCTTGAACTCCTTGGCTCAAGCAATCCTCCTGTCTCGTCCAGGAGTTGCAGTTTTAGAAACACATGTGCACTGTTTTCATCTGCCTGTAAGACAAGCATGGAGGGGTGGTTTTAACTACTGAAATCACCAATTGGTATTAATTAAATCAAATTAAATATCAGACTGATAGTCCATATCAGCAATATACCCATCAACCAGCTCACCCATTATGCTTTAAAATTCTGCCTAAAACTTCCTAGGAATGACGGTTACATGAAGTCACAATGATGCACAATGGAACCATGAAAACACACGGTTTTTTATTAGCCACAACGGGGAGCATACAGATGAAAAATACTCCTGAGGCTGGAATTTAGTGTTTTCCAGGCTTTGTCAGCCATCCTGCAAATGCCAGAAACACAGAAAAAGATGTATGTACCGTAGCCTCCCAGTTGGTGTTTCTGTCTTCATTCTCTTCCTCAATCGTACTCATAGTCTTTCCTCATTAATTCCCCGGTTGTATTAATGGAGGGGTGGTTTCCTACTGCTGCTGTAACAACTTACCACAAACCTGATGGCTCAAAACAACAGAAATTTATTCTCTCATAGCTCTAAAAACCAAAAAGTTCAAAATCAGTTTCACTGGGCCAAAATCAAGATATCAGAAAGGCCGTGCTCCTTCCAGAGGCTCTAGGAGAGAATCTGTTTTCTTGCCTTTTCGTTTCTAGATGTGCTCACATTCTTTGACTCATGGTGCCCCTCTATTTTCAAAGCCAGCAATGGTCAATCAAATCTTTCTCATGCCACATCACTATGACTTTGGCTCTTCTGCCTCCCTCTTCCACATTTAAAAGAAACTTGTGATTACATTGGGACTAGCCAGTTAACCAAAGGTAATTTCCTTATTTTAAGGTAAATTAATTGGCAATCTTAATTCCATTTGCAACTCCAATTCCCCTTTGCCATATAACATAATATATCCATAGGTTTCAGGGATCAGCACGTGGACATCTTTGGGTGACTATTATTTTGCCTACCACACCAACTTAAGCCTCACTTATTCTGAAAATAAAAAATAAAATTACTAAACTTAAAATTTTAAAAAAATCCATGGATGTGTTAAATGAAATATTAAACACAGTTGAAGCTAGAGTAAGTTAATTTGAAAACATATTTGAAGAAATTATATCTGTAAATTCTGGATAAAGAAGTAAAAAATCATATACATCACATGAGGGTCAAGAAAAAGTAATGAATATCTAATAAGGGTTCCAGAAGGAGGTAATAGAGTGAACTGAAGAGAGGTAATGTTCCTTGAGAGAATAGTTGAGACTAACCCTCAAATTCAGGAAATCCAATGAATCCCAAGCATAAATCAGAAGAATGCATCATCTAGACATATCAAAGTGTAGATAATCTGCTTTCTCTCTTTTAAGATATTTTTCTTTTTCTTTTTTTGATGTTCTACAAAATTAAGGAACAACAATTAGACTGACACCTAACTTCTCAGCAGCAATAATGGAAGCCAGAAGAAAGTGGAAAGCTCTGTGTATTCAGAAAGAAAATAACTGTCAACCTAGAACTATATGCTCAGAAAAAAACTGCCTTTCAATAATGAGAGATAAATAGGCATTTATATATAAGAGAATATATTCTATCTCTCATTGAAAGAAGTTTGAAGAGATATTCTTAAGGAAGATGAGAATTGATTCCAGAAGGTAGGTCTGAGGTACAAGACAGAATGATGAGTAAATAAATTGATAAATGTGTAGGTAAATATAAGTAATCATTGGTGTATGCAATAATAATAATATCTAATTTATTGAGTTAAAAAACAAAACAAGAGAACTGAGGTGGGAAGAAGAGGTCATCTATGGATGATAGTTAAATTATTTTTAAATTGCTTGAAAGATGAGGCAGCTCAAACCTGAAATTTCAGGTTCTCAGCTGCACCTGCTACTGCCTCTAGGTGGCACAGAAGCCCAACTCCTCCATTTCCCAGGTTGCCCTCACTCCTCACCTGGTCTCCTCAGCAACAAATGCTACTGACTTAGTTTCATGACCTCATGCCTTGATATTTTCTCCTCTGGGTCTGCTTAAAAATACCATTCCCAAGGACAGAAAGCTGTTGGTTCTCTTTGCTTGGTAACTATGAGGATAGAATTCTTATACCCTAGGGGAAACTGTGGATGTCAAACTTCAAGGCAGGTCAGGAACGAACTTTGCATGGCCAGAAAGAGTATACCAAGGAGGTTCCAGAGAATAGGCCACTTCTTTTCCTATGTTTGTAAAACCAATAGCACCTGGTTTGTGAAGTAGCCAGTGAGCTCACACTCACTTTCAAACACTCACTGGCTTGATTGCTGGGCCCTATCCCTGCTCCTCTTCCCACCAAAGAGGCCTCTTCTGGACTCAAAAGACCATTTTCCTGGCCATGGTGCTGCTGTCACTACATTCTCCTTCTCATGATCTGCTCCCTCTGTGCACATCCACTGTCCTGACTGCTGCTGGAAGGAGTCTCTTGGCTGCTACCCAGTGTGAGACTCCTTGAGGGATAGATAGTCATTCTTCAAGCCACAGTTGCCTTTGCCCAACATTCCCATTGTCACACTCCCCAGGGGGACACATTTTACTTCCAGGTGGGCTCTCTGTTCTTGCGGGGAGTAAAGGGGCTTGGTCCCTCCAAGCAGGCCAGACACTTTGTCCCACTTCTTGTCTCTGTGGTAAGCTAGGATGGCCATCATTTTCTTTCTATTTTTCCTTTTCTCTGTGGGCATCAATGTCAGTAGGTTGGGTTGGATCTGCTCCTTGCAGCCAGCCATTACAGATTTGATGAGGAGGAGGCAGGAGGTTTCTTTAAGCCCTGTGGCTAAACTCAATTTTACCAGGGAGCCCTGTGCTGATGAAGCCAGCAGCAGATTCTGGCCCTTATTAAAGTGATGCTACTTCCAATTTGTGTGTCAGATCCAGGATCCTAGAGGGAGAGGAGCAGAGGATGGCAGCATGGGGAGTAAATGCTACCAAACCCGTTCAGAGTTCAGGCTTTGAAGTCAGAAATCCTGGCCCCTTCCCTGTGAGGTGTACAGCTATGAGCAAGATATTTAACTTCTCTACGTGTCAGTTTCTCCTGACTTTGAAAGCAAACACTAGTGTTGTTGTAAGGGTTAAATGAGTATGTAAAATGCTCAGTACTTTGTATGACTCATTATTAGGATTCCCAAAATCAGATTTTGTAAAGTTTTAGCCAATATTTACAGCAATCAGTCTTCTATGAATCAGTCTACATGGGCTTATCTTTTCCTCCCACTATGACTGAGAAAATTTAAGTTCTGAATCCAGATACACTGATGATAAGTAAAACAGGAGTTCAGAAAGTAATGGGGTGAGACTTTTACTAGACTCGGATACACTAGCAGAATTTCAAGGAGTAGGAAGAAGAAGAGGGGGCATTCCAGGCAGCAGAAACATTGTGTGCAAAGGTGTGGAGGCAGGAACGGCTGCTCAGAGCCATGAACAGACCTCTCTGGCTCAGGAGAAGGGCTAAGGGAGTGACAGGATTGAATGGCAAGCATGGGGCTGGCTTATGCAGAGGTCTGAAAACCAGGCAGCAGAGTGCAAGCCCTCTGCAAGGGCTACACAACAAGCAATAGCAGGTTCCTTAGTGAGGAAAAGATGAAGAGTAGATGCTGCTGGTGCCTTGTCCATGTCTCCTTGTCCTACTGGACTTCAAAGTTCTCTGGTTGCAGGAGTGTGCCGGCCCACAGATGTTCCAGAGAGCTAATACCCACACATGATTCTCAACTAGCAAGGATGGGGTTTGGTGATAAATACCCCAGCTTCCTCACTCCATTGGAGGGACCATTTTGAGGCATGTCTCAGAGTCTCTCTGGGGTCCCCAACAGAATGGGGCCCTCGTTGCCTACAGTTGTTACCTACTGTTTACCACTCCTTTGATTGGCTTCTCTCCCTTCCCCATCTCACTTCCCCACTTCTTTACTCACTTCCTGGAATCATCTCTCAAATGAACAGCTTGCATCCAAATGCTTGTCTTGAGTCTGCTTTGGGGGAACCCAAATTAAGACAATGAATGTGCATTTGGAAACAATTTGCCTGATGGTGTTTATAGGAGGGGCGGGAAGACCTGCTTGTATAGAATGGTTTGGATTTGTCCCAACAGATGGTCTCCTGTTGACTGTCCTCTTTGTATCAAGAAAACCATGAAAAGTAAACTCCAAGTATTTATTTTATGAGGAAGTACAATAAGACAACAACAGAGTGGGTTCCAGTTCCAAACCAAGAAATATGTGTGAGGTGTTGCTGGGAAGGCCCCAGAATCTCTCTCTCTCTGCCTCCCTTTCCTGTTCAGAGAAAATTAGTCCATCTGGTATTTATGCCATGCCATGAGCCCTGCACTGGGGCTCAGTGTATAAATCCTTGTCTCTAAGGGTTCATGATCCCACAGTCTAGACTGATGCCAGCAACTTACTCATGGCAAAAGCTCTGCCAGGCCAGAAGTCGTTGTAGACTCTTGAGGCCTTCGGCGTTCTGAGGTGAAAAGTCAGTGGCACAGGCTTCTCAGGGCATCCCATTGTGGAGGGAGGAAAATGCAAATACAACAGAATTTACTTCATTTCTCTTTGGTGGGATTGGCCTCCTGCCCCACTGCATCAGAGGCTCTTTCTGGTACCCAGAGAGCCACTTGCTGAAGTGTTGGGGATGAGAGATGGCCCACAACATGCTGGCCACATGGGTTTCTGAGCAGCTCAGCCAGAAGGTAGCAAGAAGGAGGCAGCCAGTGGAAATTTTCAGGAGGAGCAGAGGGAGTGGGGAAAGGGAAAGACAAGGCTTCCAAAGAAATTTGTACTTTGTATATCAAACTCCTCTTCTTGCATCCAGGAGGTATGAATCTCCCCTTGGCAGTCTCAGATGAGCACCTGGTTTCACCTGTGAGAATGAGAATCTGTGGTGCACACATGATAACTGCACTTATCACATGGGTTCCAGGTAGGAGGAAAAGTGTGCACTTCTCATGTCACTGCAAATGGAGGCTGCTTCTTCCTAAGTCTTCTAACCCCCTCTTCTCATTTCTCAGTCCGTCCCAGGCCAGGGCAAGTGCTCTCCTTGTGTGGCCAGAGCACATTGCATGTCCTTCCATTCCAGCTTTTTGTCACTCTATAACTGCCTGTCCATGCTCCCCACTCATCCAAGTCCCTTTGAAAGCAGAAACTGCACCAGTCAGCTATTGCTGCAATAATGCTGCATAACAAATCACCCCCCTGAAGTTCAGTGCTTAAAACAATCATTTTTTTTTTGTCTCAGTTTTGCAGGGCAGCTAGGCTTGGCTTCAAACTGTAAGTCAAATCCAGGTCTGTTCCACATGTCTCCCATCCTCCTCAGACCAGTGGCTACCTGGAGCATGGTCTTCTCACAGTGAATAGCAGGAGCTAAAGAGGAGCCCACCCATGCAGGCACTCCTGAAGCCTCTGCTCACATCACATCCACTCACATCCTGTTGACCAAGCAGGTCTCATGGCCGTGCCCCAAGTCAGGGAGTCAATGAAGTACCTTATACTCAAGATAGAAGGGAGGGGAGTGAGGATGAGCTAAACAAAATCCAACCCCTCACAGGGGCCATGGAGTGTGTATTTTGGAAGCCCCAGTATTTCACATGAGACCTGCCACATGGTAGGTATTTAGTAAATAATGAATGAATGAGTGAATGAATGAAGACAAGCAAGAGTTGTGTTTTTTTTGCCACAGGTAATAAAGATGTGGTAGCTCACAGAATCCTCTCACAGAGAGATAGTATTAAATGAAAATAAGAGCTTAGTCTAAAGAGTGGATTCCCGCTCCTCCTATAGTGACTATGGCTTTGCCAAGCTATTTGAGCTTCAATGGGAACAATACTTGCTTTATCAGGTTATTGTGAAAATTAAGTGAGACTTCTATGTAAAACACTTAGCTCCATGTCTGCAATTTCATAAGCACTTGTAAATATTAGCTATTATTATTATTACTGCTACTATCTTGTGTTCTGCCAGTCAAGGGAAAAAATAAACTAAGATACTGTCAATTAAATGGAGGAGCTCCTGGTCTGGGCATTAACAGTTCCAACCTAACTCAGGTTTTACAAGAGTCTTAATTGGCTCTTTAACAATCTAGACCTGGGAATTGTGGTAGGGGAAGAAGAATATGCATAATAATGGATGATGTGCAAGGGCCTAGATTCTCTCTCTCCCATTTCTGGATATGGAGGGGTGGGCAGCCAGGGAACAGTTTGCCTAAGGACATCATGGGCATACCCTCTGCCCCAATGCCTGGTGCTAAACTGCAGGGGGCAACAGCGTGAGTCTCTTGGGGCAGCTTGGTTAGAGACTATCCATCTCTGGAGTAGATGTGAAGATAGGGTGATGGTCCTCATCATGCGCCAGGTGCAAGTGGGCAGGATGACATTTCTGAGCCCCTGGCTGGGCTCCACCCGTGTTTTCAAGTGGTGGGGACACCCTGTGCCTGTGGCAAATCCTGCTGGAAAGGTGTCATCCAGAAGAAGGTAAGGAACAAAGACCAGGGATAAGCTCCCTTCCTAGTATGGTAGAATTAGGTGGATCCTGGATGGCAGCTAGGCAGGGCAGACTGGGCTGCTGCTGTATCCATAGAAGACCCTGCTCCTCAACCAGGTTGGTGTGGCATGTGTGGATAGAGGGTAAAGCCAGGTGAACTGGGGTGGAGGTGATAAGCAGGTGGCTTCCTTCTGCCACACCCCCAGGGATGCAGGGTAATGCAGGCAATGAACATGATTCTGCCTCTGCCCCTTATGAGCTATATGAAGGGGCAATATTTTTTTCCTTTCCCTGGGTCCAGTGCCCTCATCTGTTAGCAGGGGAGCTTGGGCCCCATTCTTTTACTCAACAACTATTACCTGAATACCCATGATGAGCCAGTTGCTGTTGTAACACCCTGGAGATACACCTGTGAAGAGAACAAAGGTTATCAATAAATATTAGATTTGACTCAATATAACAGAAACCCCAAGGAACAGTGTCTTAAACAAGGTAGCGATTTATTTATTTTTGTCACATACAGCAAGCCCGGAGACCTGCAGATCAGAGCTGGTGTGGTGACTCCACAGCCACCAGGGACCCAGGCATATTTTATTTCTCTAGTATGATATTCTTTTTTAAAAAATATAATTTCAACTTTTATTTTAGATTCTGGGGGTATATGTGCAGGTTTGTTATATGGGTATATGGTATGATGCGAAAGTTTGGAGTACAATTGAACCTGTCACCCAGGAAGCGAGCATAGTACCCAACAGTTAGTTTTTGAATCCTTGGCCCCATTTTCCTTCCCCAGTCTAGTATTCCCCAGTGTCTATTGTTGCCCTCTTTATGTCCATGAGTACCCAATGTTTAGCTCCCTTATAAATGAAAACATCTGGTATTTGGTTTTTCATTCCTGCATTAATTCACTCAGGATAATGGCCTCCAGCTGCATCCATGCTGCTGCAAAGGACATGATTTCATTTTTTTTATGGCTACATAGCGTTCCATGTTGTATATGCACCATATTTTCTTTATCTAATGCATCTTTGATGGGCACTTAGTTAATTCCATGTCTTTGCCATTGTGAATAGTGCTGTGATGAATGTATAAGTGCATGTGCCTTTTTGGAAGAACGATTTATTTTCTTTTGGAGATATACCCAGTAATGGGATTGCTGATTCAAATGGTAGTTCTGAGTTCTTTGAAACATCTCCAAACTGCTTTCTACCGTGGCTGCACTGATTTACATTTCTACCAACAGTATATAAACATTCTCATTTCTCCACAGGCTGGCCAATGTCTGTTGTTTTTTGACTTTCAAATAATAGCCATTCTGACTGGTGTGGGGTGGTAACTCATCATGGTTTTGATTTGCATTTCTCTGATGATTAGTGATGTTGGGCATTTTTCATATGTTTGTTGGCCACTTCTGTCTTCTTTCGATAAGTTCATGTCCTTTGCCCACTTTTTAATGGAGTTATTTGTTCTTTGCTTGTTGAATTGTTTAAGTTCCTTATAGATTCTGAATATTAGACCTTTGTCAGATGCATAGCTTGTGAATATTTTCTCCCTTTCTGTAGGTTGTCTGTTTACTCTGTTGATAGTTTATTTTGCTGTGCAGAAGCTATTCAGTTTAATTAGGTCCCATTTGTCAATTATTGTTTTTGTTGCAATTGCATTTGAGGACTTAGTCATTTAAATTCTTTCCCAAGGCCAATGTCCAGAATGGTGCTTTTTAGGTTTTCTTCTAGGATTTTTATAGTTTGAGGTTTTACAGTTAAATCTTTAATCCATTTTGGGTTAAACTTTTTTTTAAATTCTTACTTTTATTTTTTATAGTTCAGCTGGTTTCACATCAATTGAGTTAAATTTTATATATGGTGAATGGTAGGGCTCCAGTTTCATTCTTCTGCATATGGCCAGTCAGTTATCCCAGCACCATTAATTGAATATAGAGTCTTTTCTCCATTGCTTATTTTTGTCAGCTTTGTCAAAGATCAGATAGCTGTAGGTGTGTGGCTTTATTTCTGGGTTCTCCATTCTGTTCCATTGGTATATGTGTCTGTTTTTGTACCAGTACCATGAGCATGATGACAGCATCAAGTTCACACATAACAATACTAACCTTAAATGTAAATGGACTAAATTCCTAAATTAAAAGACACAGACTGGCAAATTGGATAAGCAGACAAGACCCATCCATGTGCTGTATTCAGGAGACCTATCTTATGTGGAAAGCAAAAAAAAGCAGAGGTTGCAATCCTAGTCTCTGACAAAACAGACTTTAAACCAACAAAGACCAAAAAAGGAAAAGAAGGGCATTACATAATGGTAAAGGGAAGAATTCAACAAGAAGAGCTAACTATTCTAAATATATATGCACCCAATACAGGAGCACCCAGATTCATAAAACAAGTTCTTAGAGACCTACAAAAAGACTTAGACTCCCACACAATAATAGAGGGAGACTTTAACACCCCACTGTCAGTATTAGACAGATCAACAAGACAGAAAATTAACAAAGATATTCAGGACTTGAACTCTGCTCTGGATCAAGCATACTTAGTAGACATATACAGAACTCTCTACCCCAAATCAACAGAATATACATTCTTCTCAGTGCCACATGGCACTTATTCTAAAGTCAACCATGTAATTGGAAGTAAAACACTCCTCAGCAAATGCAAAAGAACTGAAACCATAACAAACAGTCTCTCTGACCAGAGTGCAATCAAATAAAAACTCAGAGTTAAGAAACTCACTCAAAACCATACAATTTCATGGAAATTGAACAATCTGCTCCTGAATGACTACTGGGTAAATAATAAAATTAAGATGGAAATCGAGAAGTTCTTTGAAACCAATAAGAACAAAGAGAATGTCCCAGAATCTCCAGGACACAGCTAAAGCAGTGTTAAAAGGGAAATTTATAGCACTAATTTCTCACATCAGAAAGCTAGAAAATCTCATATTGACACCCTAACATCACAATTAAAAGAGCTAGAGAGGCAAGAGCAAACTAATCCAAAAGCTAGCAGAAGACAATAACTAAGATCAGAGAAGAATTGAAGGAGAGAGAGACATGAAAAACCTTCCAAAAAATCAGTGAATCCAGGAGCTGTTTTTTTGAAAAAATTAACAAAATAGATAGACTGCTAGCTAGACTAATGAAGAAAAGAGAGAAGAATCAAATCAAATAGACACAATAAAAAAGGGATATCAGCATGGACCTCACAGAAATACAAACCACCATCAGAGAATACTATAAGCACCTCTATGCAAATACACTAGAAAATTTAGAAGAAATGGATAAATTCCTGGATGCATACACCCTACCAAGACTAAACCAGGAAGAAGTTGAATCCCTGAATAGACCAATAATAACAAGCTCTAAAACTGAGACAGTAATTAGTAGCCTACCAAACAAAAAAAGCCCAGGACCGGAGAGATTCACAGCTGAATTCTACCAGAAATACAAACAGGAGCTGGTACCATTCCTTCTGAAACTATTCCAAACAATTGAAAAGAAGGGACTCCTCCCTAACTCATTTTATGAAGCCAGCATCATCCTGAAACTAAAACCAGGAAGAAACACAAGAAAAAAAGAAAACTTCAGGCCAATATCCCTGATGAACATTGATGTGAAAATCCTAAATAAAATACTGGCAAACCAAATCCAGCAGCACATCAAAAAACTTATCCATCACAATTAAGCTAGCTTCATCCCTGGGATGCAAAGCTGGTTCAACATATGCAAATCAATAAATATAACCCATCACATAAACAGAACCAAAGACAAAAACCACATGATTATCTCAATAGATGCAGAGAGGGCCTTTGATAAAATTCAACATCCCTTCGTGTTAAAAACTCTCAATAAACTAGGTATTGATGGAACATATCTCAAAATAATAAGAGCTATTTATGACAAACCCACAGCCAATATCATATTGAATGGGCAAAAGCTAGAATAATTCCCTTTGAAAACCAGTACAAGACAAGGATGCCCTCTCTCACCACTCCTATTCAACGTAGTATTGGAAGTTCTGGCCAGGGCAAACAGGCAAGAGAAAGAAATAAAGAGTATTCAAATAGGAAGCGAGGATGTCAAGTTCTCTGTTTGCAGACGACATGATTTTATATTTAGAAAACCCCATCATGTCAGGCCCAAAACTTCTTGAACTGATAAGTAACTTCAGCAAAGTCTCAGGATACAAAATCAACATGCAAAAGTCACAAGCATTCCTTTACACCAACGATAGACAAGCAGAGAGCCAAATCATGAATGAACTACCACTCACAATTGCTTTAAAGAAAATAAAATACCTAGGAATACTGCTAACAAGGGATGTGAAGGACCTCTTCAAGGAGAACTACAAACCACTGCTCAAGGAAATAAGAGAGGACACAAACAAATGGAAAAACATTCCATGCTCATGGATAGGAAGGATTAATATTGTGAAAATGGCCATACTGCCCAAAGTAATTTATAGATTCAATGTTATTCCCATCAAACTCCAATTAACATTCTTCACAGAATTAGAAAAAACTGTTTTAAATTTCATATGGAATCAAAGAAGACCTCGTATAGCCAGCACAATCCTAAGCAAAAAGAACAAAGCTGGTGGCATCACGCTACCTGACTTGAAACTATACTGCGAGGCTACAGTAACCAAAACAGCATGGTACTGGTACCAAAACAGCCATATAGACCAATGGAGCAGAACATAGACCTCAGAAGTAACACCACACATCTACAGCCATCTGATCTTTGACAAACCCAACAAAAACAAGCAATGGGGAAAGACTCTCCTATTCAGTAAATGGTGTTGGGAAAACTGGCTAGCCATATGCAAAAAAACTGAAACTAGACCTCTTCTTTACACCTTATACAAAAGTTAACTCAAGATGGATTAAAGACTTACGTGTAAAACCCAAAACCATAGAAACTCTAGAAGAAAACCTAGGCAATACTATTCAGGACACAGACATGGGCAAAGACTTCATGACAAAAATGCCAAAAGCAACTGCAACAAAAGCTAAAATTGACAAATGGGATCTAATTAAACTAAAAAGCTTCTGCACAGCAAAAGAAACTGTCATCAGAGTGAACAGGCAACTTACAGAAGGGGAGAAAAATTTTGCAATCTGCCCATCTGACAAAGGTCTAATATCCAGAATTTACAAGGAACTTAAACATATTTACAAGAAAAAAACTAACAACTCCATCAAAAAGTGGGCAAAGGATATGAACAGACACTTCTCAAAAGAAAACATTTACATGGCCAACAAACATGAAAAAAAGCTCAACATCATCAATCATCAGAGAAATGCAAATCAAAACCACAATGAGATACCATCTCACACCAGTCAGAATGGTGATTATTAAAAAGTCAGGAAACAATAGATACTGATGAGGTTGTGAAGAAATAGAAATGCTTTTACACCATTGGTGGAAACGTAAATTAGTTTTGTGGAAGACAGTATGGCGATTCCTCAAGGATCCAGAACGAGAAATACATTTGACCCAGCAATCCCGTTACTGAGTACATACCCAAAGGGATATAAATCATTCTGCTATAAAGACACATGCACATGTATATTTATTGCAGCACTATTTACAATAGCAAAGACATGGAACCAACCCAAATGCCCATCAATGATAGACTGGATAAAGAAAATGTGGTACATATACACCATGGAATACTATGCAGCCATAAAAAGGAATGAGATCATGTCCTCTGCAGGGACATGGATGAAACTGGAAGCCATCATCCTCAGCAAACTAACACCGAAACAAAAAACCAAACGCCGCATGTTCTCACTCATAAGTGGGAGTTGAACATTGTGAACACATGGACACAGTGAAGGGAACAACATACACAAGGGCCTGTTGTGGGGTTGGGTGTAAGGAGAGGGACTTAGAGGATGGGTTTACAGGTGCAGCAAACCACCATGGCACACATATACTTATGTAACAAACCTGCACGTTCTACACCTGTATCCATATTTTTTTTAAGAAGAAATAAAGAAAAAAAAAGAAAGAGGGCTGCAGTCATCCTAGCCATCATTCCATTATGACATTTAGATGGAGAAGAAAGACAATCTCTTCCTGTGTGACTGCTGATCTTGCTTCAAGTTCACTGGTCCTTTCTTCTGCTATCTCAAATCTGTTATTGAGCCTTTCTAGTGAAATTTTCGTTTCTAATTTATCTTGTCATTTTTTGTTCTTTGACCAGTGGGCAATTTAGAATTGTGTTTTTTAATTTCCACATACTTGGGGATTTCCCAGATATCTTTCTGTTGTTAATTTTCAGTTTAATTCAAACTGGTCAGAAAAATTTATCTGTATTAAGTAAATCCTTTTATATTCATTGAGATTTTTAATAGTCCAAAATACAGCCTATCTTGGAGAATGTTCTATGTGTACTTGAAAGGCATATTCTACTGTTGTAGGATGGCATGGTCTGCCAATATCAATTAAGTCATGTTGTTTGGTAGTATGTTTCAAGTCTTCCCTGGCCTCACGGATTCTGAGAAAAGAGTGTTTCCCAACATAGTTGTGGGACTCTGAAGCAAAGTCTCCCAACATAATTGTGAATTTGTCTGTTTCTCTTCTTACTTCTGTCTTTTCTTGATTTACATATTTTGAAACTCTGTTATTAGACGGATATATATGTAGGATTTTCATTATTTCTTGATGATTCATCATGATTTCTTGATTTGAACCTTTTATAATTTCAAATTTTCCCAGTTTATCTCTGGTATTACTTTAATTGTTAGTACTGAATCCTACTCTGTCTGATATTAACATGGTTATCTAGCTTTCTTATCATTATTAGGGTTTGTATGATATCACATTTCCATCCTTTAACTTTTAACCCATCTGTGTATGTGTTTTTAAATTCTTATAGATAGCACATAGATAAGCTTTGCTTTTTAAATTCTGGTCTAACAATTTCTACCTTTTAACTGGAGCGCTTAGCCAATTTACATTCAATGTAATTATCCATATAGTTAGATTTAAGCTACCATCCTGCTGTTAGTTTTCTATTTGTCCCATCTGTTCTTCATTCTATTTTTTCTCTTTTTCTGACTTCTTATGGACTGAGTATTTTTTTAATGTTCTATTATACTGCCACTATTGGCTTATTAGTTATACCTATTGGTTTTTGTGTTTTTAAAAAATTTGTTTGAGTTCACAAAATATACTTTTAATTTATTCCAGTGTATACTGAAATCCTATTAAATCACTCTATGCATAGTGTGGAAG